>NC_090801.1:26024557-26352057 GCF_036512215.1 Solanum lycopersicum | reverse complement strand
ATTTCCTTATTATGCTCTTGCATTTTACATTCAAACAAATATTGAGGCACATAGTCGTATTGAATATCCACCACATTTATTCTCACTTTGCCAATAGATTTATTCTCAATCTTCATGTGTACAAACTTCGGAAATTTTCTTTTTAGATCAAACAACACCTTCACCCGCGCACAACTAGGTCTAGTTTTATTGAGTGTGGCTTGATCTAAATGAATAGGCTTGCCCACTGCCATTGCTAAAGAAAATAAACAGTCTTTGACAAAGAAAGCAGGGAAGAGGTTAGGAAAAGAGATCCAAGCCATTGCCATAGAGGTTTATTCATTGATTTTAAACCTAGAATCATATATCAAAGTATGCATAAGATAAGAGTATTCATCTCTACATGTAAGGTGATAAGCTTCATTTGAAAATAGGTTTACAAAATCCTCTTGCAGAGATAATCTGTCCAGTAAAAAGTAAATTTTCCAATCACTGCAAATTGGAGGTCCTCAATTTCATTCATTATATTCACCTTTTCCTCTGTTCAAGTGATTTGAGGAACTCCATCTATCATAGAAATATCTTTTCTAAGTGAGTCAATCGATCTTGATTGACCCTTAGTTTGAGAAATAGTATTTGCATATGAAAGAGTTGTAGGCAAAATAGGATTTGTTATTAGTTTCAATGTTAGGACTTGAAAGTAATTAAGGAAATTCTGCATAGGAGAACTGAGGACCCACAATCAGAGGTGGATGTCCGCCGACCAGAAGATCCATAACTCCAACAATTCTAAAGATCGATTTATCTCGAGTTTCTTACGAGTTGGAAGAAGAAAATGAAGAAGATGTTATCTTATAAGCTTCCGCCGACTTAGGGGACCCAGTTCACTTGCCTGCTTGCGCTACCTCGTGAAAATGTGAATATTTCTCTATTCTGAAGTCGTATTGTTGCGTTGGAAATTAGACTCATAAACCTTCGATTTATTGGGTGGTGGGACCAATAAATCATTATAGGTAGGAGAAAGCATACGAGATATTTGACCCTAATTTCTGAGAAATCTTTAATAAAGAACTTACGATAACTTTCACTAACTTTTATTTTGCGACTTATCTTACTCCAAAACTTGAGATACAACCCTTGACACTTAAAAAAAATATGATACATTACATCATTCTTAATTTATTACTCACCCTCTTTGTCTTTCCACGAATGTACGAGTTAATTAGACGTTTTGAGAAGTTAGGGTGTTACAATTTTGGTCTTTAACGGTTCGGGTTTTAGTTTAAGCAATATTAAAATACTTATAAAACAAATATATGACTTTTCTAATAAATTTGATGTGAAAACACAATAATGTAACTTTACAAATGCTCATAAAATAGACACAATAATAATGAACATGAAAAGAAATATATAGCGTAACAGAAAGACATTAAGAGGAATAGAGTTCGTATTTTACATTTTAAGATTTTTTATAAAGTGAAATTGTGAACTCAAAGACATTGTGAGTCTGAATTGAAGACTAAACGACAAAGATAGTAACTACTAAGGTATTAAGATTTATATATATTATTTACGTACAAGTAAAAGTAGTAAATTACTACTGTTAATGTGTTATCGATTTAGACAATAACCCAATATTAAAAACCTATATCGAATCGATAACCCAACAAATTTTAAAATAGCTCCAATAAAAAACCATATTAACCCAATAACAATAAAGAAATAACACTTTTCAGTTTGATTTATCAGTTGATTCGATTTGTGTATATTTCTATTTTTTTTCTCTTTTTTTATTTAATAATTCTATGACATACTTTACCCTACATTTTTGTAATAGCTCTATACCTAATCATTCTATTTCTCTTATAGATTTTGTCATTAAAAATTATTGAGCTGTGAAAATAATATAATACGATATAATAAAATATGATATATTAAGAAATATAACTTAACAATTATCCAAACAGATGTAGCAAATAGCAATCCAACTTTATTTTTTTTAAAAAAAATAGTTTGCAATGCATAGTTGGAATTGAAAAGAATATTTTGTAGTATTCCGGAAGGTTGTGGAAATGGGCTTTTTAAATAAATAAAAAAGTCAAGAGTATGTGTGTTTCTTCTTGTGTGTACAATTGACATCTGAAACGCAAAGATGGCGGTGAATCCTCAACTATTTCCGAATGGGATGCCTGTGCCTTTCGTCAATGAACTCTTCGTCTTGGCCAGAGATGGAGTCGAGTTTGAGGTCGACAAGATCCCTGGGTAACCCATTTTTTATTTTTTTTATTGATTGTGAGTACATCTCTTCTCACTTGAAGGAAGGAAGAGGCAGAGGGATTTTGTGAGAGCTGATCTTTTTCTCACTCTCTGTAGTAGAAAACTGGCTTTGCTTGAGACCTTTTATTCTTTTTTATGGATCTTTCATTTCTGGTAGAAAACTCAAGTCTGGATTTATTCTCTTTAAACAACTTCCCCTCGATCACTTTGCTGAGTTGTATCCTTAGATGAGATTACAGAGCGGGCTTTATTGCGCTTTTTCCCTCCCCAAAAGGAATTCTGCTGTTCTGGACTTATTTGGTCGGTCTCTTTCTTTTTTTTTTTGGTGGTTGCAGCCGACATAGAATAGAATTATTCAAGGAGGTTGTGTCAATTGCCTTTTGAGGTTTTATATCTTCTTTGAGTACAGAGTTTTAGCTTGAGGCCCCTCAGTAGGTGACTAGCGGAGTTTCTCATGTATTGTTGTTCTACTACAAACAATACAATAAATCCATTTGTCACTATGTACATCCTTGGAGAATTGGGTGGGTGTTGTAGAATCAGCATCAACACCTGCTGCATCATCTTCTCTCTTCTTTTTCTATTTACTCTCCATGTTTGTCTTAATTTTACTATTTGCTGGCAGAGTAGGAGCAGTAAAAGCAAAGGGAACAGTCTATTTGTCCAACATTCGGATGGTCTTTGTTTCAATTAAGCCTGTGGAGAACTTCATTGCATTTGACATGCCCCTGGTATGTATTAGCCATTGGTGTTTAGTTGCCATATTTTGTAACTGCCATATGCTTTACAAGTCTGATTGGCCCTGTTTGCTCTTTCTTCATCATTTTTTTAGATTACTTTATAGTAAATACAAGATTGAGACAGATGAATTTTGTTCTTATCAAATAGGCAAATGGCTTTGGTTTGTAGTGAACAGGTGTCTCTTTTGTTGTTATCATGAACATGTGGTCAAGAATTCGGGTGAAGCTGCTTTTGTACGACGTATCTTGTTTTCTTTGTTAATTGTCAGTACTGATAATTTGCTATTAACCTATGTTGCTTGGACCTCAAAAAATGCACCTGCACCTGTGTTGTCTTCCAGAATTGCAGCACTTTTGGAGGATGCGACAGACTAGCATTTTTGAAGAGCCCGAGCGTCATAGAACTCAACAATTTGGGGGAGGGGGGTTTAGGAGGTATGAAATAGAATATGAATGGTGTGACAATAATAGCTCATGAACGATGTTAATATCTCTTAATACACCAAGAATTTATAAGAAGCTGGACACTTGCATAGCTGTAGATGCCATGTGTGTCAACTGTTAACCATTAAATAGTTTTTTATAACGCATGACTAAGATATCATGTTGAAAATTTGCTTTAGTTCTATCTAGAAGCACTATTCTTTATTTCTTCCACTAATGATTTGCATGTGAAAAGCAAAAAAATCAGTATTTTCCATAAAATGATACTTAACATTTTAATTTTATAATTGTTTATTTGTTGTAGCTTGATTCATTTTGATGTTCACAAAATACCTCTTAAGGGAACGATCTCTCCATCCCAATTAATGTAATGGTGATGGGGTACAATGTTCAAGGAAGAAAGGAGGAAGATTTTGAGACTTGTGATCTAAAATAAGTTATAGATATTTGTATGATTATAAATCATTTCATTAAGAGTTAAATAAACATCTCAATTTTTTACTAAATATAAAAAGTCCATCCTCTTTGGGACTAACTAAAAAGAAAAGAGTGACACAAAGGGACAGACAGGTGTATTATTTACCCAATTATGATTCTGGGTGAATGCCGCCGATCAAGAAAATGAGGAATTATCACCAATTAGCTAAGCCTAAGCCTAAGCCAATTACTTTACAAAAAGAAGTGGACTAAAACTGAAGAAAGAGAATCTAATTTTTTAGAAGCACCCAAGGGTGTTAATGAAATTGGTGGAGACATGAGGTCACTAGTTCAAATCACAGCAGCGACATAATACTAGATGATTTCTTTTTATTTGTTGTAGCCTTGGTTGGAGGTATATCATCTAATCTAAGGAAGCAAGTAAAGTTGGTCAATGGCTCACAAGTAAAGGAATCCAAGGGATATCAAAGCCAAGGATTTTAATCAACTCAAGTCTAATCCAATGCACCGATTAATCCCAAAGTCAATTTAATTACCCTTGAAAATCAATTACCCAGTTAACACAATATCCTTGATTACCCAATAGCTATTCTCCTCAGCAGTCGTGAGCCCAACTTAGTTGATTATTTCTAATCTAACCAAGTTGCATTAAGCATATTTTAGCTTTCGGCTACAAGAGTGACAGATTATCTGTAACCTCAATAGTGGACTAGGATTAGTTGACCTTCAATTAACCCAGAGTCTTGTCAACGAATCCATGTGCAAACCTAGCTCCCTTCCCCAAGGTGAATTATCTTCCTAGGATATGTCGTAGGGTAGATCACTCTCTTTGGAAAAAGGGAAAGCTACAAAGCACATGATTATTCAAATAGGCAAAAGGCCCATTCATAAATAGCAACATATTATTCAATACGGAAGTCCAAGAAGTAAATCAAGACACTTTCATGATAATTATGCCTAAAATCATGTCCTAAACCTGAGAATATGTTAATTAAACCAAACATTGATTAGAACACTAGGAATCAAAGAAAAGTAGTAAGTTCCATTACGACAAATGCTTAAACAAAAGCATCCAATCTTCAGTCCCACGGTGTTTGGTTGATGAATCCTTGCTCCCTAAGCTTAAAATTTTGCTAAAGATGACTAAAGTTACAAATATTGTTTTCTTTTGTACCATAACAACTAATAACACTTGATGGAAGTGGGAATGTGGTGCCTGTCTTTTGCCTTTGATTTTCGCTAATAGCGAAATGTTTTTCGAATTTGCATTTTTCTGAATTTTCGATTGAGCATCGCTTTTAGCCATTTAGCTTATGTTAATGGTGTTCCAGAACCACTTATCTTCACCAGTGGTTATTCCGAACTTATGAGTGGAAGTTGGCCAAATTTTGCTGCTCAATGGATCATATTGCTTTTAGTGGTTTAAGATGGTGATTAGAAATTTCCTTAGCTTTTAGCACTTCTCTTATTAGGCAAAGACCTGCACATTTGTTGCTCTTTTTGATCATTTTTTCATTATTTCCGTCTTCTTCTCAACTCCAAATAAATTGAAACCTGGAATCATGCAACTTATATAAGAATCTAGCCATATTCATTATTTGGATGAAAAAACTCACTTCAAGATGCAAATAAGTTGTTCAATTCCAACTTATTGATTTTCGTCTATTGAGGTTATAGGCTGCTGGTGTTCTCTCGCATTTCATCATTAAATGGCTATACTTGTGTTATCGTTCATGACTTCTCTTCCTGATTAATTTGCGGATTGTTGGTTGGGTTTTTGTTGCGTCACAAGCATCTTTTGTCAACGACGAGAAATGAATTTTACATTGGGGCATCTTGTGGGTTCGTGAATTATATTTTTCTGATATCAGGAAGTTTTAGTCCTTTCTCTTTGGTTCTCTTCATTAGAATTTTCAACGTAGTCTTGCTTCTCATGTGGGTAATATCACTGTTGTTACTGCTCTGCTATACTGACTAGATTTTGTTACATCTTGCTGTCTTGAGGAATCTCTTCTTTTTCTAAAAAAAAAAATGTGTGGTGGATGGGCTTCATGAGTATACATCAATGTTTTCCTTGATTGGAAGACTGATAAACTCTTTCCTGCTAAAGCTTTTGTGTTGTCATATGTTTTAGTTTGAAAATAATGTATTCCTTGTTTGAAAGATTGATAATCTCAGAGTGTTTCTTTGGACTTAAAGTGGCTCTATTTTGCAGCTTTATGTCCATGGCGAGAAATTCAACCAACCAATATTTTTCTGTAATAATATATGTGGACATGTGGATCCAGTAAGTTGAAAACATTAATTTGCTTATTATTCAAATGCCTCCCCCGACTGATTCTGTACCTGCCCTACAATACCAGGTTATACCAGTAAATGAAAATAGGGCCTTGTTTTCCACTCACTCATTCAAGATTTTGTTCAAGGAAGGTGGTTGTGGAACTTTTATCCCTCTATTTTTCAATTTAATTGCCTCAGTGAGACAATACCACCAACAGTCTAGGGAAGAAGCTAGAGTAGATCCTCTTCAAGCAGCACAAACTCCTGTGGATGAGATGATGAGACACGCGTATGTCACTTTATTTCCCCCTTTCAACTAACAATTTTTCTCAATAATCTGCTTATTTAGACATATGTTGTGGTGATCTCTTTGATGATTTGTGATGTCTTGCAGTTATGTGGATCCTAATGATCCAACAAGAATTTTCTTGCAGCAGCCTAGTACAGAATCTCAACTCAGGCGTCGAACATACCAGTCAACCAGCTGAAAATCTATCTAGTTTTCTTGTTTCCAGTTGATGTTATTTCGACATGTGCAGATTCTCGTCTCTCTTTCCAACAACGTGACAACTATGTATGTGTGTATGATGTCTATACTTGTATTCCTAGACGTTTGAAGGGATTGGAATCCACTTTACGTGTGTACAAATACCCTAATAGATTATTCTCCACTTCTATTTATTTTGGTCTAAATTACTTCTTTTTTGTGATTCTTGAGAAAAGAGAATACATATTTGTGGTTCCAAATTACTCTTTAGATATTTATGTGGTTTTCTTTTATTTTTAGAATGAAGGGAGAAGAAGTAAAGTCGTGTGAAAGATAAAAAAGGTAACCATGTGAGACATACTAGTAAGGGGTTAAATAATGATAATACTTGAATAATTCAAGTTCAATTATTCATACTTCAGGCTTATTAGGGTCCGTTTGAATGGGTTTAATAAAAGCAGCTTTAAAAAAGTACTTTTAAAAGTGCTGAAACTTATTTTTAAAATAAGTAGTTATGCATTTGGATAAAAGTCCTGAAGTTGTTATGTCAAACGTGAAAAGGGAAAAATGGAAGAAAGAAATGTTAGGGTTATATGGGTAATTTAGAAATTGTACAAAAATATTAAGCACAAAAAGATAAAAATGTGGTCAACTTAAAACAGTTTATAAGCTAAAAAAAAAGCACCCCTATCCCAACTTTTAACTTTTGGCTTAAAATAATTTTTTTAAAACTTAAAATAAGTTGTTTTGAGTATTGCCAAACAGCTTAAATAAGTCAAAAATCAGCTTTTAAGTCAGTTTGACCAGCTTTTAAGCTGAGCCAAACAGGCTCTTAGTCTTTTGAAAAGTGTGGTACGTTTAACGCAAACAGCTTCATCATATTTTTGACAAGTTAACAAATTTTAGAAGTTCAAAAAATGTTATGGTACAACATTTTGTTAATGATATAAGCGAAAATAAAGTAAAGATAATGAACTATTGAATTTATCAATATTATATATTGTAGTGTTATATTTTAAGAATATTCTAAGTAGTCAATCATTGTGATTATATTTCTTATATATTATTCAAATAATATTTATTATTATGTATGTTAAAATTTATGTAGACATAATCCAAGGATCGATCAAGTTATCCAAGAATCGATGAAATTTTGTGTTGTTAAAAATTGTTTCAAGTTATTATTAATTGTGATTTATAATGTTTTTTACATCATTTTAAAACAACGCATGCCAATTTTTTGTCCAAATTATTTTAAGAGTCAGTCAGGTTTTTTTATCTTTTAAATTTAAATATTTTAAGTTATTAATAATCAAAAATTTTAAGACGTGATCTTTAAATATCCAAAAGATCAAAAATAAGTGAACATACTAAAGCAAAAAAGTACAAAATTACGGGTATGTTATGAACGAAAATGTTTTGCATGGAAAATGTTTTTCTGGAAAACAAGTAGTTAATTTATTTTCTCATGATTGGTTGGTAAGTAGAAAATATTTTTTGAAAAAGATTTGTTGGATTTATAAGTGAAAAATGTTTTTTGAGAAATATCTTTTATTTTTACTACAGTAGAAATAATTTTTGAAATTGATTTTTTTTTTTAAAAAAACAAACTTAATTTTTTTAGGGGTGAGATTTTTAGGGGAGGGGGGGGGATAGGGGTAAAAAAAATTGAAATTGATTTTTAACAAGACGATCTTTAAATTCATTTTGGGAGGCGTGTGGGGGGGGGGGGAGGTAGGGGTTGGGTGGGTCCGGCCCATCGCATATGTAGCAACCACCTCTTTTTGCAACCTCTGTCATTCTCTCTGTGTCACCATGACGTCTAAACTTCTTGCCATCAGATTTTTATGTATCATGCTTCTTAGAATGTGGCTGATGCTCCTCGCCATTGCCACAATCTCCCCCACCATTGTCATGAATACCTCTCATCTCCTCTCCTTTGGCTCTATCGGGCTTTTCCTGCCTGAATTCTGTCAAAGCTTCGCCCTGCGTGATGGCTTCATCAATAATACTAACCTGTCGGCGTTCCAACTGGCCCAACTTTGCAGCCCATCCATGAAGTTGAACAACATATCTTCATCTGCGAGGTTGAGAATCTGAAGAGTGAGGGTGGTGAAATCCTGAAGATATGCGTGTATGATGCCCGTATGCTTCAGTTCCCTGAACTTGCGCTTCGCCTCATAGATGACGTTGCTAGGGAAGAACGCCTTCTTGAACTTCTCTTGGAATTGCTCCCAAGTGTTGATTGTGCAACGTCCCTTCCAAATTTCTGACTCTTTAAGCCTCCACCACAAGATGACCTTCTCCAAAAGATACAACACAACGATGTTGATCTTACTCTCGTTGCTCTTCAACCTGTTTCTCTTGAAGTACTTTTCCAAATGCCGCAGAAAATTATCCACCTCTTGCACGTCACGGGCGCCTTTGAACATAGGTGGCTTGGGATCCTCGACCTTGGCCTCCCTATCTCGGTCGAATGACGCAATCCTCAAACTTCCGCACCTTTCTTGAGTGCTTTTATCTCGGCCTTCATGGTCTCGATCGTTCTCAACGCCTCATAAACCGACAGTCCAAGGAAGTGATAGCCTTCTTTATCTCGAACACGGCAAACTGGCTTCCCTCCAACTCCTTGCGGATGTGCTCAGTCTCCTCAAGGGTGAAGTCCTCGAGACTCTTGAACTTGTCATTGGTCACGTTCAAGTGCCAACCTAATATCTACATGACTTCCTCATTGTTTTAACCCTCACAATCCACTCCTCTCCAGGTATGATGTCAATAGGATCCTCGCCACGGTCATCTTCACTTGCTTCGGTGGTTGAAGGTGGATGAGATGTTAGCGCCTTGCTTGGTGTGGGATCGAGCAACATTTCCTCACTACTCTTTTGGTGCTTCTTTCCCTTGCGGTTTTTCCATCCACCCTCCAACCTGACGTTGGTGGTGCTAGCGGCATTTACGTCTCCTCCGTTAGCCATTCCCTTAGTAAAAATCTTTGCTCTGATACCACGTTGTCACAGACTTAGAGTATTTGTTAAGCTCCGTGCGGCACTTGACAACTTACTTTTGAATCTTTCACGATCTTGTAAGCTCAAGTAAGCCTTTAAAACTAAGATCGCCAAGAGAATGTAAAGAAAGACTTGAGAAGTCTGGAAGAAGACTTATATTACTTGGAAGAAAGCTTTACAAATTGTTGGACAACTTGTTTCAAGCTTGGATAATTTACAAATGAGAACCCACCTATTTATTCTACTTTTTAACGGGCTAAAGTGTAATTTATAATTATTGACAAGTCCCTAAAGTATTTATACTTTGGTTCCCTTTCTAGAGAATTTTACACTTTCTAGGATTTTCCGAAGTTTTCCTAGAAAATATCTAGTCTTCCGTCTAGAACTCCCCAAAGCCTTCTAGAAATATCTAGGGGCTTCTAGAGTTTTCTACAAACTTCTTCAGAACTATAGACTTTTCCGCCCCTATCAGGATGCAAAATCTTACTGAGAGCGGGACGTGACAATAGGTGAAGTAATTGATTTTCAGGTAGGTCAAGAAAAGCAAGAGTGGTATGATTTAGAATACTTGAAATTCAATGAGGAGCTTTTAATAATGATTTATCAAGCAGAACAGTCCGAAATAGAAGATGAGAGAGAGAAGTTGCAACATATGGAGCATGTTCTCAACACTATGATACTAATCAACATCAAACTATTTATTATAATTATAAAGATTTAACTGAAAATAAGAAATAATTGGATTTGAATTAGAGGTGACCAGATTTATGAAAATCATGATGAGCAACAGATCATAAGACACGATTTTTGAATTTTTGAAAGTCTTTTTTCTACTACAAAGAATGTGTAAGGAAAAGATTTTGTCATGTATAGTACTTTTTTTATGTAATCTATTCGTGTGATAAATGTATGACCATTTAAAGAGTGTATAAATAATTAATTAAGAAGAGACAATATTCGTGTGGTTCTATTGGCCACATATTAGTTAATACATTCTAAGCATGGGCTATTCATAGACATCAAACATCCTTTAATGGATCATACATGATGGTCAATGTTCTCCCTTTCAATGATTTTTTTTGCCTCTCTGCCATACATTCTTTTAGTTAGCATGCTATAACAAGTTGACAACTATTTATAGAATCGTTATAAGTTAGATACTATGTTAAAATATGATAATCAAGTTTCTATCGAAAATTATTTAGAGCTTAAAGTATACGGAAAATAGGCCACATTTAGGGATAACAAAACTATTAAGAACTAATAACATAAAGTCATTAGTATATTTTTATAGCTCAAAATAACAGTAAAAGTAATACATGAAATTATTTTAGAAAAATATTTCAGATTTACCAACTACTTATTTGTCCTTATTTAAGTAAGCAACGAGTGTTTCAACAGGCTCTACCAACTTAGTATACTTCACTTTTTTTAATCCGAAAGCTTTCTATTAATTGTTTTTATGATTTATAATTATTCTTCTTATTAAATATAAATGGTGTATCATATAAGCTTTGAAGTTTGAAACATTTCTTCATGCCTACAGATGAATGGATACAAAAATATTTTTATGTCTTCAGTAATAATACACAATGAATCTTTGATTAAATAATTTACTTTTAGATACAATATTATGTGAAAATGTAGTTGAAACAAAATATTTGCAAGAAATTAATTAGACTGAATTAGATGTTTTAAGGTCAAATTGTGATGCCCCTATCATCATAAGAGGTAGGCTAAATTGTGCTCTTATTTGGGTGTTTCATGTATAATTAATTTGGTGCATTAGATGTTTTGAGGTCAAACTGATGCCCCTCTCATCATAAGAGGTAGGCTAAATTGTGCTCTTATTTGGGTGTTTCATGGATGATTAATTTGGTATATGCAAGTATAAAAAAATTAGTTACTAAAACTTTTTGAGTTGGAAGATTAATTTTTTAGATGCCTTTTCTTTATCTTCTATAGTAAATTTATTGAACATGGGCGAGCCTTTCTGACTTCTAAAAAAAATTATGTGAACTTATTGTTGGTGTGACAACTTTTGCATATGTGCCTTCATGGATAAGAGGCATCTACACAGTGCAGTGGAGTGAATGGTGGTTTATAGAGTCAACTAAGCATAGTGGAAAGACCAATAATATGAAGAAAAACAGGCAAAACAAATGAGATTTGAAGTCTTTAAAGTTTTAGCAATCATTCTGCTATCTCAATGGGTACAAGACATTTGTTGGATATGGTAACATAGTGTTGAGTGAGATTCTTTACTTATAGAATAATTTCATGTCTAACTTAAAACATATATATATGTTACTTTTGAACCGCTCATAGGTTCTGATAATTTGGGAGTGTGTAAAAATGTAGATGAGAAAAAGACATAGCATTGAGACTTTTCAGAAAGGAAAACATAAGAAAAATCTCCAACTCTCTAAAGATTTCAATAGTTAATAACATATGCATATAATACTACTAATTTTGGTATTTTTGCTTTGCAAATTTGGCTTTAGAGTCTCTACTTTCTTACTTTCTTGTTGTTGGTTATGTTTTCTTAAATGATGTGTTTTTGTTTTGTTTGAGCCGACGGTTTTTCGAAACAACCTCTCTACCTGAAGAAATAGGTATAAGGTGTGCGTATATTTTACCCTCCTAGAACTCCACTGTGAACCATACTAAATATGGTAGTGTTCTATTAGGTTACTGAGGTGTTTGTGATCATGAAAATGCAACAAGAAAACACACGGATGATATAGGCGTGGAGGTCTTACAAAATAAATCATTTAGTGATGATAAATTTTATAGGGCCAATATATACACATCAAAAGTGCACCACTTACAAAGGTAACTTGGTCAAATTTGATTACTGAGTTATGTTTAATATTTTTGGTATTCTATCCTTTAATTGATTGACTGAGGAGTAATCAAACCAAATAGTTGGATCCATGAGGAGACATGAGAAATCCATTCATTCTGGTTAAATAATTAACTTATTGATATTTTCAGTTATAACAAACTTATTGGATCAGTGATTACTTATGAATTTAAGAATTTTATTAATAAGAAGTTGAAGTTCTTTGGGCATGTTGATTCTGGTATAAACTTATTAACTTGTTATATGGGGGTAAGAAAGAGGAGGAGGGCGATATAATCATAAAATTCAATTTTTATGAGGTAAATAATAGTTACAGTTGTTCTTATGACACCATATATTTGCAAGGAATTTCTAACCTAGCCATATGTTTTGTTTGATTGAACTTAACTTATTAAGAGAGCCTTTTGGGAATCTCCATTTGTATTTTATAAGCCTATAGTATGAGACTAGATTTTCTTATCATTGCAGTGAAGTATCTTGGTTTACTATATTCCACCAAGTTGATGTCTATATGATGTAAGACAAAGAATGAAGCACATATTCTAAATATAGATCGACTTATATTTTAATCTACTTGCAATTAACGTTCTTTTGTTGGCTACTATTTAAGGGTTTCTTTTGCTTTCAGACTAACCTATTTAGTGAATTCTGTCGGACATGTATCATCATTCAATATCTCCTCTATAAAATGAACAATATTAAATTTTTTTATTGATTTTCTTTTATTGTCCTTAAATTTTCTAAAGTTCCTTATAAGCATTGGGTCCATCCACCAAGTAACCATGTATACTTTGATACCGTAAGTTAAATGAAATCGATCATTGAGTTAAAATGCGAATTCAATAAAATTACGTTACAATTTCTCTTCTCACAATTTTCATCTTTCTTCATCGAAGTATTGTCTTTGATTTATCTTTGTCAAAAGAGACAAAGTACAAATCACGTCTAATATATATTCTTGGATGTTCCGTCGTAAAATTACTTCTGGTGGTATAGAAAATTGTGACAACTAAAAGGAGTTGTGTAAATTATTGTTAATTTGTTTGTTCTTTGATGTGTAATTTTTATATTGCATGTACACTTTTGAAACTTCATAAAAATTTTTTTTAAAAAGAAGCAGGAATTGAGCCGAGAAGTTTTGAAGGACAATAGAAAATTTATGTAAAAAGGACTGAAGGAGAGCATATTAACCATTTGTCGTACATGATTTTTGCTTGCTTCAATAATATAAAAAATTAGCTTTACATTTTCATGTACTACTGTATTCTTTTTGTACTCTTTATTGATATTTTTCATTGCCGAATGACCATAAAATGTTGAGCCTATGCTTTCCCATCTAGTGTGTATATGTGTGTGTGTTGGATCATCAGAGGAGGATCCCCCATTTGAATAAATTACTTGAGATCTCGGTGTCGAAATTTATTTGTATGGTATTTCACATATCCTGCTTGAGCTCATATTTTATGATAAGTCAAATGGAAAATTAATGGGGCTTTTTACCTCCATCGGTTTCTTAGAGGTGCTAATATTAGACATGGAGCAGGAAGAAAATGTTGAAGAATGGGTTTGAGCCGCCGCTAAAGAACACATTCTTTTTTTTTTTAAAAAAAAGGATAATGATATAACCATAACTCTCTTACTGGTACTAGATAGAACTGTGATTTCTTTAAATCAATGACTTGTCGCCAATTTTTGAAATCTCAAATCTTATTTGTTCATCAGGTAGTCATTGTTTGAACTAGTTGGTTGTGTTCTTCTTCCTCAATCAGGATGTCCAATTTTTTGACCAGAAATTGGAATTGAAATTCAATTCGAATTCTCTAAGAGGAATGATTGTGGAATTAATTTCATGGAGTAATCCGATAGGGTTCGATATTGATCTAACTTGATCCAACTTCGATATTGATCTAACTTGATCCAACTACAATGCTTGAGGGCTTTTTGGTAGAAGTTGAATTTGTCTATTGCTGGAAAACCAATAGCAATGGATTTTTTTTTACTACTATCCAAATAAAGTTTAAATTTCATCTAGTGTATTTAGTTTCTATAGTTATATCTTCTCTTTCCTACCCTTAATCACCTACCTTGCAAGAATTCACGAGTAAGAAAGTTTTTGATAAAGTTTAAGTTCACTTTGATATATTCTATGTCAAAGAAAAAAAATATAATAGATTGTCATCTAGCTAAATATGTTTGGAAGAAAGGTTTTGAACATATTTTTGCAAAACAATTTTTAAAGCTTTACGATCAATGTGTGACTATAGTTTTTGATTCAGTAAATCTAATTAAAATTTTGGAATGCAAAAGACAATTGCCAACGATTTCATTTTCATTGTAGGATAATTTTATTGGGCGTTATTCCATTGCTTTGATGCAAATGCAATGATATGGTATTTTTCTTTTTATTTTAAAACACTATCATAACCAATGTCTAATGCATATGTACCAATTACTTTGAATGCAAAAGTATAAAGAAGGGAAAGGAAGATCTTTAGCTCTTAGTTTTATCTCTTTAACGACATTGGTGAGGATATTGGTCCAAGGAGAGGGGGCGGGAGAGGGGGAGGTTTCTTTATCCTATCACGAAGAGGCTTCAGTAAATTATTAAGACATGAAATAAAGTTTACTATGTATTTGAACACCCAAATAATCTTTGATTCCAAATTTTTTTCAAGAATTTGATCAGAAAATTTAAAAGTAAACTGGATGGATCATTAAATAGGAATAATAATGATTTGTTGAATATTATACCCAAGAAATTGTATATTCATATGGAAAAGACTATACTTATTCTTGGATAAAAGAAGCCATATCTTTGATGATATTGAAGAAATCTTGTTGGAATGTTGGTTAATGCTAGTAGAAAATATTAGAATATCATCAATGTATACTATAATAAATTTAGAAAGAGGATTTAAATATAATTCATTACTTTTAAAACTTTGAGGAAGTGATTTCATTCAAAAGTCATAATGTTTCACTCATATTTTCTAAAAAGTATCATAAAAATTATTTTATAAGAATCTATCAGACTAATTTGAATTTGTAAAAAACTAGACTAAGTAAAATTTTGGGAAATTTGTAGCAACCTAAAGCCGATGGAGAAGATCTTTTGTTTGGAATGGTGTACCTAATCCAACGATGAACATATTTTAAAGGTTTATAAATGCCTAATTAATCGAGGGATTCCCTGTTCAATTTCACAGCTTTTGTTGACATAAAAACATCACAACTCTAATGAGATTTGCTTGGAGAGCTGAAATGTTTTTCCAGAAAGTCATTGATTTCTTCTTGAAAGTGTATTGTGAGCTCATGTTTTATTTTGATAGGGCGAGCATTCGTAGGGATAGTTTTTTCATCCAAGTTAGGTTCGTAAGAAAGCATAACTAGGTGATTTTAGGATCACAGAAAGTTGTGGATAAATTTGGAGAATAATCTGTATTTGGTTTCCAAAGTTTTGATTTTGGCTTGGAGAAAAGGTTCCTACAGTTGTTATAACCTTTGGAAAACAACTTCTTCTTAGAGAAATTTAATTTGGCCCTTTTTGATAGGAGATTTATCAGAAGGAAGGGAAATGTTGATGCTTTCAATTTCGATGCCTTGGTTAGACATCATAAAAGGTATGAATTCCTCTATAAAAGGGCTGCCAATATTACAGAATTGAAATTTTTTTCATTAGTACAAATGGAATTGAATTTGATAGAGTATCATCTCCTATAGAGATCTAGTTGAGGAACAAAAAAAAATAGCTCAAATAATGAGTATCTCATGGACAATGGTTTGATTAATCAATATGTCATTTACAAAACACTGTACTCTCAAGCAACAATTCAAACCATGGTTCAACCTCTTCTTCCCACTGCGAGGCTGCTATTAGTACAACTAAGAAACCAGAGGAGGTAAAAATTCCCATCAATTATTCATTTAACTTATCACAACACACAAGCAGAGGCACATTGCTGCAAAAATAATTGTGTCTACCCACAAATATGAATCGAACAAATTTGATTACATTCAAACCTCTTGTAGGTAGCTAAAAAATACCTTGTTATACAATAAATTTCATGCAAAAAAACCCCAATGTTTACACAGAATAATTATGAGTTGTTACTCTCAGATATCCGGTCTGGCTTGTGCAGACCCCCATAAGGAAATCAAACACAATACATGTTACCCATTCTACAATATAGATTAATATAATAATCTCACCGTAAGAATGAGGTATACCAAGTACAAAATTATTCTAAAACATTTGAACCGTATAACTATAATTATTTTGACTACCAAAATGCATGGATGAATGCCTTTACTTTCCAAAATAACATAGACAAACATTCATGAATTTTCCTTTGGGGAAACCAACTAGTTTGTGAATTTCTGCTATAGTTATTTCATAAATGGGGGACTATCTATGGCCACCAATTTGATATCATTCCATAACAAGTACTAGAAGAATACAATAATTTTGCCAGAAATTCTCCAATCAACATTACATTCCTTTGCTCTAGAAATTTTTTCCATAAGTTTCATAAAATTTGAATTATATGAGTTAAATGGACACTAAACACTAATTGATCATCATTGATTTATGTCAATGGAGGTATTTGCACAGATTATTTGGCTTGAGGGATTTTAGATACATAATTAACTGCCTCAACTCTAAGAGAAATTGAAGAGACTGAATGTCTTGCAATTTGAATTTCTAGAGCAACAGATGATGATGTAGAGACTTTTTGTCTTTGGAAAGAGATAGAAATAGCTATTCTAGAAAAATGTTAGATCATACAATATTCTCAGTTTTTCCTGATGGAGTGGAATCTTGCATCAACCAATTTTGGTGGAAACAAAACTTGACTCCAGAAAATTGGTCTGGGTACAAACAAATGAGATGGTTGCATATATGTTTTGAAACAGTCTCACCTTTACAGCTACTTTTCATAGCGCCAATGTTGAAGGTTGAACTCATTATCTTATATTTGATCCTACATATAATTGCTACATGACATTGAGGGTTAAATAATCTAACATATTTATATCTTTGAAAGAAAGAGTAAAATTTGAAAATAGTCAAAGTAGATCGAGTATTTGGTATCAGAGTGATGAGGGAAAATAAAGATTAATATTAATGTTTATAACTTTTTTGTATACGGTATTTTCAAATATGTATTTTAAACATGAATAAATTGAACTAACTTATACAAACTAGTAAGATCTATTTTGTAATAAGATCTTAATGTATATGGTACTGTCAGATCTATAATATAGACATGCAAAGCTTGAACAAACAAGTAAGATCTATTTTATAATAAGAAGATCTTAATGTGGATGATAATGTGATCTCTTAAGATCTAAACTGTAGGTACCTAAGCATCAATGAACGGATTATCCAAAGAAGACTTAGTAGACTTGTAGATTGTTGTTGATACCCTTTGGATTATCTAAATTAAAGAACTTCTTGACATAAATAAATTTATCCTTAATATATAAAACTAGTACAAGACCCTATTAACTTAACTATCAGATCTGACTCTCCTTTACGTTATTTAGTTAAGGACTTAATTATTTTTCTCTGTTGAACCCAATGGACTCTTGATCCAAGGACAAGGAGCATTAAAGTCATTATTGTTATTTATTGTTATTTTCCTGCATATCACATTATGTTGTTCTTCACTCCCATCCTATTTTCCTCTAAACCGTCTTCTTTTTGTACTACTTCTACCATTCCCCAAGTTCTAATCTCAAATAAGAGATTAGCTTCTCCGATTTGTAGAAAAAAATTGATGACATGAAGATTAAAATGCTACCCAGTCTACAATAAAATCTTCCAGATGGCCTTTAACTTGTGACTATCATATTTGAGCTATCAAACAAACTATCCTCATGCAGTATTACCACGTGGATATCAAGCTTTTAAACCCGCAAGCTCTAGAAAAATATATCCAAAAATATAACCATCTCCATTTGGGCTTTCCCAAATCGCTGCTAAGACTCCCTATAGGTAAGGTCTACATAAATCTCTCCTTCTTCCCCTAAGAGACTACATATTCTTAGACTTCAATGATTCCCACTTAGGAATAGTTGAAGCCAATCTCTGTATTTGTCCGATCTACATTGACTGCTTTTTTCAAATTTTACTATTTCCTTCAAAGATATATATGTTTTAGATTTTTTAGCCCTCAATGTAAAGACATTAAATTACAATACCAAAGGATCCCTCCATGTACAAATTATATATAGGATCTAATATACGACAATCAATTCAACCTTTAACACCGAAGCTATAACAAGTAGCTATAAAGATGAGATTGTCATTTTAAAAATAAATCTGCAAAGATCTCACTTATGTATACCCAATACAATTTCTTGGTGTCAAGTTTCGTTACCCAAAAATTGATTGCTGCAAGACGCCACTCCAGCAGAATACTACGATTTCCCAGATCCAATATTTTTCTATCAAAGCTGTTAGTATCTATTTCCAAAGGTCTCTTAGACAAATAGTCTACAGTATCCTCTGTTTCTCCAGAAATTGAAACTGTAAGGCATTGGGTCTTTTTATTCCGTACTAGAGTTGAGGCATTTCACTTTGGCCCTTGAATACCCCAAGCCGAATTCTTTATAGAAAAACCTCCTCCGAAAGAAATCAATGATGATCAACCTCAATCCTCCACTTACTCTTATATAGGTGGAGTTCAAGATGTTTCGACACAAAATTTTTCAAATTGGTAAAGAAAAACTTTAGAAAGAAATTTTCCTCAATAAAAATTTTTTTTAAAAAAATGTTTTTTAACAATTTTCAAATTAAAGAAAGAAAAAACATTCCAGACATTCATTGTGATCTTCTAAACTCTCCTAAACCAAATTTATTTCTTCCAATGATTTGAGGCTTAAGCTGATTATCCACAATTAGATTTTCATTTTTTCATAATCAATCAACATTTGAAAATTATAGAAAACCCTAAATGGGGGATACATAATATCTGAACTTCCTTCAGTACAAGGTCTTACTATGTCTTTTGGTGATAACTCCATTATTTCCACTTATTTTTTTTAAAAAAAGTGAAAACATCAATAGTAGAGATATTAAAAATACTTTTGAATAAAATAATTACAAAAATACACATGATCCTGAACATGACATCTATTGACTACCATGGCCTATAATTTTGTATCTGCACAAGTAGACACTTAAACTTGTAGTAATTGAAAAACATAGATATATTTTTCTACATGACACCCTATATGAAACTTTTGTTTCCTATGTCGAGCCCTATGTGCATTATGCCACGTGACACACGTGTGTCTACTTGGTCGATTTTGTACAAATAAATTGAAGTATCTATTTGTGCACACCCAAAGTTGGAGGGTTTCAAAGGAGAGACAATTAAAGAGAACGAATCAACAAACCTTGAATAGTAACCGACTGAACCCAAGAAACTTCTAACATCTGAAGGAGTTAGAGGTCTAGGCAACCTCTTGATTACATCTGTCTTCTTATGATCTAACTCAACACCCTTACTTGAAACAATATGACAAAGTAAAGTGTAACACCCCGGAAATTAGTAGGCTCAACTAGAGCTAAATGTGAGGGTTAGAGTCAAAGAAAGAGGGAAAGGGACCAAGGAGAATCCTAAGGTAGTCTACATGGGTGTAGGCAATTCCCCTTCTATCACGCACACCACAATGGATCGTGGAAGGGCTCGTGGTGGGCTGGGCAGAGCCTCCCTAAATGTCCAAAAACATTCTCCTCTTCACAGTGGTAAAGACCACGACTCGTGGAGGATATTTGGGGTATGAGGGTTGAAAGGAAGTGGAAATTCACTGCCTTACAACTCAGAGAGGGACCATGAATCATGGAAAGCAGTACGACTCGTGGAGCCCTCCGTAAAGGTAACTTTGGGATTTTGTGATAAAGGCACTTGTTGCCTAGACACTTTCCCAATTTCACGAAGGGGAAACAACTCGTGGGACCCCAAGTGAGTCTTGGTAAGCTAACATTCAGTGGAGGGTGTTTTGGGTAATTTTGATTTTAATCCAATTAAAGTGAAGTCATTTTGGGTAATTCTAAGACCACTATATAAGTCTTTTTTACGTCAGAACTAACCCAAATAAGCTATATTTTCTAAAGAACAAGTTAATTAACCATGGTTTATCCTCTCAAAGGTTCTCTCTTTATAAACTTTGAAGAAGAAGAAAAAGAAGTATATTAAACTAGCTTTTGAATATAAGGATCTAAATTCTCCATTGAAGATAGACAATTGGACTTGATGTTTGATAATTTTCATCCATGGGTTCTTTTCACCTATGGAATCCCTAAATTTCTCTATTTCAAAGGGTAGAAATTCCAAATTTTCATCCATGGGTTCTTTTGAATATTAATTTTTATGGTTTAATTATTCCCAAATATGCATGAATTGATGAGTTACAATGCTTTTATGATGTTATACCAATGAGACCATGAAAACCCCTATGTTTTTCAAATTGTGATCTTATAATGTGGGTTATTGAGTATGAAATAGTAGTTCTTATGATCTAAAACATGGATTAGTAAAATAACAAGAGGTTTATGATGAAATCCCTATCTAGTGCTTGAATTCTAGATTTGGTGATTGAAAGTAACTTTGAACCTTGGAAGGACAAAGTGTGAGTTTATGCATAATCTTATGAAACATATGTAAATGATTTAAGGGTGATTTGAGAGTAAAGTGCCAAAGTTAATTATGTTGTCATTTTGTAGAAAGATTATTATCATGAAACACTTATAACCATGATGTGAAAGGTTTTCTCGCATAGAGTGGATTCTTAGGTTTAAAGGATTTTCTCACCTAATTGATTAATAAGAGCCATCCTAATAAACTAACATGGATTGGTAGTCAAGGACATCCTTCCTTGAGACATGATTTAAGTAAGACTTAGTAAGTATTTCGTGGATATTGACAATGAGATAAAATCTCTTCCATTAGTTTAGGTCGTGTTTCTAGAAGAGGTATCATGAGATAAAAAGTCTCACATTAGTAGATGCAAGGTTTCTTTACCAATCTCCGTATCCCATAAACAATTTACCCCCATAGGTTATCATGCTAGTGGATCAATCTAAGCTAAGAGTTCATGTTTCTACCTTAGGCAAGTAGAACAACCCTTTTGGCCTAGGAGACATCGAGTGATCATGTTTTAGCTCACATGGTCTCTATATCGGTTAAGACTATTCTTCCCACAATAAGAACATGATTAATGAACTATGGTCACTCAAAAAGCTTTGTACATGAGTTCAAAGGTTTTAAAGATGATGTTGACTTATTTTATCCCGACTTATGATTTGTATATCTCATATGATGTTTAAACTTGACAAATTGCATGCTTTGAAATGAAACATACCGTTTAGCATGTTTTAAATGGGTTTTTGCATAATTATCATACTTTTTGTATTTTTGTGCTAAGACATACCTTGCCTACATTTTCCCCAAAGTGTAGGGTCCTGCACTAGAGGTGATCATACTTCTGGCTAGATCTTGGATTTGATTGTCCCCCAACTTGGTAAGTCCTCATCATTAGGGAAAGATTTATTGTAATTAGATTTTTTTTCCATCTATGTCTATTTTTGGACATGTTATATGGGCTAAACCATATTTGATCCACTATTGTAACAGATGGATATATTGAGACAAGTCCAGACATCTGCTTTCCTTTATGAAAAACCTTTTTAGACTTAAATATGTTTTACTCTTATTGTTCTATTTCTAGTGTTATGAAAGTTAAGTGGCTTGTATGGAGTCTTTTGAGGTTATATGCGCTTTGTTACATCTAAGGGGACCCCTGAGTCGTGACAAAAAGCGACGTACCTTAACAAAAATTCATACTTGTTAAACTTTGCGAAGATTTGTTGGACCTTAAGAATTTGCAACACGATTCTCAAATGAACAACATGCTTATTTTCACTTATCGAATAAATCAAAACATCATAAATGAACACAATCACAATCATGTCAAAGTATTTTCTGAACACCCCATTCATCTAATCCATAAACGCATCTGGAGTATTATTCAAACCAAATGACATCACGAAGAACTTGTAATGACTATACCGTATTCGTAATGCATTCTTCAGAATTTCATCTTCCTTCATCCTCAATTGGTGATAACTGAACCAAAGTTCAATATTAGAGAAATAATTTGCTCCTTTAATTTTGTCAAACAAATCATCTATACTTGGAAAATGTTTCTTATTCTTAATGGTCACCTTCTTCAACTGACGATAGTCAATACATATATAAACAAAACCATCTTTCTTTCTAACTAAAAAAATTCAAGCACCCTATGGAGAGACACTCGGTCGGATGAAATCCTTATCCAATAAATCTTTCAATTGTTTTTTCAACTTCTTTAGTTCTACTGGAGACACACGATGAGGAGGATTAGAAATAGGTTGCATATCTGGAAGAAGGTAAATACAAAAGTCAATTTCGATCTTGGAAGGAATACCAGGTAAATCATTTGGGAACACGTTTGGAAACTCATTAACAACGGGTACAGAACCGACTAGAGAGTAGGGGTTTACAAATCTACACCCCAAACCCTAACTAGATGGTAAATTCAACCCTTAGAAATCCTCTTCCTAGATTTAAGATAGGAGACACACTAACCCTTAGGGATAGAATTCCCCCATTTCCAGTCTAGGATAGGTTTATCAAAAACCGAAACTTGGCTAAAGGAGTTCTACAATCAATATAAGCATAAAATGAGTGAAGCCTATCCATACCCAATATAACATCAAAATCTAGCGTATCGAGCTCTACCAATTCAACAAGAGTAACTTTATGGGACAAGGAAGCAAGACACTTTCAATAGACCCTCTTAGCCATAACAGAAACACCAATAAGAGTAGAGACATAAAAAGTTTCTAACAATGCATCTAGAAGAAAATCAAACCTCATAACCATATATGTCGTCACAAAAGAGAAGCTAGCACCAGGATCAAGTAAGCATAACCATCAAGTTGGAAAACTTTTGACATACCGCTAACCACAGGGGAGAACACTGTTGTTCGCCATAAGTTTAGAGTGCACAAAACTGGTTTTACTTTGAAGCATAAGGACCTATACCACCACGGTTAAATTTTTAAAACTCTCTTTATTTATTCGTAAGCGCTGGGAAATCCCTCATTTTGTGACAAGTCTTCTCAAAACCAAAGCAACCATGCGTTCCATTTATGCACTTGCCCTCGTGCTTTCTTCCACACTTAGTACATGTAGACCTAGATAATGAAGATCCACTACAATTACCTCCTTGTGGCTTAGAGTTACACACCCTATTTTTTTAACATAGGAAGAGAATTGGAGAGATCTTGACCGGTAACCTTTGTCTAAACCTAGGACGACCATGTCCATCAGACTTTGCATGAGCGAAATTTCCATCTCCGTTGTTAATCCTCTTTACCTCTCTAGACTTTTTCTTAAGTTTCTCCTCCTTTATTTTTTAATCATGCATCATGAGATGAGAGATTTCCATGTCATTAATGAGCATGATGGTTCGATACTCTTTACCACCATTTCGGGCACACCAAAAATAAACTTACTCATTCTAGCCATTAAATCGGCAACCATAGTTGGAGCATACATAGACAATTATTTGAACATTAGAGCATATTCTCTCACACTCATGCTCCCTTGTCGAAGGTTCATTAACTTAAGCACCTTGTCTTCTCTCATCTCAAGGGAAAAGAACCTATAAAGAAAAGCAGCCTTAAACTTCTCCTAATCAAGAGGAATCACATCTTCCGATCTCTACCTTCTCTACCCGCTGTTAGTATAAGAATGCACTAAGTATGCAACCATGCAACGTATGCATTTAGAGAGGACAATTTATTTGAAATCATGCAACATGTCTTTTTAGTAAACTTCATGAACTTAGGCATATATAAGCTTAATATAGTTCACATACATCATATAGGCATGGATAATACTCATAATATCACATAAAGCCATTTATTATACTTTGAATCATATTCAATACATACCACATATATTCATAAGAACTAAACACCTCATACACATAAACTTCACAGAAGGGCCATCACCTAATACAAGTCCTAAGTCATACTGGTGCAATGTGTAGGTAGCATCCCGTAATGCTACTTCCACCAAGTGTTCCTAATAAGTCACCTTAGACTAGGCATAACATACTTCATAAGTCACAACACATTTATTTATAACTACCCATAAGGTCACATACTTCATATCATCATATAAGGACTCTTTCATTTACTATAACCTTAGTCATAAATTATTTAGTTCATATCATAGGTAAACCACCCTCATAACCCCTTCACAAGCTTACTTGTGAAATGTACATATGAAGTCCCATACCCCCACGTATACTAAGTAAACTCAGTTAGAAGCCACAAGTTAACTCACATGCATAGTCATAATTCATTTCGTAACATAACAAAGTCACTTAACATACATTCATACAAGTGATATATATAAAAAAAGTCTTTACTTCATAAGAGGTTCCAATCCTATCCTTTCTTGAAGTCATATAGTGAAATGCATAGGGTCCATGTCCTCCCTTCTCAAAGGAATTTAGATTAGAGTTCATATTCTTATCTTAGTTCATTATTAACCTTCGGGAGACATAGAAATAATCGACATAGACAATGTGAGCTACATGAAATCCGGTGTTCCATTCCCATACCGAAAAGAGAGGGTACTACTTGCCAAGGTAGGACCTTCGTACAAAATAGCTATTCTAATAGATCCACTAAGCTAAAACCTACGAGGGAACGTAGTTATGGAACAAGGAGATTACTTTTAGAAACCTTGACTTACTAACGTGGATGTTTCCA
Source organism: Solanum lycopersicum (assembly GCF_036512215.1). NCBI lineage: Eukaryota > Viridiplantae > Streptophyta > Magnoliopsida > Solanales > Solanaceae > Solanum > Solanum lycopersicum. The sequence continues at coordinate 26,326,703 of NC_090801.1, read as the reverse complement.
TCTCATGAGACAACATCTTTGTTGGGAACTCAGACTTACTAATGTGAAGGTTCTCTTGTGGGAAGTCGTACATACTAACGTGAAACTCCCACTCTCATTTTTCATGTTCACTCGATGCTAAGATTAAAATTCCTATTTAAACATCATTAAGCCTTTAGATAACATTAGTTCATAAAGAATAGGCCTTAGGGACTTACTCCCTTATATATGATGTAGCTCAAGGGTATCTAGGGTGAGAATTCCATATTCATCATAGAACCTACATTATGGGAGAATGTCCTTTAAGATAATAATATCATATTTATATTGAGTGTAGTTTAGAGTACAATTGAACAATACCTCTCCTTTATTCAATAGACTACCATTAACATACTTCATTCATACATGCATATGTGTGTACATATATGTGAAATCTACCTTCACTTAAACCCGTGTAGGCACACATGTTAATAACTTCATAAATCATATACTTTACGTGCATATAAAAAGGTAATGATGCATAGGAGAACTATGTTTGCCTAAGTCATCATGAATCTATCCTACTCATAGATATGCATGAAGCGTGTAAGCACATTGATCAACATGATCACATAATGTCTATCATATAGTATTGAGGAAGACACCCTTTAAAGACCAAAACACATGTACACCACTATTCAAGTCTCAAGTCATACATACATATAGAGTATTAAGGACTATATACTACACAAACTTACATTACATCATAGGAGGAAGTACATATTCAAAAATACAATAGAAGACTTCTAGTATACTTTGATCACACATTCACATAGGGTTCATACAAGTAGAGGTAATGCTACAAGGATGTTCATTATCATTAGCCATATAGACCAAACCTAACCCTAACATGATCATCACACATATACATATTACATCATCCTCAAACCTAGGTCATGCAACTCGTTTTAAGGGCTATTCATATACTTCAAATAACATCAATTCACCTAGAACATTATATTAGAATCAAGGGTAAGTCCTTCAACTTCCTAAACATGTCAATCATCATATCAATTCATCTTTCATCAAATGCCTTCAAGGCTATGATCATAAAACATAAAAAAGTACAAGAATGCAAACACCGCCACCATAAGTGGACCATACCAATCAACACAATTAAATGTACATTCTAAGCTAATTAGAAGAAATAGGTCAACTTACCAAATCTCCAAGATAATGATCATATTTGATAAATCATCCATAATTAATATTCAATTGATATATATAGTAATATAAATAAGCAATTCAATACAATCTTATCATAATCCTATAAACACGCAATCAAGATCAGAAGACCCACATTATAAGCCAATTTAAGAAATTAGGAGGATCATGGGTTAGTAATAAAATTGAATATAAATTAATCATAAAATCAGTAGATAAACAAAAATTCATCATTAGAATGCTTTTGAAATCAATTTGAGAATGAATCCATTGCTAGATTGAAAATTGGGAATTTTTGTCTTTGAATCTTATTTAGAAAACCTTTGAAAGGACTCCATATATGAATGGTTATATAAGGATGAAGGATAACCATACCTTATACATTAATAAAGACCATGAAATTAGGAGAAGAAATCTCCAAGAATCCAACGCCATAGCTTGTTCTTGAGTTTATCTGCAATGGAGGTTTTGCGGTTTTGGAAGAGGAGAGAGTTTTGGGGTTTTGAAAATAATGAGTTAAAGGAAGGTTTTAGGACTTAAAACTATTTATATTAATCATATAAACCTTATAAAATCAACCCCATTTGATAAAAAGTCAAATGGAATCAATTTGGAAACAAAAACTTGACGACCCGCCCAGGGACCACGGCCACCTTCACGGACCGTGAAGGTGTTTCACGACCCTTATGACGGTCCTTGGTCCTTGGGGAAGCATCTCCGTAGCCTTTACTTTCCTCCAAATGGATAAAGAAGTTACACGGCCAACTTGACGGACTGTGGTCCACTATACTGGCCGTGAAGTCATCCGTGAACACCAAGGCGGTAAACTGCCAACTTGGGAAATCTTTTGCCCCAAAGTTGGGTCCTCCTCATAGGCCCTTTGGTGGGTCTTTGAAGAGTTTTTACCAGACGTTTCCACCAAAAAAAAATCATACACTTGTCAAGGACCTTCCATTCTAGTTTGAGCTTCAAACAACACATGCAACACATCAAGACACACCAGGAACACACAAGTACGCCCAAGGCTAACTTTTAAACGTCTTGGACGTTCTTGGGCGTTTGAACTACAAACTACATAAAACTTAACTCACTGCCTAGAAACATCTTTTTTAATCATACAAGGACTTACTAAGCCAATTACACACACATAAGTACATAAAAGAACCTAAGGCTCCCTTGGTGACTAATCGGCGAACATCTTCGTCGTCCCTTGACATTTGAATTTCAAATATCTTCAAAGAAATTATACAAGTTTTAAAACACTTTCTTAAAATTTTATTAACCTTTTTGAGTACATGTGAGGATATAGATGAATTAGTTCATTTAGAGGGTGTAACACCCGCATCATTCCTATAATCATCAAAACCTTGTAGAATTTATTAATAAACTCTTGAGTATATTCCTCAACCTTAGAACCATGAAACTACAGAGAATTCATCTTAGTGAAGTCCCTCACTCTAGAAGCCGCCGTGCCCATATTTGGGTTTGCGAGAACCGCAACCTCCTTATTGGCTTGGGCAGTCATGGCTTCATCCAAAACTTGAAAACAAGTCACTAGCTCTCATACCATAAGAAATACAACAATAAGAGTAAAATAACATTTTCAAGTCAAATAGTTATAAAAAAAATAAAATAGGCATTTAAAACACTTGTCTCTACATAGAAATCTATTCGAATTGTTTAAAATTGGGTCTATCCCATACATCATGTCAAAAACTAAATACATGAATGAAAGTGAAACAATAAAACTCCACCCTCAAAGCATGAGGACTCACCAAAGCTCGGAAATCTCAACCTTAACCAGTAGCCACAAAACTTTGAAACCTGACCATCAGACACTATATTTAGGGAAATGTAGGCAAGTGTATGCGTCAATACAAATCAATGTACCAAGAATGATATCTATGCATAAAACAATTAAATCATGCTAAAAGGGACATTTGATTTCTTTACATGCAATTGACCCAGCTAAAACATGATATAAGTTGGTTAGAAAACATAAGTCATCAAACCATGGTCAATGCATCATCTTTAAAACCTTTGAAATCATATATAATACTTTTAAAAGTAGCCTTAGTTCATTATTAATGGGGGGAATCAGACTTAACCAACACAGATGATCCTTTGGTATCTCTCACACCTAAAAAAAAGGTTGTCGTATTAGCTAAGGTAGAGCCATGAACTTCTATCTTAAGTTGATCCACTATCTAATGACTCTTGAAACAATGATCCTATACGGTAACGTAGGTAAGTGATAAGGAGATTGTTTCTATAAAACCAACCTCTACAACTGGGATATCCTCTATCTCAATATCCTCCCAGTTTTAAGTATAAATTCCATAGAATAGTCATTTCTTACTTGACCTTATTGTTCATGAAAAAGCATCCTAGGATAACAAATCCAAGACAGTTCATTAGGATAGCTCTTACTCTTTGATTTAATTAGGTGAGAAAGACTTTCAACCTGAGATCCTATCTATGTGAGAAAACCTTTCACATCTTGCTCTTATGTGTACATAAGAACATCCTTTCAATAACACTTCATGATCATCATTGTTACTATACTATCGAAGCGCCCTTAAAATATTTGCATAGATTTCATAAGAAAATGCACAAGTTCATAATTTACTTCTTGAAGTTCAAAACAAATTTTCAGTCATCAGTACATAGAAAACATGGGTTAGATATGGATTTCAACATAAATTCATGTAAATCTTGCACTACAGGCTTACTTTGATAAAAATATACATTTTCATTCAAAATCCCACATCATAAGATTCATAACCTGTAAAAGGGGAATACATTAACTCATTAGGAAATTATCATAAAAATAGTATTTCATCAATTCATTAATAAGATATCATAATTTAATAATTTAAATAGATAATCATATGAACCCATGATAAATGCAAAAAAGCTAACTCAATTTGGAATTCTAACTTTGAAGAGGAATTTGGGAACTCCATGAATAAAAAGAATGCATGGATGAAAACTATCATACCTTGAATCCAAGTTCTAGTCTTCAATGGAGGAATATAAACCTTGACTTGAAACTCTAGGTTGAGTCCTCCTTCTCATCCTCCTTCTTATATAGAGAGAAATATTTTAGAGAGGAGAGTTAGTCTTGTTTCGTGATTTTGGAAGAATGAAGTGAATAGGCTAATTTGGAGGTTGAAAATACTTATATAGGGGTCATAGTGAAGGGTAAATGTAACACTCCGAAAAATCGAGACCTAATCTAGAGCCTAACATGAGTGTATCAGGGTTTATACACTGTTTCAAGACCTAAAATAATGTTTATAGTTATCCTTAGAAGTTTTAGATCCATGACGTCAAGGAACGTCCACGACGTCCGGAAACTAGCTTAATTGAACTAGTTGACGTTGCTATGTTTGGGGATGGTTTGAGAGGGTCAAATGGAGCCTAAAACTTGTTAAAATACTCTGTTTTGGTAGAATGTAGTATATAGTGTTGTATTTCACTAACATATAGGGTCTAAACACTCGATAATGACTTCCCAAAAACCCCGCGAAGGGTCCTTGAGGAAGACCCCAACATGGGTGGCAAGCTGCCAAAGCAGCTTGTGTGGGTCAAGATTCCAAGGGCTGCTGCGCGACACGCAGCCCACACAGACCCCACTGACTAAAGTCATTTTTTTATAAATAAAAATGTGTGTTGTCCTCGCGATGAGGAGACACTTCCAAGATTTGGTAAAATCGTATTTTTGACATTTTGACTTCAGAAAAAGACCAAATTAAGTGAGGAGTGTTTTAGGTAATTTAGGGGGTGATTATGTATGTCCTAAGGGTCATTTTAAGTGATTTTCACTCACCCAAACCAAATTCCCAAAAAAAATGAAAAGCTATCATCTCTCTCTACTTTCTTTCTCCCAAATTCCTCAATTGAACAAGGAAGAAAGCTTGAAGAAGAAGGTCAATTACTCTAGAATTTCACTTAAATTTCGCGGATTTATCTTTATTAAGTATGGGTTCTTCATATTTGGAATTTCTTCACCCAAGAGGTCCTTTCAAAGTTGATTTCTAATTACCCAGTTCCATGGGGCTTTCCAATTCTAATGGGTTTTCTTCTAAACTTCAAATTGATGATAAATTATGATTTTTTATGACTAATTGAGTATAGATTGTTTATTAGTTGATGTTAATTGATGCAATTTCATGTTGATCATGGTCTCTTCCAAAATTTCCCCATATCTTGGATTTTGGTAATGAATTGATGGGAATTGAAGAATGATTTGATTATTAGACTTTTTTATGTATTATAATTCATGTATGGATTGACTAGGGTAATGTATTGTTGGGATTGAATCTAATTCTTGATGAATTCATGATGAACCCTAATTCCCCTAACCCTAGGTTATGAATTGATGTTAATTGGGATAGTGATGATGCAATTGACCTAACTGTTGTATCAATTACTTGGGATAGTGATGATGCAATTGACCTAACTGTTGTATCAATCACTGATTGATGTTACTACACCTATTATTGGATGTCATTGGTTGGTTGATGGTAAGACCATGATGATGTCTTTTTAAGGAGATTTGGTAAGTATTTCTGATCCTAACCTTTACTTCAACTATGATGGCTTATGATTTATGATGGACTACAATTGAAGCATGCCTTGTGAATAGCCTATGTAGGTGTTGGTATGATGTTGCATTGAAATGTCTTGACTATGTTATTGTGAGATTATTCTAAGATGAAATGATATAAGGTTGGTTTTGAAGTACCCATGTACTTTATTATGATATGATGATGTTAATGTGCTAATCTCACATATGAGGGTTGTATTGAAAGGACATATTCATGCAATACCTATTGAACAAAATTATAATGACTATACAAGGGATTAGACCATATGACCTAAGATAAGTGATGACTAATAAAGAAAGTCATTTCAAAAGGGACTTAGCTTAGCACCGAGTGAACTTGATAATGAGAGGTGTTGACATTTCAATGGATTCTCATGAGATGAGGGCTCCAATTCAAATAAGCATGTAGAGGATTAAATTTATATCTCCTAGTTCTTGAATTATGTTTCCACCATAGAGATCTAGCTAGTGGATCCATATAGAGGCTATGTTTATGTTTGGTACAACTTTGGCCGGTAGTTTGCCTTCTATCAGTGTAAGGTTTTACAACACTGGATTCCACACTTAGCTCTTGTGGTCTATGTCGGTTAAGGAAAGTTTTCCCAAAAGTAAAATAAAGTAATGATGTGAACCCCAACTAGGGCGAATTGCGAGGTTGACTTAGTCTAGGTGGGGGTATGAGACTCTACCTAGGCATTGCACTGATTGGCTTTGAGGGAAGTCCTATAAGGATGTTCTTATGTTATAATGATCTTATAAAGTAAATACAATGCTTATGATGACTTTACATGTTGATGATCCATTATGATGTTAGTTTCATTGATGAACATGCTATTGGTCTATATTGTTAAATATGATGATGATTACTATTGATGCCATGTTATTATGAATTGTGCATTACGTGTGATCCTTTGTTTGGTTTTCTTGATTGAGTAAGGTTATGGGGCTTTGCTTGGTCATTGCACTTGTAGGCTAAATGGTGGGTTCTGAGCAAGGGTCTTGCTTGTTTTATGATGTTGTGAACTCTTGTATATGTTGACTTGACTATTACTTGTTGATGTTGGTCTTGTGTCATACATTGGTTTGACTTACGCATTATGTGATTATTGGATTATACGGATTCTTGGTTGTGCATAAGTCTTTTCAAAGTACTTTAGCATGGTTTTGAACAAATGTTGTCTTTAGCATGATTTCAATTTTTGTATGTGCATATACCCATACTTAGTACAAGTGTAATATTAACCCATCTCTTATGTTTACTACAAATGTAGGATCGAGCCGTTGAGCTTAGTAGAAGGACATTTAAAGATTACTTGGATTCTTATCTTCCATGTTCAGTAGGTCCTCACTTTTCGAGGATTATGCCATTATCTACCTATTGGATATTTTTTACTCTGAAAGACACTTTGTTCATTCTTTTTCATTTTGGTACTATAATTGTAAAGCCTATATGTGGCTATAATTATTGATGTAGGGGCTATGCCCAAATTGTTATAGTCTTGTGTAGATGGTTTAATATGAGACAAAGTTATAGACTTCTTATGAGACTATCTTATATTATGTATGTGCAATAAAAGTAGAAGCCTATCTTATATTATATACACTCGATAAATATATATATTATGTGTAAGTGGGAGGTCTAAGTAAACCTCAATGTAGAATAAATAAAAAGTTCTAAATTTTCCGAACTTTTAACCCATGATATGTAATGACAATTGTTAAGAGACTAGTCTTAGTCCTCTTCAAGGACGAGGATGTCGGTTATGTCTAGGGGTTCTCCCCGAATGTGACCATAAAGTGATGTGGTATAGGAACTAATTAATTGGGAAAATAACCATGTGCCGCTGACTTAACCACCAACCTTCCACCTACAAATCCTAGTTGACAGACCATGGTCTCACTCATGGCGCATCATGGTGGACCATTGATGGGGGTAAGAAACTTTGGAAATGGGAACTTGGACCTGTTTTACATTTCGAAAAATAATATTTTATACGTTTTTGACTTTTTAGAGTCGGAACATAATTTTAAAGAAAAATCAAGAAAACTTGGTTCTCAAAAGATTTAAACACGAAACCTAATGAAAATTTTAAAGGGGTTCAGGGATTCATATTTATATTTTTAGAAAGGTTTTTACGGCACCCAAAATATTCGCTATATCGCGATCATCCGATAACTAACTTGTTTGGCTAAAACTTCTAACTTAATTTTGAGATGAAAAATATTTAAAATTGTTTGAAAGGTAAACTATCAATTTTTTTTATATATAATTGAGATTTGCAAAAAAATTATTTTGTAAAGTTTTATACCTAATTGATTTAGTTAAGTGATTAAAACGAGATGACGTTTGACCGCGATTCGAGATTTTAACCCTAAGACTAGCAAAAATATTGTACAAACAATAGACGGTAAAGTAAAAGAGAGAGAGAGAGAGAGAGTATTTGGGTCCAAATTAGATTTCTGTCTGCATGGACCAGTATTTGGATCCCATTTGTTTAGGTCTTTTGCTCACTTTCTTGGTACATGTCCTAAAGTTCTAAAGATAATAATAAAGGATAAATAAAAAGCGACAAGACCTTAGACCCAAAAGAACAAAATACAACATTAAGGAAATAAACTTGGGCTTCTTAGCCCCCCAAATTTTCAACTTCTCCGATTTGAATCTTTTCGACTTAGGACCTGTACGCCTTTTTTTGGTTGTCTGACTCGATGAAGTAACTGGAACCTTTATGGCTCATCTCGGGTGCGAGAAAGAGGGGAAATGGAGTCCAAATGGACTCAAGAGGAGTTCACGTACAACAAAGAAAGAAGAAAATAAATTAGAATAAGTTAAAGAAAACTTATATGAGATAAAAATAATCATTTGTATTTAGGATAGTAAAGAAGTTAAACAAATTTAAATTGTGAAATTTGTAACAGATAGTTAACAAACAGATTCTTATTGAATATTCTTTAAAACTTTTCCTTAAAAAAAACATGTCTGTCTAAATCTTATTCATAAGCTCAAACAACATCAAGAGATATATTAACATACCAAGAATTAATTAATCAAAGCAATCAAACCTCCTCTCCATTAACCATACTTTTTATAAACACTCATTTAATATTCATTTTATTACAAATTAATCAATTTCCCCGTGCACGATTCTTTATTATTTATACGGAAAAGGGCCTAAAATACCCTCAAAGTATTGAAAATGATACACAATTGCCCTCCATCCACCTATTGGCCCCCAAATACCTTTCACATCCACCTTTGGGTCCAAATTTACCCCTTCATTAACATACCAAAATTAAAAATAATTAAATAATAATTTTTAATGACGTGGCACTCAACCATTGATTGTAATTTAATTATTTAAAATAATTTTAAACCCACCAATTACCCACTCATTTTAACTAAACCCACCCATTTTAACTAAACCCACCCATTTTAATTATTTAAAAAAACAGTGGATAATTTACCAGTACATAATCTGGTTTACTTACCATCAATAGATTGTTCATAATAATCCGTTCATCTTCTGGATTTGCTCGAAGAATGTTCATCAATGATGTCCTGTTTAGCCTTAGAATCTGAGAAATCTCGGTTGTTCGAACAGCAAATGGCTGTGGTCTCCCACATAAAACACCTATTTCTCCAAATATTTCTCCTGCAACAGCTTTTCCAATTGTCTGTTTGGGAACATGATTGAGAAGAGAGATTTAGTTATATATCTTAAAGTTGACACTTAATAATAATAGTTACTATGTAGTAATATACATACTTGCTCTAGCCCTTCAATCTGTGCTATAAATTCCTGCAACAATAACATATAACATACTGATTAACAACATGACAAACACAGCTTTAATAGTATACACAAAATCTATAAACTAACTTACCACTGCTCCTGAAACTATTATATACAGATCAGTTGGTGCCTCATTCTGCAAAATTACGTCTTGCTTCGGAGGGAAGTATTCAGCTTCCATTTCAGGAACCTTAGAAATCAAAGTATCACACTGTTAAAACCAATGCAAGAGTGATCGAGAGAACAAAAGAGACGGCAAGGGAAGGGGAGAAAATTACCAGTTGAAAAAGGAGGTTCGGTGAAACACCTTGGAACAAATGAACATTTTGAACTATAGGAAAAAACAGATGGTGTGCAATGCTTGTTCTAATGGCTTTAGGCAGGCCATTTGATAAACCAGTAATAGTGCTTTTCCTTTTACATTTTTCTTTTCTATTCCCTTCATATTTTAATATTTGGGGGTGGGGGGCGGGGGGAGGGAGAGAGAAGGGTAATAAAGGAAAAATGAATGGGAAAGTAATGGGTGGATTTAGTTAAAATGGATGGGTTTAAAATTATTTTAAATAATTAAATTACAACCAATGGTTGAGTGCCACGTCATTAAAAATTATTATTTTTAATTATTTTTAATTTTGGTCTGTTAATGAAGGGGTAAATTTGGACCCAAAGGTGGATGTGAAGGGTATTTGGGGGCCAATAGGTGGATGGAGGGCAATTCTGTACCATTTTCAATACTTCGAGGGTATTTTAGGCCCTTTTCCGTTATTTATATTGTTTTTAATCTATTTCTTATGTTTCATGTTTTATTTCAATCGTATACTTTCTACAATTACATAATGATTTAAATGTTCCCATCACGTAACACTCATCATTCATTCATTTTAGATTCATTTCTTATTCTGATTAGCCATTTTTTTATCATATGCTGCTCCTCGTTAACATTATACAATTCACACTAAAATTTTATCTGCAATAAATTCATATACCGTATCAATCATGACAACTACCTTGGTTCAAGCTGCTACTTCTTTCAACATTTTTATTTACATATGTCATCGTAACTTTAACATTCATTACTCTTTTGTTAAAAAAAATAATATATGATAATAAATAAAACAAAATAAAAATTAAAGGAGATAGTTGAAACTAAACAAATCTAAACCACTATCAGTAGGAACACACGAACAAAGACAACTAATAAGACTTTCAAGAGAAGCATTTTTTTTCAAGATGAGCCTTTCAAACAAATGTAATAAATAAAGGACAGCCATAACTTCAAGTTGGGAACAAGAAATGATTTTAATTCCATTACGGAAATTAAATCAGTTATAATTTCAGTCCCCTTTTTAGAAGAAGGTAACCATAACACAAGGAAATTAGTAAACAAACAAGACGGACTAACTAGAAAGTAATGCCATGGAGAACTCAAGAAAAGATTTTCACATTAGGAAATGCAAGGTGGAATAAATAGCAAGATGATATTGCCGAAAAATTGTTCTAGCCGAATGCTTCATTAGGCAACAACACTACTATTTCAATAATACACAAGAGGAGTAGAAAAGTGACTTCTTTGACGCTTAAAGACATGTAGCCAAACATAGGAAGAATGCTTCAGCAAACACATATAGAAGACAATTAAGGTAATTAACAAACGATCAAATCAAGCTTACAACGAGCTTAATGACAGCAAGCTCGAAGAGAACAACACTATGATGCAAACTTAAATAAACACTGAATCTCCAAGAAAATACGAACACATACTAAGCATTTTTTAAAAAAAAAGGATGAAAAGGACAACACAGATCAAACACATCAGGCAAACTCGTCTAGAATCCACAATGAGCTACATACCCAGCCAACACAAAGAACTCAAAATCAACAAAAGCTACTACGAGTCATTTACCTTATTGCTGGCAGCGACCGGGAGAGCACGAGTAAGGAGCGACAATCTTTCACCACCAAAGGTGACCTCAAGTTCAGACGATCAAACAGAGATCCTGACAAAAAATTTGAATCAAACGCTGAAAAATCTGGCACCCCTGCCTTTTGAAGTGTTTTTGGTAGTTATTTAGAGTACTTTTATTCGAGTTTCTAGTATCTTTGCTAGGTAAATCCATCTAGAAATTATACGAACCAAAAAGAATAGAAAACTCTACCAATTTTTTCGTCTCTCCCAAAAATCCCCCAAAAAAAAATAGTAATCTCCCTACTTTCTGTTCGAAAATTTTCCGAACTTTTTATCCTTTTGCCTCTCAAAAAATATCCCCCCAAAAAAAATCCCCTTCTTCAAGAATAATAAGATTGTATTTATAGGAGAAGAACTAGGTTGATTTTGGGGGAAAACAGAGGAGCAAAATCGGATAATCAGTAGAAAATTCCCCATTTGAATTCCCTAATTCCCTCCCTTGAACCCAGGGGATAGCTGGAATCAGTACGAGACTGCAACAAATTTCAAAGAGGGGGGGGGGGGGGGGAGAGAAAAGTCGTTTGATTCGAAAAAAGGAAGATGGATCAAAAGGATTACTCCATCTGGCCTGCTCGTGTACAAAAAGGCTGTTCTTCCTGGAGATGTAGGGACGGATAAAGGGTGAGAAAGGGGGAAGGCGACACGATTCGTGTGCCTGGACTCGGACGCGCCGAACTTCTTGGTTCTATCCGCTTGCGCGTGAGGAAGACGACGCTATAGGAGTCAGGTTGGTTTGCTGCTGATATGCATATGTTGTACGCTTCTAGATTTCTTCTTGTGAAGAAGAAAACGAACTTGGCGGGGTCGAGCGAACTTGGAGTTGGGCTGGCAGGAATTTGAAAAAAATAATTGGGTTAGAAAATAAGAAGAGTAAGAGTGGACTGCTTGGTTATTTTGTGAATGGGCTGCCGTAATTTAAGTATAAATTAGGTATATAGCATTTTATATAGTAATATTTTCAAGTTATTGTATTAGAATTTGAATTTCAATGTATAGCATTTGTAGACATGTAATTTTTGACCGAATTTAAGTTTAACACCAATATTTAGAGCATAAATAATTTTATCAATCTAAATTAAATATATTTTGAATTTTTATTATTTTCATTAAGTTTATTTAAAAGATATAAAAATAAATAACATAAATATAATTTTTATTAGATAAGTTTATTTTGATTGTTAAAAAAAAAGATATATATATATATATATATATATATATATATATATATATATTATTTAAATAAACTAATATTTCTCAAATATGTCCCTTATGTTTTAATTACCCATTTAGCTTTTATTTATTTATTTACTCAAAGAAATTAATAATTATATAATTATCATTTTTATATATATATTGAAAATTAAAAAAAAAACCACCACACACACACACAAACCCCACGATCCCCCCCCCCCTACTCCCACTCACACCCCACGACATGCACACACATGCACTATCATATTACAATAATACGGAAGAAAGAAAAAAAAGAAAAAAGGAGAAAAGAAAAAAGAACGAGATCAGAAGAGAAAAGAAGGAAAAAACGTGAAAAGAAAAATACAGACAAAAAAGAAAGAGACTCTTCTACAAACAAAAATCAAAAAATATATTTACATATTTTGCTTTGACTCAAAAACAAAGGTTGAAGTTGAGGTTTACTTTCGCGGTTCCTTATTCGAATTGTTTTCTTTTGGTGAAATAATTTCCACAAGAGGTAATACTAATTTAATTTTGTATTAGTTTTATGTCATGATAATGCGAGAATGAATTGCAATATATATTAAAGTTGTTAAATTTCGCTATGTTTAAACCATTAATATTTATTCATGTTATTGTATGAAGTATGTTCAAACGTTCATATCAGTTTTATGTTTAGATCCTTGGTATAATTATATTTAGTGTGGAATTATTATATCAAACCATGATTTATTTTATATTTAAATAACCCATAGTTTATTTTATATTTAAGTAAAATTATAGTCCAAGTCATGTAATTGGGATAATGCCCAAGTACCCCCTCAACCTATGTCCGAAATCTCAGAGACACACTTACACCATACTAAGGTCCTATTACCCCCTGAACTTATTTTATTAATAGTTTTTTACCCCTTTTTAGCTTATGTGGCACTATCTTGTGGGCCCAACGATGGTTTACTTTTTTTTTCGAACTAGTGCCACGTAGACTAAAAAGGGGTAGAAAATTACATATAAAATAAGTTTAGGGGGGTAATAGGACCTTACTATAGTATAAGTGTGTCTCTGGGATTTCGGGCATAGGTTGAGGGGGTACTTGTGTATTTTCCCTAATTTTTAATATTTAGTTTATAATGATAACATGTGTAGCTATTATGTAAATATATTAATTTTAGTTAGTAGAATTTTTATTTAATGTTAGTGACGTAAAAAAAATCGAATAAAAAAATAAAAAATGAAAAAATATAATAATAATAATAATAAAGAGGGAAAAGAGAAAACAAAAAAAATAATAGAAAAGAAGTACAAAAATAATATAGAAAAATTCAATTGAAGAGGAAAGATTTTTTTTTTGAACGTTTCTTTGTCCAAACAAAAAAAAATTAGGTGGAAATAAAAAAAACGAATAAAACCTCGAAAGTATAAAAAATAATAATAACAATAAAATAATAATAATAGCAAAAGATGAGAAGGTAAAAAAGAAATGTAAAAAAATAGAATTAAAAATAAAAATAATAATAATAACAAAAGAAAAAAAAGAAAAATGTAAAAAATAAAATAAATAATAATAATAATAATAACAAAAGAAAAAGTAAAAAAAAAAAAAGGAATATCTTATTTTATTCTGCTTTGTTTGATTAAATTTATATGCGTATATATATATTTCTAATTAAAGGGCATAGATTAATAAAATAAGGGTAAATGCATTCGTCTTAATAATATAATATTCAAAAATTAGTTTAAGTCATAAAAGTCCATAATGTGACCGTGTTAGAACCACGGGACTCGAGGGATGCCTAATACCTTCCCCTCGGTCAATAGAATTCCTTACCCAAACTCGTTCGCAGACCAAACAAAGATTTCCTTTTGATTAAGAGTTAAACAAAAAAGGTGACTTGGAACACCATAACTCAATTCCAAGTGGCGACTCTGAAAAAGCTAAAATAATCCCCTAATTAATTACGTCACTTAAATTGGAAAAACCCTTACGCCGTCGCGCGAAAAAGGGGTGTGACATCTCTGGCGACTCAGCTGGGGACTAGAATTCGAGCTTGTAAACATGGACTTCTACATGACTTTATTATGTATTTACGTACTTATTGATTTGTGAATATTGTGTTTAATTGCATAATATGTTATTTGTTTGCTTATTTACCCTTTTGATAATATGTTAATTATCGTATAGTTGTCTTTTCTCGCGCATCCATCTGAGTCTTCTGAGATATTTTATTCGGAGATGCGATTACGCTCCCGAGCCATGAGATACCAGAGATGCGGCAACGCTCCTGGGAAGGATTCTATAGTAACACATGTCTTAGGATGGGAAGGACTAACAGTGAGGCCAGAAAGCCCTGCTACTGGTAAGCTGTCCCTTCTCGACTCGAGTAGTCCGCTCGTTTTATGGCCAATCTAGACACCTTCCCTATTAGATTGTTTACCTAGTAAAACAAGCCTCAACAATGACTATCCCTATTAGGATTCGATTTATCTGCATCATGCATAATGTTGAATTAATGGGGAGCTCGACACAAGGGTCGAGCCTGTCTAGGAGAAGTATCCCTACTTGAGACTATCATGTACATTATTTTGTGTTATTTGTTGCATTATGGGGAAGGCTATTCAAATGTTGATCGGCTTTAGATGAATGAATTTTAATGAAAAATTAATTATAACGAAAAATACCAAATTAAAGTTTTGACGTAATCCTTTTATTAAACACAGTTTTTTCTATCAAAATTCATATTTCTTTTACAAATAGAAAAATCTATTATTACCATCAAAGCTTTTCTTTATATATAAAAAAAAGGATTGAAAATTTAATCAACAAAAATAAAATACAATCGAATGTATTAATATTTTTAGTTTTGAAAAAATTTTAAGGGCTATTTATATATATATATATATATATATATATATATATATATATATATATATATATATATATATATATATATATATATATATATATATATATATATATATATATATATATTATTTTTTTTCTTTATCATTCTTCATTTAATAACTATTTTTAAAAAAAAATAAGAAAAAAATTACTTTTTTTTTTTATGTGTGTGAGTGTGTATGTGTATGATTATTTTATTAAAAATAAAAAATAAAAAAAATTCTTTTTTTATGTGTGTATGATTTTTACTTATTCTTATTTAAAAAATATATTTTATTATAAAAAAAATTACTTTTATTGTGTGTTTGATATTTTCGTTATTCTTGTTAAAAAATATATATTTTATTAAGCCTAGTTTGTCACTATCATAATATAGGGAAATATGAATCCATATGGAAAGAGAGATAAGAGACAAAAGAGAGGACCAATCACCTCGATTCATAATAGTGGATAAGGCCCCAACACTCTTGAAGACATGGTATGAAATATGACAAACCATGGACGATGAATGGAGTTCAAACGCTTAGGATTTCTACGAAGCCTTTTGTATGTTGAGTCATGACGGGATTTGATAGAAGCACTAGTGCATTTTTGGGACCCATTAAGGAATGTATTCCGTTTTTCTGGTTGTGAACTCACCCCCACCCTCGAGGAGATAGGGGCATTCTTTGGAAAGGGTAAACATCTTCACAAAGAAGAGCCTATGATACCAAAACATATTAATGGGAGGAGGTTTCTAGAATTACTGCATATAAATGAGAATAATATAGGTGGTTGTCTCGATAATGGATGGGTTCCGTTAGAATTTTTGTACAAAAGATATGGCAAAAGTGATGGATTCGAAGTGTATGGAAAGAAATTCCGTAATAATGGGTGTCGTCTGACCTGGGTAGCACACAGTTATGATGCCTTCGTGGTGGCTTTTTTAGGGATCATGGTATTTCCAAAAAAGGGAGGAAAGATTAGCATGGACTTAGCTGCAGTCATTACAGCTTTTGAGAAAAAACCTAATATCACCCTCGTAACAATGATTCTGGCAGACATCTATCGTGCTTTAACTATTTGCAAGGATGGAAAATACTACTTTGAGGGATGCAATATATTATTACAACTATGGATGATTGAACACATTCATCATCACCCTTATGCAGTGGACTTTAAAGTAGAATGGAATGATTATATTGGAGGTCACAAAGAAAGAATCAAAGATCATAGTTTTCCGAAGGGTATTGAAGCTTGGAAGCAACACCTCAATAATCTGACTGCTGACAAGATTGTGTGGAATTATCATTGGTTTCCATCGGCCGAGGTGATATACATGTCTACTTTTCGATCGTTCATTGTCCTAATGGGTCTTCGAGGTGCCCAACCTTACATGCCACTTAGAGTCATGCGACAACTTAGGCGACGCTAGTTTATACCACCCAATGAAGATATGCGTGAATTCATGTATGAGTTTCATCCCAAGATACCTTTAAGGCAATCAGAGATATTTAAGATTTGGGGGGGATACATACTCTCAAGTTCCCACGATATGGTGAAGGATCGCACAAGAGGCGAGGTGGACCAAGCATACTTAGACTGGGTTCATGATCAGCCCCTTCCTAAGGTTATGCTAGAAGGGTCAATAAAAGGACATTAGATCGAGAAGCAGAAATTCAGGTTAAGATTAAGCAAGCTCGCCTCAAAGTCGAAAGAAGCTACAAATCTACTCTGGATATCCTAAGTAATGACCTAAAAAACGCTAAAGAGGAGTTGGCCCAACGTGATGCGATATTTGAAGTTAGAGTTAGAAAACACCGATCTACCATTCTAACCTTACAAGAAGACTTGGGAATTGCCACAGGCGCTATGGAGCAACAGGAAGAGGAGTATAAGAAAGAAAAGGCCCAACTTATCTGCTCACAGTCTAGACTCCAAACTCAAGTTAAAGCCTCTATGGAACGGGAAAGAGAAATAGCAAGGCGTTTTAATGCTTATCAGGCAGACTGTGAGATTGAGAGAGGTCAAAGAATAGCCGAGCGAGACGCACTCCACCTTCAAATTGAAGAACTCCAAGAACAAAGGGAAAATTTGACGCATGAAGTCAATACTGCTCACCACTGGTTACAGAATTGTTATGACAATATGGATGAAGCCAGAGACCGAATACTACAACTCAGGGATGAACTCAACATTGTTTATGCTAGATATTTACATTGAACGATGAGAGGTTGGGCCAACAGGCCCGTGCTTTGGCTCCATATCTACCGAAAGCGTTGGCGAAGATTTATAAGGGCCTTGGAGATGATTGAGATTCGAGGATTCAGTTTCTTTTAGAGTCTATTCTCTTAGAAGTGATTATTTCATTATTATTATTATTTTAGGTTTTTCTCTTTCTTTTTGTTTAGTTATTTTATTTCATTTAGAGTCTATCTAAGTCCTAGGTACTTCTGTTTTTTCTTGTTTGTTTGTTTTATTCAAATCATTGTTTCAAATATTTGAAAATGAATGAAAAAGATTTACTTTCGGTCACCTTATGTGCATATGTCATGCAAAAAAAAAGTAAATTAATATAAAAAAAATTATTAGTAATATCTTTCTCGAACTACGCAAGATTTGATTCATGGGCCAAACACGATACTAGGCAACCCAGGGGGTTCGATCCAAATTATTATTACTATTATTATTATTATTATTATTATTATTTTCTTTTCTTTTTTCTTTCTTCTTTCTCTTAAAAAATGATAATCATAATGATAATAAATAAATAAACAAATAAGTAAATAAATAAATAATAATAATAAAATATTAAAAAACTAATGAAGAGAAGAATGCCTAGGTAAGCCGGGATGAAACATGAGGTCCTCCATATTAGAAATATGTATGTGGATACAATGTGCATAATTTCTTAACACTAATCGGTTTATTACTCTATTCAGAGAGAGAGAGAGAGAGAAAGAGAGAGAGACATACTAGCTTAAAGGTGGTTGGTTTGTGGTTAAACTGGCATCACATCCTTACAACACAAGATCGAAAGGGAAATAGAAAATGGCCCCCAGAGACGGAAATGAATCGGACAATGATGAGGAGATCCAAAACCAGATGACTTCACAAGAAACGGGGACAACAGAAGAGATAAGGGTGTTAAGACAACAAATGGCAGAGATGTACGAGGCTTGGATGAGTGGACAACCTCCACCATCTTCAATCCGAGACTATTTTAATACAAATATGTCTCACCCTATCCAGGTGTCGACAAGCGATCCGATATATCCCCCTGGATTCGACCACTATGCTAACACATCCAATGTCGCTGGAACTTCTATGGCGCGCCCTTCGAATACGCCTGTAATAAGTAATCCACTCTTTGTGTCAACTGCCCCGACTAACAGCATCCCGCAGCAAACGATGGTGCCCAAATCCAACAGCGATCCTCCGCTCAAAGTTCGGCGTGAGCAGAGTTACACTCTTGAAGAGACCATTAAAATTCCAAGTTCTCATCCCCACATTCATCAATATAGTTCCCCTGTTGAAATTGAGAGGATGGTCAAGAATGAAGAACATGAAGAAATGACTAAGAAAATGAAGAGTTTGGAACAAAGTATAAGAGATATGCAAGGACTAGGAGGCCACAAAGGCATCTCGTCTAGTGACTTGTGTATGTTTCCTTACGTCCATTTGCCTGCTGGTTTTAAAACTCCAAAGTTTGAAAAATATGATGGTCACGGAGACCCCATAGCTCATCTAAAGAGATATTGCAACCAATTGAGGGGTGCAGAGGGCAAAGAAGAGTTACTTATGGCCTATTTTGGGGAAAGCTTAATAGGGATTGCATCTGAATGGTTCATAGATCAGGATATCACCAACTGGCACATATGGGATGATTTGGCTCGATGTTTTGTACAACAATTCCAATATAATATTGACATTGTTACAGATCGCTCCCCGTTAGCTAACATGAGAAAAAAGACAATGGAAAATTTTCATGAATATGCTATCAGATGGAGGGAACAAGCTGCTAGGGTTAAACCACCGATGAAGGAGTCAGAGATGATTGACGTTTTTCTCCAGGCGCAAGAACCTGATTACTTTCACTATCTGCTTTCTACCGTAGGGAATACATTTGCTGAAGTTATTAAGGTGGGGGAAATGGTGGAAAACGGCATCAAGTCAGGAAAGATTGTAAGTCAGGCTGCCTTAAAAGCCACAACACAAGTGCTTCAAAATGGTTCTGGAAATATTGGAGGGAAGAAGAGAAGGGAGGATGTGGCCACTATTGTATCAGCGCCTAGGACTCATGTTCTAGGTAATTCTTCACAACACTATTTTCCTTCCCAAGCTCCACAATATTCTATGCCATACACCCCATATAATGTTTTTAATGCACAACCAATTGCACCCCCTTCTTATCCACAATGGCGTGCACCAACTCCACAAAATCATCCACCACCCCCACAAGTTCATCAAAGTACTGCTAGAATTCCTTTCCGTCCTAGACCACAATACAAAAAGGGAAATGACGTTAAAGATGAGTTCACTCCTATTGGGGAGTCGTATGCTAGCTTGTTCCAAAAATTAAGGACATTGAATGTTTTGAGTCCTATTGAGAGAAAGATGTCGAATCCTCCCCCGAGAAATTTGGATTATTCTCAACATTGCGCATATTGTTCTAATTCCCCAGGGCACAACATAGAGAGAAGTTGGTATTTGAAAAGGGACATTCAGGATTTGATCGATTTTAATCAAATTATAGTTGAAAGTCCGAGTGGACCCAACATCAATCAAAATCCATTGCCGAGACATACTGAAACAAACATGCTAGAAATGATGAAGGGTCATGAAGATTTTGCATCTCCGTATAAGCCAATCCTTAGGGTTAGAACTGGCATTGAGAAGTCAGCAAATGTTGTTGATTTAACAAAAATGATGTCTTTAGGGGCGGAAAGTGTGTTAGAAAAGTTGAGTCCATCAAACACACCCATCTTAACTGTGAAAGGAGCCCTTGAAGATGTTTGGTCAAGCCCGAGTAAGGCAAAATCGTTTGTTCCAAAAGAGCCAAACAAGCCTATCTTGATCGTGCGAGGGGCCCATATTCCTCCTGTGATTATCAAGCCAGTACCCCTGCTCCCAATGACTAACCCCAAAGCTGTTCCTTGGAATTATGAGCCTACTATCGTGACATACAAGGGAAGAGAAATAGATGAAGAAATAGATGAAGTGGGAGGAATAACCTGTTCAGGAAGATGTTATGTCCCGATGGAATTAAGGAAAACAAAAAATGACCAAATACAAATAAAGAGTTCGGTCAGTGAAGGAGAGGCAGAGGAATTCCTAAGGAAGATGAAACTATCAGACTACTCCGTGGTGGAACAATTAAGAAAAACTCCAGCCCAAATCTCTTTGTTGTTTTTTCTAATACATTCTGATGAACATCGTAAGGCTGTAATGAAAATTTTGAATGAAGCACATGTTCCTAGTAAAGTTACAGTGAGTCAGTTAGAGAAGATTGCTGGGAGAATATTTGAGGTAAACCACATCACCTTTTCAGATGATGAACTACCCAAAAAAGGTACAGGATATAACCAAAGCCTACATATCACTGTAAAGTGTGAGCTTTCATATGTCACTCGAGTTCTAATTGATGGAGGATCTGGAGCAAATATTTGTCCTTTATCAACTCTACAGAAATTGAATGTTAGTGCTGAAAGGGTCCGACCCAACAATGTATGTGTTAGAGCTTTTGATGGGTCAAAAACAGATGTTATTGGTGAGATAGAGCTCGTACTAACCATAGGGCCTGTGGATTTCGCTGTAAATTTTCAAGTGTTGGATATCAACGCGTCCTACAATCTATTGTTGGGGAGGCCATGGGTGCATAGGGCTGGACCAGTCCCCTCAACATTTCATCAAATGATTAAGTTTGAATACGATCGACAAGAGGTAATTGTCCATGGTGAGGGGGATTTGTCAATCTACAAACACTCTTCCTTCCCTTTTATCAAGGTGGATAATGAGAATGAGGCACTAGTTTATCAAGCTTCTGAGGTAGTGGTTATTGATCATGTCCCCGAGGGGAGTGTCATTTCAAAACCAAATATGCCCATCGCGTCTGTAATGGTGGTGAATGAATTGCTGAAACATGGGTTTGAGCCGGGTAAAGGCTTAGGAATCTGCTTGCAAGGAAGAGCTTATCCTGTGAGTCTACGAAAAAGCATCGGTACTCTTGGCTTAGGCTACCAACGTAGATTCGAGGACAAAATGAAGGCAAAGAAGCAGAAGAGAGATGTATGGTCACTTACCAAGCCTATACAATCAATCTACAAATTTTTCATCAAAGCCCGCGCAATAGAATCTTATCAATTATCTTTTCCAAAGCCAGTGATGAAAGTTAGCGAAGAAATGATCAACTATTTTCAAGATTTATTTGTCGAGGTTGATATGGTGGAACTCGGAGAAGGCACTAGCGACAGAGATGTGCAATTCATTGGTCCTGATGTCAATCTAAACAATTGGGAGGCCACCACTCTCCCCGTTAAAGACGAGTCTTGGTAGTATGTCTTGTGTTTTCTATTGTCATCCGATTCATTCAAGGATTGTAATTCGGATTTTATCTTGTCGTTTTATTTCAAACATTCTATTTCCGTTTTCAATAGGATGTAATCGCATCTTTATTTCACTCTAATATATTTGTTCGTTTTTTTTATACAGTTCTTTCTATGCCGATTCTAGTGATATGACATGCATGTAGAATTTTTCGCCAGATCTTAATATCCAATCTAATCTTCGACCTAATATTGAAATAATAAGTCAAGAAATCAAACATGATGAAGACAGAGTATTTGAAGAAGTAAGGAGGGATTTCAATCATTTTGAAAATAAGTCAAATCCAAACATGAGTGAAACTGAGACGATAAATTTGGGGGATCAGGAAATTATTAAGGAGACTAAGATAAGTGTACATGTTCTACATCAAAAAGATGATATAATCCAGGCCCTGTTTGATTACAAAGATGTTTTTGCGTTATCTTATGATGACATGCCTGGATTAAGCACGGACATGGTTGTTCACAAGTTGCCAATTGATCCCAATTTTCCTCCGATAAAGCAGAAGTTGAGAAAACTGAAAACCGACATGAGTGTAATAATTAAAGAGGAGATCACAAAACAACTTGAGGCCAAAGTCATTCAAGTCGCTCAATATCCTTCTTGGTTAGCCAATATTGTACCTGTCCCTAAGAATGACGGCAAAGTTCGAATGTGTGTTGATTATCGTGATTTGAATAAGGCAAGTCCAAAAGATGATTTTCCTTTGCCTAACATCCATATTTTATTGGATAATTGTGCTAAACATGAGGTTGCATCTTTTGTGGATTGTTATGCGGGCTACCATCAGATTATTATGGATGATGAAGATGCAGAAAAAACATCTTTTATCACTCCATGTGGTACATATTGTTATCGTGTTATGCCTTTTGGATTAAAAAATGCAGGGGCAACTTATATGAGAGAAATGACAACCATGTTTGATGATATGATGCATAGAGAAATCGAAGTTTATGTGGATAATGTTATCATTAAATCTAAAAAACTGTCAGATCATGTGAAAGACTTAAGGAGATTATTCGAAAGGCTCCGCAGGTACAATCTCAAGTTTAATCCTGCAAAATGTGTATTTGGAGTACCATCGGGGAAACTTTTAGGGTTTATAGTCAGTCGAAGAGGTATCGAGTTGGATCCTTCAAAAATTAAAGCAATCCAAGAATTGCCACCTCCAAAAAACAAAACTGAGGTTATGAGCCTTCTAGGAAGGTTAAACTACATCAGCAGATTCATTGCTCAACTCACAACAAATTGTGAGCCTATCTTTAAGTTGTTGAAAAAGAATGCCACAGTCGAGTGGACGAAGAATGTCGACAAGCTTTTGAAAAAATTAAGAGTTACCTATCAAATCCCCCTGTGTTGGTTCCTCCCGAGCCAGGAAGACCTTTGATATTGTATATGTCAGTACTGGATAATTCTTTTGGTTGTGTACTGGGTCAGCATGATGACACTGGGAAGAAAGAGCAGACCATTTATTACCTCAGCAAGAAATTTACCGTTTACGAAGCAAAGTATACCCTTCTTGAAAGAACGTGTTGTGCCCTAACTTGGGTAGCACAGAAGTTGAAACATTATCTTTCATCTTACACTACTTATCTCATCTCTCGTATGGATCCGTTGAAATATATCTTTCAAAAGCCCATGCCCACAGGCAGGCTCGCGAAATGGCAAATATTGCTCACAGAGTTTGACATTATCTATATAACGCGGACCGCAATGAAAGCTCAAGCATTGGCAGATCATTTGGCAGAGAGCCCTATTGATGAAGAATATGAACCACTTAAAACCTATTTTCCGGATGAAGAGATATCGTGTATCGATGAAGTTATTCACGATAACGATCAAGGTTGGAAGTTATTCTTTGATGGTGCCTCTAACAAGAAAGGAGTTGGAATAGGAGCTGTTCTTATGTCTGAATCAGGGGAATATTACCCTATATCAGCCCAACTTAGATTCTATTGTACTAATAATATGTTCGAGTACGAAGCGTGCATTTTGGGTCTGAGGTTAGCTGTTGACATGGGCATCCAAGAATTGTTAGTGTTAGGAGACTCAGACTTTCTAGTTCATCAAATTCAAGGAGAACGGGACACTCGAGACCCAAAGCTGATACCATATCAACACTGTTTACAAGGTCTTTTTCAACGATTCGTGTCGATAAAGTTTAGACACATTCCCCGAATGCACAATGAGATTGCAGATGCATTGACCACTTTGTCTTCGATGCTCCAACACCCTGATGACGCCCATATCGACCCTCTATACATACAAATTCGTGATCAACATGCCTATTGCAACATGATTGAGGAGGAATTTGATGGTAAGCCTTGGTTTCATGATATCAAAACTTATCTTCAGTCTGGAGAATGTCCGTCAGATGTAACTAGTAATCAAAAAAGGACTATTCGACGACTAGCAAGGGGTTTTTTCGTAAGCGGAGGCATACTGTACAAGAAGACACCCGATTTAGGTCTTCTAAGGTGTGTAAATGCTCAAGAGGCTTCCACAATCATGATTGAAGTACACTCAGGAGTTTGTGGACCTCATATGAATGGATATGTTCTAGCCAAGAAAATACTTCGAGCAGGATATTATTGGCTCACCATGGAGTGAGATTCCATACAATTTGTTCGTAAATGTCATGAATGTCAAATACGTGGTGATTTAATACATTTTCCCCCTTATGAGTTGCATGCAATGTCGGCTCAATGGCCTTTCGTGGCATAGGGAATGGATGTGATTGGTCCGATAGAACCAAAAGCATCGAATGGTCACAGGTTCATCTTGGTGGTCATTGATTATTTAACAAAGTGGGTGAAAGCAGTAACTTTCAAATCAGTGACCAAGAAGGTCGTGGTGGATTTCATCCATTTCAACATCATCTGTCGTTTTGGTATTCCAAAGGTGATTATAACTGACAATGCCGCAAATCTCAACAGCCACTTAATGCAAGAGGTATGCTACCGATTTAAGATTGAGCATCGAAATTCGACTCCGTATCGCCCAAAGGCAAACAGGGCTGTCGAAGCTGCTAACAAAAATATAAAAAAGATACTTCGTAAGATGGTGCAAAGTTCTCGACAATGGCATGAAAAGTTGCCTTTTTCTTTGTTGGGTTATCGCACTACAGTCCATACGTCAGTGGGCGCTACCCCATATTCACTGGTATACGGGACTGAAGCAGTTATACCTGCAGAGATTGAGATCCCATCTTTACGAATCGTTGTGGAGGCTGAAATTGATGATGTTTAATGGATCAAAACTCGATTAGAGCAATTAAGTTTGATTGATGAGAAGCGTCTGACATCAGTATGTCATGGACAATTATATCAGAATAGAATGGCACGGGCATACAACAAAAAGGTGCGTCCCAGACATTTTGAAGAGGGTCAATTAGTGTAGAGACACATTTTGCCGCATCATGCTGAAACCAAAGGCAAATTTTCTCCAAATTGGAGAGGACCATTCGTTGTTAAAAGGGTATTAATCAATGGTGCTCTTTACTTAGCAGATATAGAAGGCAAAGTGACAGAAACGGTCGTCAATGCTGATGCTGTGAAAAGATACTACATATGATTGAGTTTCGACATTAGAAACCCTTATGTTTGGTCTTGATATTTCAAGGGTTGATTCAACGGGATCTCTTGGTTACGCTGTGTCCTTGAGTTTTTTTTAAGAAAAAACAATAAAAAAAACAAAAAAAACAAAAACAAAAACAAAAACAAAAACAAAAACAAATTGCCTGAACTACGTTTGACCTGATTCTTGTTTCGGCCAGATGCGTAGGCCCTAATATTGGGTTCGGTTCAACCAAATACAAATCCAAAAATTCATATTGTAGTATACTGGGGCAAAACTCGTTTGTTTATTTATTCGTTCTCTCATCTCACAGCTCAAAATCAACCTCATCATCTAAAGTAAAAAAAAAAGGTCTTTGCATCAGCCCTTGATATGTCGAGAATAAGTTGGTTAAAGGTAGGTAAAAATACTGAATGGGCACCATAAGACAAATGTGAGTAAAAAGAAATAAAAATGAGAGAGTCTTATTGGTGAAAACCCTAAGTGGGCACCGTAAGGCGAAAAAGAGTTGAATATAAGAGAGTCTTATTGGAGAAAATCTTGACATGCACCATAAGGCAGACGTGAGCTGGAGAAATTAACATGATTGAGTTTTAGCGGCAAAGACCTTCGTGAATACCACAAAGTCTATAAGGGTTCATATTATTTATGGCTTCATTAAGTGTTGGGATTCCACATCAAGATTGAATAATCAATAATGTTTGATGAATAGATTGGATAGCCAAGTCTGGGAATCAATTCAAATTGCATGGAATGATCAATACACTCGGCTCCTACACTCAGATAAGTTTTTCTTTCTTCTTCTAAAAAAAAAGAGTCTTCATCGAATCTTTTCTTTTATTCTCATATAGTTCGCAATTTTCTTATACTTTTTTTCGTCACTTTTTGGTATGTATTTGAGTCGAGTCTTTGTCAAAAGAAAAACAAAAAAAACTATGAAGAAAATTCAAGACTTGCTACCAAGTCTCTAATCGGTACTAGGCAAAGCATCAGGCTATTGAGTTAATCTATCTTCAAGTGTTGAATTCAAAAATTCTCTGATCCTATGAAGGCTAAATAATGAGTGTTGGGAGATAAATACAGTGGATTTAGGTCCCAAAGTAAGCAAATTCGGATGAAAGTACTATCAATCAATAAGAAGTATTGACAGTAGGAAACAACCAAAGCGTCATAAGTGTTTGAGCCGCCCTTGTCGAAAGATGGAACCACAAACCAACCACCACCTTTTCAAACTCATAAATTTTCTTTGTTGAAGCAGGGACACAAGTTGTTTCAAGATTGAGGATTCGAGGAACATAGATGTTCAACCTAGTTTGCAGCGAGCGAAAGGGAACCCTTACAATAAAGACTTGTGGAATATTATATGAAAGTTGGCTAATATATATCAAAATAGCAATTACTTAAATGTTGGAGTATTTATTTTATTTATTACTATTATTATTATTTTTCTCCTTGGAGGAACTTCTAAATAATGAAGATAGCATTCACAATATTTTGTTGGTATTATTAGTTTGTTGAAAATTTTATTAGCAGGACCCTCCTGGATAATGGGACTAGCAGGACCCTCCTGGATAATGGGATTAGCAGGACCTTCCTGGATAATGGGACTAGCAGGACCCTCCTAGATAATGGGATTAGCAGGACCCTCCTGGATTATGGGATTAGCAGGACCCTCCTGGATAATGGGATTAGCAGGACCCTCCTGGATAATGGGACTAGCAGGTCCTGGATAATGGGACTAGCAGGACCCTCCTGGATAATGGGATTAGCAGGACCCCCTGGATAATGGGATTAGCAGGACCCTCCTGGATAATGGGATTAGCAGGACCCTCCTGGATAATGGGACTCGCAGGACCCTCCTGGATAATGGGATTAGCAGGACCCGCCTGGATAATGGGAGTAGCAGGACGCTCCTGGATAATGGGATTAGCAGGACCCTCCTGGATAATGGGATTAGCAGGACCCTCCTCGATAATGGGACTAACAGGACCCTCCTGGATAATGGGAATAGCAGGACCCTCCTGGATATAGGGACTAGTAGAACCCCCCTGGATAATGGTACTAACATGACCCTCCTAGATAATGGGATTAGCAGGACCCTCCTAGATAATGGGAGTAGCAGAACCCTCCTGGATAATGGGAGTAGCAGGACCCTCCTGGATAATGGGATTAGCAGGACCCGCCTGGATAATGGGAGTAGCAGGACTCTCCTGGATAATGGGATTAGCAAGATTCTCCTGGATAATGGGATTAACAGGACCCTCCTGGATAATGGGACTAACAGGACCCTCTTGGATAATGGGAATAGTAGGACCCTCCTAGATAGGGGGACTAGCAGGACCCTCCTGGATAATGGGACTAACAGGACCCCCTGGATAATGGTACTAACAGGACCCTCCTGGATAATGGGATTAGCAGGACCCTCCTGGATAATGGGAGTAGCAGGACCCTCCTGGATAATGGGATTAGCAGGACCCTCCTGGATAATGGGATTAGCAGGACCCACCTGGATAATGGGACTAGCAGGACCATCCTGGATAATGGGAGTAGCAGGACACTCCTGGATAATTGGATTAGCAGGACCCTCCTGGATAATGGGACTAGCAGGACCCTCCTGGATAATGGGACTAGCAGGACCCTTCTGAATAATGGGATTAGATTACTTCCTCGTAGGATTAACACTTCCTAGTCTAGATTTTTAGTATTATTTTCTCTTGAAATAAACACTTCCTAGCCGATGTTTATGTTTTATATTTATATTTGCTAATAACTCACAAAAAATTTTCTAGTGAAAACTGGGGCAAAAATTTTTATTTATTTATTTTATTTGATTGTAGTGGTTCTCAGGTTTTCTCAAGCGAGACCTGGATTTGAAATTCAAGAACAAAGTTTCAAATTTTTTAGAATAATCAATTCCATGATGGTTAGAATTAGTTTCTTCAATGCATGTAGAAGCCTGACATCCACACATCTTTTACTAGTCAACTTTTGATCAAGAAAACACGTATTTATTCAAGAGCATTTTTCAAGTTGTCATTTTGAAGAATGTCAAAAGTTCCGTCTAAGTGTCAAGTTCAGCCTCCATTCCAATTCTAAGTTAAGAGATTCATTCAAAAATCAAGGTGATATCTTAAAGTCAAAATTCAAGTGAAGATTCAAGAAAATCTGCGTGGATGGATGTTTGTACATTTGTTTTTCTTTTGACTAATAGTTTTCAATTTTTATGTAAGGATAAGAGTCGCGATCTAGAGCCTCGATGGAACCTCACTTAACTTCGAACTCATCACTTTATCTCCTCGAACTACAAGTGGCCTGATTCCCTTATCACCCGGGATATGTAGGATGTCCAAACAAGGACTCGGTCACACAAATTATGGTCTTTCAAATAAGAGTTCGGTCAAAACTTGTCACTTTGTCTACTTCTTTGTCTGAAAAACTCCTCGTGTTTCCAGTCAAAGAGGGGCAAACTGTAGACACGTAATTTTTGACCAAATTTAAGTTTAACACCAATATTTAGAGCATAAATAATTTTATCAATCTAAATTAAATATATTTTGACATTTTATTATTTTCATTAAGTTTATTTAAAAGATATAAAAATAAATAACATAAATATAATTTTTATTATAAGTCTATTTTGATTGTTAAAAAAAAGATATATATATATATATATATATATATATATATATAATTTAAATAAACTAATATTTCTTAATATGTCCCTTATGTTTTAATTATCCATTTAGCTTTTATTTATTTATTTACTCAAAGAAATTAATAATTATATAATTATCATTTTTATATATATATTGAAAATTAAAAAAAAAAACCACACACACACACAAACCCCACGATCCCTCCCCACTCCCACTCACACCCCACGACATGCACACACATGCACAATCATATAACAATAACACGGAAGAAACAAACAAAAGAAAAAAGGAGAAAAGAAAAAAGAACGAGATCAGAAGAGAAAAGAAGGAAAAAACGTGAAAAGAAAAATACGCACAAAAAAGAAAGAGACTCTTCTACAAACAAAAATCAGAAAATATGTTTACATATTTTGCTTTGACTCAAAAACAAAGGTTGAAGATGAGGTTTACTTTCGCGGTTCCTTATTCGAATTGTTTTCTTTTGGTGAAATAATTTCCACAAGGGGTAATACTAATTTAATTTTGTATTAGTTTTATGTCATGATAATGCGAGAATGAATTGCAATATATATTAAAGTTGTTAAATTTCGCGTATGTTTAAACCATTAATATTTATTCATGTTATTGTATGAAGTGTGTTCAAACGTTCATATCAGTTTTATGTTTAGGTCCTTCGTATAATTATATTTAGTGTGGAATTATTATATCAAACCATGATTTATTTTATATTTAAATAACCCATAGTTTATTTTATATTTAAGTAAAATTATTGTCCAAGTCATGTAATTTTTAATATTTAGTTTATAATGATAACATGTGTAGCTATTATGTAAATATATTAATTTTAGTTAGTAGAATTTTTATTTAATGTTAGTGACGTAAAAAAAATCGAATAAAAAAATAAAAAAAATATAATAATAATAATAATAAAGAGGGAAAAGAGAAAACAAAAAAAAAATAATAGAAAAGAAGTGTAAAAATAATATAGAAAAATTGAATTGAAGAGGAAAGATATTTTTTTTTGAAAGTTTCTTTGTCCAAACAAAAAAAAAAATTAGGTTGAAATAAAAAAAAATAAAACCTCGAAAGTATAAAAAATAATAATAACAATAAAATAATAATAATAGCAAAAGATGAGAAGGTAAAAAAGAAATTTAAAAAAATAGAATAAAAAATAAAAATAATAATAATAACAAAAGAAAAAAATGAAAAAATGTAAAAAATAGAATAAAAAATAATAATAATAATAACAAAAGAAAAAGTAAAAAAAAAAAGGAATATCTTATTTTATCTTGCTTTGTTTGATTAAATTTATATGCGTATATATATATATTTCTAATTAAAGGGAATAGATTAATAAAATAAGGGTAAATACATTCGTCTTAATAATATAATATTAAAAAATTAGTTTAAGTCATAAAAGTCCATAAAGTGACCGTGTTTGTCACGACCCAAATCGGATCGCGACTGGCACCCACACTTACCCTCCTATGTGAGCGAACCAACCAATCTAAACCTTAACATTTCAATATAATATCAACAAAAAGTAATGCGGAAGACATAACTCATTAATAAAATCAATAATCAACTTCTATAACTCAAACTTATCATTATCCCCAAAATCTGGAAGTCATCATCACAAGAACATGTATGATCAAATTACTAAACTAAGAGTATTCTAAAAGTAAAACAAGTAAAAGCTAGTCCATGCCGGAACTTCAAGGCATCAAGACATGAGGAAGAAGATCCAGTCCAAGCTAGAAGCATTAGCTCACCCTGAAGATCCGATGTGACGAAGACTGGCTAGAATTGCGGTTGAGTTGAAGATGACGGTACGTTTGCTGCACTCCACAAATAAAAAAGAAGAAAACATAAAAGTAGGGGGGTCAGTACAAACACAAGTAGTGAGTAGGTATCATCGGCCAACTCAAAATAGAAAACAGTATATATTAAGCAATATCATAAAATCAACTAATATCCTTAGCATGCAGCATTTACAATTACCATAACCCTTGGTCACAACACCAAGCACATCAATGAGGACTCACGCCTCCTCATCATACTCATTTGGGAATTAGATTCATTAGATTGAGTATATTAACATCTTTCAAGATTCATTATCTTTATTCCTCTCGTGTCGGTACATGACACTCCGCTCCTCATATACTATCCTGGTGTCGGAACGCGACACTCCGATCCTCATTCTATCCTGGTGTCGTAACGTGACACCCGATCCATATTCTATCCTGGTACCGGAAAGTGGCACCCGATCCATATACTATCCTGGTGTCGGAACGTGACACTCCGATCCTCATGTACTATCCTTGTACCGGAACGTGGCACCCGATCCATATACTATCCTGGTGTCGGAACGTGACACTCCGATCCTCTTTCTATCCTGGTACCAGAACGTAGCACCCGAACCTCTATTTCTATCCTGGTACCGGAACGTGGCACCCGATCCCCTAATCTCACTACTTTCGTTCATCAAGCCTTCTTTTATACCAAGGCATCATCATTAACAAAGTAGATTAGGGTTATCTTTCAAGAATTAGGATTCAATAGCTTCATCATGCTTATTTTATCACAATCACATAATCACATTCATGCAAGCATACAATTAAGCATATAGAAGGGTTTACAATACTACCAATACATATCATTCGCTATTAAGAGTTTACTACGAATAGAATAAAAACCATAACCTACCTCCACCGAAGAATTTTGATCAAGCAAGCAAATTCCCCAAAGCTTTTGTTTTTCCTCTTCGTTCATCTCTCTCTATCAATCATTTTTCCCTCTCTTGTTCTTTCTATTTTTCTTATTCAAACCCTCTTTCTTTTACCCTAATTAGCATATAATTAAGTATAAAAGATGGCAATAATAACCCACTAATTAACTCAAGGTTACCTCTTTTAACCTCCAAGTAGTTAGACTTATTAACATTAACCCACTAACTTTATAATTACAGCAGGAATAGTCCAAAACGCCCCTTAAATTACTTAACAGAAATCCGACCCAGCCTGGGATTACGCAGCCTGTGACGGGCCATCGTGCCTGCGATGGTACGTCCTGCTGCTCCGTCACAGAGTTCAGAGACTCAATTCTCTGAAGAGTCTGTGACGGTCCGTCACGCCTGTGACGGTTCGTCCCGCCTGTGACGGTCCGTCCCGCCTGTGACGGTCTGTCCCGCCTGTGACGGTCCGTCCCGCCTGTGACGGTCCGTCCTGCCATTCCTTTACGAAGTTCAGAGAGTCGATTTCAGTACCCATTTTTCAGAAGTTCTAAGTGTTTTGAAACGAGACCCTGCGACGGTCCGTCATGCCCATGACGGTCCGTCGTGCCCATGACGGTGCGTCGTGGGGTCCGTCGCCTCAGCTAGTTTTTCAGAAATAAAATCTGCTGCTCAAAACGACTAAACAGGTCGTTACAATAGATACCAATTTACCCATCGTTCGTCCTCGAACGATCATAAGAAGAAAAACAAGGGCGAGAAGGAGTACCTGAATCTTTAAACAGATGTGGGTATCTTTCTTGCATATCAGCCTCCTTCTCCCAAGTGGCTTCTTCAACCGGCCGATTCTTCCATTGCACCTTGATGGATGCAATCTCCCTTGACCTCAACTTGCGAACTTCTCTATCTAAAATAGCCACAGGCTCCTCCTCATAAGACAAATTTTCATCAAGAAGAACTGAATCCCAACGGATAATGTAGTTTCCATCCCCATGGTATCTTTTCAACATAGACACATGAAATACCGGATACACTCCGGACAACCCTGGAGGCAAGGCTAACTCATAAGCCACCTCCCCTACTCGCTTAAGTACTTCAAAGGGACCAATATACCTTGGGCTTAGTTTACCTCTTTTACCAAACCGCATCACCCCTTTCATGGGCGAAACCTTCAGCAAAACTTGTTCACCCTCCATGAAATCTAAGTCTCTAACCTTTCGGTCTGCATATTCTTTTTGCCTACTTTGCGCTGCTAAAAGCTTTTCTTTGATAGATTTCACTTTATCTAAAGAATCCCTCAAAAGGTCAGTACCCCAAGGTCTAACCTCAAATGCATCAAACCACCCAATGGGAGACCTACATCTCCTACCATACAATGCTTCAAATGGGGCCATGTCAATACTTAAGTGATAACTATTATTGTATGAAAATTCTGCTAAGGGTAAGATGTTATCCCTATGACCACCAAATTCTATCACACATGCACGAAGCATATCCTCCAACACTTGAATCGTTCGCTCAGACTGACCATCGGTCTGAGGGTGAAATGCAGTACTAAGGTCCAACCTAGTACCCAATTCCGCATGCAATGTTTTCCAAAACTTAGAAGTAAACTGCGTACCTCTAGTTGATATGATGGAGAGTGGAACCCCAAGCAATCGAACGATTTCCGAGATGTAAATTTTGGCTAACTTCTCTGCATTGTATGTCACCTTGACCGGAATGAAATGAGCAGATTTAGTTAACCTATCTACAATCACCCAAATAGAGTCATACTTACCCATTGTATTTGGAAGACCAACAAAAAAATCCATTGCAATTCTCTCCCACTTCCATTCAGGAATGGGCATTCTCTGAAGTGTTCCTCCGGGCCTCTAGTGTTCATACTTTACTTGTTGACAGTTTGGACATTTGGCGATAAAATCAACAATATCACGCTTCATTATACTCCACCAAAAGTGTTGCTTTAGGTCACGGTACATCTTGGTTGCACCCGGATGTATCAATTACCTTGAACTATGAGCCTCTGTCAGAATAGTGTTGATCAAATCATCGACGCGGGGTACACATACCCTTCCCTTAATCCTCAAAACACCTTCCTCATCAATGGTTGCTTCGTTAGCCTCTCCTTGCAACACTTTATCTCGGATCCAGATCAATTTCTCGTCATTAAACTGCTTTCCCCTAATCTTGTCAAGGAAGGAAGATCTTGCCTCCACACAAGCTAAAAATCCTCCCTTCTCATTTACTTCTAATCTCATAAGGTCATTAGCCAGAATCTGAACTTCTCTAGCCAATGGGCGTCTAGAAGCTTGCAAGTGAGCTAGACTTCCCATGCTTCCCGCCTTTCTACTTAAAGCATCCGCTACAACATTCGCTTTTCCCAGATGATACAAAATAGTGATATCGTAGTCCTTTAGTAGTTCCATCCATCTCCCCTATCTCAAGTTCAAATCTTTCTGAGTAAAGACATACTGTAGGCTACGATGATCCGTGTATACTTCACACTTAACCCCATATAGATAGTGCCTTCATTGCTTTAATGCAAACACTACCGCAGCCAATTCCAAATCGTAGGTCGGATAGTTACGTTCATGCACCTTTAATTGCCTTGAAGCATACGCAATCACACTCTTCTCTTGCATTAGCACTGCACCCAAACCAGAATAGGATGCATCACAATAAACAATGAAGTTCTTACCCTCTACTGGCAAGGTAAGGATAGGTGCGGTAGTCAACAAAGTCTTGAGCTTCTGAAAGCTTTCCTCACATTCGTCCGACCATACAAACGGAACATTCTGCTTAGTCAAGTTCGTCAATTGGGAAGCAATAGAAGAGAATCCCTTGACAAATCGATGGTAGTAGCTAGCTAAACCAACAAAGCTCCTTATTTCTGACACATTAGTGGGCCTTACCCAATTCTTCACTGTCTCAATCTCAGAAGGATCCACCATCACTCCTTCCTTAGAAATCACGTGCCCCAAGAAGGACACTGCATCTAGCCAAAACTCACACTTATAGAACTTGGCATAAAGCTTTTTCTCCCTCAACATTTCCAATACAATTTTCAAATGCTCCTCATGTTCCTTCTTAATTTTTGAGTATATCAGTATATCATCAATAAACAAGATCACAAAGAGATCCAAATATGGCTTAAAAATCCCGTTCATCAAGCTCATGAACGCAGCAGGGGCATTCGTAAGATCAAAAGACATCACTACAAATTCATAATGCCCATACCTGGTTCGAAAAGCAGTC
Source organism: Solanum lycopersicum (assembly GCF_036512215.1). Classification (NCBI taxonomy): domain Eukaryota; kingdom Viridiplantae; phylum Streptophyta; class Magnoliopsida; order Solanales; family Solanaceae; genus Solanum; species Solanum lycopersicum. The sequence continues at coordinate 26,291,244 of NC_090801.1, read as the reverse complement.
TTTGGCACATCCATTGCCCGTATTTTCAATTGATGATAACCGGATCTCAAGTCAATCTTAGAGAAGACACAAGCACCTTGTAACTGATCGAACAAGTCATCAATGCGAGGAAGAGGGTACTTGTTCTTAATAGTTACTTTGTTCAACTACCGGTAGTCTATGCACATCCGAAAACTTCCATACTTCTTCTTCACAAACAAAACCGGAGCACCCCAAGGAGATGCACTTTGTCTAATGAAGCCTTTGCTCAACAACTCTTGAAGTTGGGCCTTTAACTCTCTTAACTCCGCGGGAGCCATTCTATAAGGGTATATAGAAATGGGGCGAGTACCCGGTTCAAGATCGATGCAGAAGTCAATATCCCTATCTGGTGGCATACCAGGAAGATCTGCAGGGAACACATCTAAAAATTCTCGGACTACCAAAACCGACTCAATCGAAGGTACTTGGGTAGTGTCATCCTTGAGATGTGCCAAGAAATCTAAACACCCTTTACTAACCATTTTCTTAGCACGAAGAAAGGAGATGATACGCACCGGATTGGAAGTGTAGTCACCCTCCCACACTAACGGATCTGTCCCAGGTTTGGCTAACGTCACAGTTTTAGCATTACAATCCAAAATCGCAAAATTCGGAGAAAGCCAAGTCATACCCAGAATTACATCAAAGTCAACCATTTCTAAGATAACAAAATCTAAATAAGTGTTGCTCCCCACAAAATTCACCAAACAAGACCTATATACTTTTTCAACTATCACAGACTCACCCACCGGAGTAGAAACACGGATAGGCATGTCAAGTAATTCACAAGGTAAATTTAGACCATTAGCGAATGAAGAAGATACATAAGAAAATGTGGATCCAGGATTAAACAATACAGAAGCCATGCAATCAAAAACCGAAAGATTACCTGTGATGACAGCATCAGATGTCTCCGCTTCAGATCTCCCAGGGAAAGCGTAACAATGGGCCCTCTCACCTGTCTGTCCGTTGCCCCTACCCTGTTGTGATGTAGTGGCTCCAGTTTTCCCATCACCCCGGCCGTTTTGGTGACCACCATTACCTCGACCACTGCATCCTCCAGAATAACGGCCTTTACCATGACCACCTCTACCTCTAACATTTGGAGGTCTGTAACTCTGTTTTGGACAATACCTCTTGATGTGTCCATTCTCCCCACATCCATAACACTCTCTGGATTCAAGCATAGGTCTCTCAAAGAAGTGTTGACCGGTCTGAGATGGACCCCCAACTACAGTCTGTAGTGAAGACTGGATTGGTCGGACTGAGTAACCTCCTGAACCCTGTCCTCTAGAGTAAGAACCATTAAACTCACATCCCTTTCGAAACCTTTTGATGTAGTTGCCATGGTGAAGTCATGTGGCTTCACTCCCTCTACCTCTAACACGAAGTCTACCACTTCTTGAAAAGATTTCGCTGTAGCCGCTACCTGTAAGGCTGAAATCCGCAACTCTAATCTCAACCCCTTCACAAAACGGCGAATCCGCTCTTGTGGACTGAAACATAGTTGGGTGGAATACCGGGATAATGCACAAAACTTAGCCTCATATGCAGTAACCGACATCCTACCTTGCTCTAGGCTCCAAAATTCATCTCTTTTCCTATCCCTCAAATTCCGGGGAATATACTTCTCCATAAAAAAGCTAGAGAATGATGCCCAAGTCATAGGTGGCGCCTCTGTTGGTTGACACTCAACATGTGAACGCCACCATATTTTGGCGTTCCCTTGAAACTGATAAGTCACAAACTCAACACCAAACCGTTCTACTATACCCATCTTGTGTAGTAGCTCATGACAGTCAACCAAAAAATCGTAAGCATCCTCCGATTCAGCACCCTTGAAGACTGGAGGTTTCAGTTCAAGAACTTACTGAAAAGTTCATGCTGATCATTTGTCATTACAGGCCCCGCAGTCAGACAAGGAAATGTGCCTATTTCCAATGAGGCATCCATGCGAGGAGCCACAGTAGCCGCATGTTGTACCTATGGAGCCTGAGGTGCTGGTGCAGAAAACACTGGAGGTGTTTGACCTTGATCAGATAACCCGCTAAGATAAGCCAAAACCTGATTGATCATCTCTGGGGTAGGTTGGGGTGGCATTTCCTCATTTTGCACTTGTTCATTCTCCCCTTCCTCACCCTCTCTTACTACTTCCTCAGTCGGTGGAGGAGTCACCACCCTAGCATCAGATGGCCTAGGTACTTGTCCTCTTCCTCTAGAGGACGTCCTCCCACGACCTCTTTCACGGCCTCTTGCCGCTACTCCTCTTCGGGCTACAGCCCCAGTGGCTGCCTCAGACGTTTCTTGTCTTGCCGGTGTTGGTGTTGGTGCAGTCGTTGCTCTAGTTCTAACCATCTGCGAAATAGAGTGAAGATGGTCAGATACCAATTTGTATCACCTAGATACCAATTGGATCCAAGTAATAGCACGAAAGAAAGAAAGAAAGAATGGAATTTTTCCTAAAGTCTTATAGACTCTCAAAGAAAAGTAAAGGCGTTCCCCTACCGTTCCTAAAGACTCTACTAGACTCGTTCTTGTGTGATGAGACCAACGAACCTAATGCTCTGATACCAAGTTTGTCACGACCCAAATCGGATCGCGACTGGCACCCACACTTACCCTCCTATGTGAGCGAACCAACTAACCTAAACCTTAACATTTCGATATAATATCAACAGAAAGTAATGCGGAAGACTTAACTCATTAATAAAATCAATAATCAACTTCTATAACTCAAACTTATCATTATCCCCAAATCTGGAAGTCATCATCACAAGAACATCTATGATCAAATTACTAAACTAAGAGTATTCTAAAAGCTAAAACAAAATCTGGAAGTCATCATCACAAGAACATCTATGATCAAATTACTAAACTAAGAGTATTCTAAAAGTTAAAACAAGTAAAAGCTAGTCCATGCCGGAACTTCAAGGCATCAAGACATGAGGAAGAAGATCCAGTCCAAGCTAGAAGCATTAGCTCACCCTGGAGATCCGATGTGAGGAAGACTGGCTAGAATTGCGGTTGAGTTGAAGATGACGGTACGTTTGCTGCACTCCACAAATAAACAATAAGAAAACATAAAAGTAGGGGGTCAGTACAAACACAAGTACTGAGTAGGTATCATCAGCCAACTCAAAATAGAAAACAGTATATATTAAGTAATATCAAAGAATCAACTAATATCCTTAGCATGCAGCATTTACAATTACCATAACCCTTGGTCACAACACCAAGCACATCAATGAGGACTCACGCCTCCTCATCATACTCATTTGGGAATTAGATTCATCAGATTGATCATATTAACATCTTTCAAGATTCATTATCTTTATTCCTCTCGTGTCGGTACGTGACACTCCGCTCCTCATATACTATCCTGGTGTCAGAACGCGACACTCCGATCCTCATTCTATCCAGGTGTCGGAACGTGACACCCGATCCATATTCTATCCTGGTACCGAAACGTGGCACCCGATCCATATACTATCCTTGTGTCAGAACGTGACACTCCGATCCTCATATACTATCCTGGTACCGGAATGTGGCACCCGATCCATATACTATCCTGGTGTCGGAACGTGACACTCCGATCCTCATTCTATCCTTGTACCGGAATGTGGCACCCGATCCTCTATTTCTATCCTGGTACCGGAACGTGGCACCCGATCCCCTAATTTCACTACTTTCGTTCATCAAGCCTTCTTTTATACCAAGGCATCATCATTAACAAAGTAGATTAGGGTTATCTTTCAAGATATAGGATTCAATAGCTTCATCATGCTTATTTTATCAAAATCACATAATCACATTCATGCAAGCATACAATTAAGCATATAGAAGGGTTTACAATACTACCAATACATATCATTCGCTATTAAGAGTTTACTACGAATAGCATAAAAACCATAACCTACCTCCACCGAAGAATTTTGATCAAGCAAGCAAATTCCCCAAAGCTTTTGTTTTTCCTCTTCGTTCGTCTCTCTCTATCAATCGTTTTTCCCTCTCTTGTTCTTTCTATTTTTCTTATTCAAACCCTCTTTCTTTTACCCTAATTAGGATATAATTAAGTATAAAAGATGGCAATAATAACCCACTAATTAACTCAAGGTTACCTCTTTTAACCTCCAAGTAGTTAGACTTATTAACATTAACCCACTAACTTTATAATTACAGCAGGAATAGTCCAAAACGCCCCTTAAATTACTTAACAGAAATCCGACTCAGCCTGGGACTACGCAGCCTGTGACGGGCCGTCGTGCTTGCGACGGTCTGTCCTGCTGCTCCGTCACAGAGTTCAGAGACTCAATTCTCTGAAGAGTCTTTGACGGTCCGTCGCGCCTGTGACGGTCCGTCCTGCCATTCCGTTACGAAGTTCAGAGAGTCGATTTCAGTACCCATTTTTCAGAATTTCTAAGTGTTTTGAAACGAGACCCTGCGACGGTCCGTCGTGCCTATGACGGTCCATCGTGGGGTCCGTCGCCTCAGCCAGTTTTCCAGAAATAAAATCTGCTGCTCAAAACGACTAAACAGGTCGTTACAGTGTTAGAACCACGGGACTCGAGGGATGCCTAATACCTTCCCCTCTGTCAATAGAATTCCTTACCCGAACTCGTTCGCACACCAAACAAAGAGTCATTTCCTTTTGATTAGGGGTTAAACAAAAAAGGTGACTTGGAACACCATAACTCAATTCCAAGTGGCGACTCTGAAAAAGCTAAAATAATCCCCTAATTAATTACGTCACTTAAATTGGAAAAACCCTTACGCCATCACGCGAAAAAGGGGTGTGACAACATTCAATATTTCAATCTATAGTATTTTATTAATAAATATAATGTTAATTATAATTTATTAAAAAGAGTTGTTATTAACAATTAATAAAAAAAAGGGATAAACTAATAATGAATAATTAATATACCTAATTAAGACACAGACAAACAAATAATGGAAAAATGGAATACTTTATTAATTATATTAAATGTAGTTAGCACATTTTGAAACTTTATACTAGCACGTTTTAAGGGATTTTAATTAAAATTTAATATTAGATTAACATGTTTTTAGAGATATCAAAAATTTTCAGATTAGCATCACTATCTTAAATATCTCTAGTAAGTTTAAATGATATTATTTTTTGATTTAATTCCTTAAAATTTTTTACCTGATTTTAACGATTATTTTCAGATTTGCGGATTTTTTTCAGATTGACATTTTGAAATCTATTTGCATCATCGTTGCAATTCATCTTTTTTTTCCAAATTTTCACGATTATTTTCAGATTTGCATCAACGTAGAAGTCATTTTCCCCAAAATTTCACGATTATTTTCATATTAGCATATTTCAGTTCATTTTTTAGTAACTTGAAAAATTTTGGCGTTTGAAACAATTTGATTTGATCTGATGTAGAACATTATGTCAATATTAATTAAATATGGTGAAAAGTGAAATTCATCAGGTTGATTTTTAATTATGATTTGTTTCTTTTAATTATGAATTATTGATTTTAATTAATTTGATATTTTTTACATGTAGAACAGTGTTTGATTTTTTTTATAACTTTATTATCTGAAATAAAGTTTGTATATTTTTTTTGAATGAAACAGTTATGTTATGTCTAGCGTATTTGAAGTCTGAAGTTTGTATTATTAGTGTATGAAAAGTATACGAAACGTGTATCAATTGTTTATGAAAGTCCTTTTTTTTAAAAAAAGAAGAATATTCTAGTTTCTATTGAAATTAGAATATATGTTTTTGTATTAATTTTGTATTGAAATTGTATTGTGTTTATTTAATTGGAGTAGTTTGTTGGACAGTGAATGGTATATTAAATGTGCATGAAGTGTGTATGAATTATATGATCTGATTATAAACGGTCATCTGCTTTCCAAAAAAATTTCAATTTAAACTTGTGGTAAAAATTTGACTTGGGGACTTTGTCAAAGTCTCTGAAATTTTTTGCAATTAATCTATTAGGAACAGATGAATAAGAAACAAAATCAGAAATTGGTCCAGATTTTAGACCGGTTACAACAACCAACCCTTTTAAGTCAAAATATAACTCTGTACCATTTACATTGATAATGAACATGTCATCCCTGCCATGTTTAGATTTAAGAAGGAAAGTATGACGCAACAATTGACATTGAATTTTTATGTTATGTAAATCATTAAAAAATTCAAATGGGGTTTCTTGTAAAAGTTCCTGAAACTTATCTTGACCGAGTAAGGTCAACAAATCAGCGAACACAATTATGTTGATACAGGAAGATAAATTTGTTTGAACCTTCTTCTCCTATAAAATTTGAAAACTAAATTATTACTTTTTATATACTGTAAAATTCCATAGAAAAAATCATATATACAATGCTATATTAAATTGACATTCAATTAATTCATACACAATTTATACAAATTATATATAAAATTCATACAATATTAATACATATTCGATGGACATTAATTCAATTCATATAGAAATCATAAAAACTATATGCCTCAGTTCATACACAATTCATACAATATCAATACATATTCAATTTTTTTACAAAAAATAATCTGTAACTTTTAAACTACAAACTAATCTCATTTAGTATGAATACGTCAATTCATACATCAAAATCAAAAAATAAAATATACAGTTGCAATACTTATTATAAAAGTCAAAATTATAAGATACACAACATTAATATATCATTCATACACATATATTATACAGGATAAGAATATCATTTCATACATATATGATACAAAGGTAATACATAATGCATACATCCTTTATCGATAATGACCAATTATTTCATACACAAAATCATACAAAATTAATACATTTATTATGTATCAAATCATATACTGATATATACAAATTATATCATATACAAAACATACAACATTAAATCATTCAATATTCATATATAATTATAATGTATAATACTAAAAACTCAACTCATACATAAATCATACAAATTTCATGTAGTATACTATTAACAAATAAAATCAAAAATTAAATACACTAACACAACACATTGTAATTCAAATTTGAAATAATCTTTTTATTGACTTTATCAAATTTTTTTGGATTTATTTGTAGATTGTATCTCTGATGTTTTTTTTGAAAACTTTCTTGTTGATCGATCAATTTCAATGCCTTTTATTTTTTTGATTTTATATTTTTTAATCCTCAGCAAAGTCTGATTCTTTCCCTTTGCCTCTTTGATTTTGTTTTTTTTTTCATTTTTGAATTAACTAAACTACACTTCTCTTTTCCCTTTGATTTCTGCGTTTAAGTTTGTGACAATATATCGAATGAAGAAACATGAAAGTCATCAGACTCATCGACCAATCTTTTACTTTTAGTTGGAGTTTCACTACCTTTCCTAGACATTCTATATGAACTTTATGGGGAACTCATCTGAGAGGGATGTTTGGGTTTTGGGATGAACTGATCTGAGATGGATAATGACGAAGATGAGTGAGGCGGGATTCGGATAAGAACGAAAAATCTTTACGTGTTGGGAAGAGATGATGAGTGAGGCGGGATTTGGGGAAGATCAAAATATCTTCGCGTGTTAGGAGAGATGTAGTGTATTGGAGGAAGATGTCTGTGTATGTATTGGTTGAGATGGGGGTCGATAGTTATTGTGCAACCGTATAATAGGAAATTAATTAAAATCAAATCCCTATTATTTAGATTTTCTTTTTTAAAAGGTAACTATATAATGTGAAATTTAATTAATAAATTTAATTAATAATAATTTATTATTTATATTAAAAGCTTTAAAAGGTGATAAAGAAAAAAAAATCATGTTTTAATTTGATTTACACTAATTTAAGAATTTTAAGGAAACAGAATAATTTAAATACTTTTTGAATTCCTTAATATGTGCTAATTTTTTAATTGTCCATTATTAATTAAAATCAATTGAAACCCTACAATTAGTGCTACTTACTAATTTACACATAAACGTTTTTTTTCTTTTTATTTTATTTAAAAAATAAAAATAAAAATAAAAAGTTAATTGTAAAAAAAAAATCTAAACATATTAATTATTATTTAAATAAATATTTATAGTTTATTTTTAATTGATATGCTATAAATCGATAATAATCTGCTATAAGTAATTTATTTTTAAAAGTATGTTTATAACTCGATATATATAACCTTAAAAGTGTATAGGGTGTTATTTTTATGTCATTTAACTGGGATGGATTACATGGTCCAAATTTTGTACTTTAAATAGCTGAAATAAATTATCGAAGTCAAACTAAATTTAGATTGTAATCAGAATAAACCCAGATGAAGAATTCGACTAAAAGTAAAATAAAAAATGAATCAATAGAAATAAATTACGAGCTTCTTAATTTTGATAAAACAAAATAATTAATATAATTACAAACTAAATAGTTTAAAACATAGACTATTATATAACCAAATTAATTTATAAAATATTTAAACGAACTAAAATGTTTTCGAGGCAATTGTTGAATAAACATCAAATATACTAATCGTATATATAATTACGTAAATCGTATATATTAAATAAAAATTTATAATGAGCGATGATTAAGTTAAAATAAGTTAAAAATTTCAAACATTACAAATGTTATTATTTCTAATTGCTTAAAATCAAGAAGCTTGTTAATTAATTCATATCGTCGAGGGTCAAAATTGGGTGTCAACAACTGTCCCTCATTTTACTTGTATTGATGCAAGAAATCTGAGGAAAATGAAGTTGTCTCATCTAATTTTGGTCGACCACACACTCACCTTTGGAAAAGGAATCTGGTACGGACCTTATGAATTATGACCGAACCCCGTAAAGGGCTTTCTTTATATAGGCAATATGAGAATTCAGGACAGTTGTAGTTCGATACTCTTGATTTAACACATGATTTTTGATGAATTCAAAGTTACCCTGACACATAATTATGAAGGTACCGTGATGATTCAGAATAAGATTTAAGAGCGAATATTGGAATGTAGCCAAGTTTTCAACACCGAGCGCGGCTACATATCCTTATAGCTTAGGAATCAGGTTGTTTGTAGTTCGACTTGATTGGTTGAAAAGGAAATGTATTATGCTAGATAGCCTTTAGTTCTGGAAGAGTGACAAGTAGATCGAGTATGAAAAAGAGTCTTGTAGCCTCTTAGTAATGAATGTGGTGCACATCACACCCATAATTAAGAACTTACACGGACATAATCTCCAAAGCTCTTATTGTATTGCCACTTAGATTGGGAACTAGCTTTCGGCAGATACCAAAATTTTTGGAGGCGAGACCAAAACTGACAAAAATCGAAGAAAAACCCACGTGTCTTCTGATAGGGGTGTGGTTTTGATTATAGTGGAAGTCGTTTTCCTACTCATGTCTTAAGAGTTTGACACTCCTCTTTGGAACATGTCAGAATTCGCTGTTAGAAAAAATTCCATGTTGTGTGGCATCCTTTTTAATGTCGTCCGCACATGTTGTTTCTGGAGAATCCATCCTTTCGGATTCTCTCGACAAAGACTGAGATAAAACTCATCAGCATAAAAATACAATTCGAATGGGAGACAATGACTTTTACCGTGTTGACACTTGATTGCTCCCCTTCAATATTTCATGTCAACTCTATCGGGTTGGACGTAAAGCAAATAAAGCTTATGTCTTATGTTTGCAACATAATCTTCAATGTAGTCTTCTTTCATGTTGAAATAAATAAAGGCTGATGTAGTGTGTTGATATTTCTCTTGATGTCGTATTTGATGGTTCTTTTGGTGTTTACTCTTTCCAAATAAATATGATGGTTTATGTTGATGGGATGCACAAACTCTTTCTCCTTTCTTTTGCGATGCATGACATTTCTGCGATGCATGAATTTTCTCTTGATATGCATTACTTCTTCTCTGCAATTCATGATTTTTCCATGATGCATGAATTTTCCCTTGCAATACATGAGTTTTGTCTCACAATGTAGGACTTCTTCTCCACAATGCATGATTTTTCTGCGATGCAACTAACATCATGCATATAGTTGTACAAGTATATATATATATATATATATATATATATATATATATATATATATATATAAATGTTATCTAGAGTTCCCTTCAAGAGCTACTTCTGCAATATCTCTTACCCACACTAAGCCATATCTCTTAGGTAGTCCTACATAGTTTTAATCTTCTTACTTCCTTGTTCATTTTAAATTAAGAAAACTAGCCTTAAACAACATTAGAAAATGTGACATATTTAAGAAATCGGTGTCAACCCCTAAGACCAAAAGGTCGGCATCCTTCTTGCAAGGTACGACATCAACATCATACTAGTATCTAGGTGGATAAGCTTTCGAAGGTTGTTATGGGGGCACATAGTTAAGGAATTACGACACTTTTACTAGAAACCCTCTTTATTCTACCTAGCAATGTAGTTCCACCTCATGAGAACATTAGTAGAAGATTTCTCATGAAGAGACCCCTCTAATTGTCAAGTTCACTCGGTGATAAGCTAAATTCCCTTTTTGAACAGCCTTTAAATCTTTATTAAACATTTGTCCATAATATAGGTCTTAGGAGATTAACCCCTTATATAACATGTACATAGATCAAAGGTTAGATTATGATAATTTCCTTTCATCAAAACCAACATCATGTGAGAATTTCCTTATAAATAATCATAACATCCATAACGTAGTCTAGTTTAGAGTACAATTCTGGAAAAACCTTTCAAGTGACTGTTCTTCACTAGAATATCACTAATGTCCTACGTTCATACACTCATGTGTATTTATACATATGTGAGAAAACCTTTCACATAAACACTTTTAGACAAGACAAGTTAATACTTAATTAGTCATATTTTTCATTTATAATAAGAAATAAAGATGCATATGAGAATTATCCTTTCAATTGACAACATGAATATATCATACTCATAGTTATGCATGGGATGTATGTTGTATTGGTCCTCATGATCACATAATAATAATAACATTAATATTGAGGAACCACACTTCAAAGTATCACAACCCATATACAATATCCTCTAGTCATGAAAAACTCTCATGTACAACATTTAGTGACTATAGACAACATACCCACATTTTATTATAGGAGACAAGAACATATTGAAAATTGAGTAAACAACTCCTAACAATTAAGGATCAAACTTTAATATAGGGATTACATAGGTTGGGGTAATTCTAAAATAGTACTTATCACAATCAAGCTTGTAGACCACACCTTAACTAAATATAATCATTTACATTGTACTTCACCTTATCAATACACCTAAATCATGAAAAGTACTACATATATAAACTTCATGTCACACTTTCATACTCATGATAATCAAACACACAACTTACTTTAAATCTATTGCCCACAAGGACATGATCACAACATGTATACATAATATAGAAGTAAACACCACTACCATAATTGGACCAAACCATACAACATCAATTTTAATACTATAGACAAGAAGTTAGGTAAATTTACAAATTCTCCAAGCCATGATCATCATAGATCAATCCACAACTATTCATTATCCATTGATATAGATAGCAGTATAATTTAACAATATATTACAGTCTAAAAATAATTTAATTGACATCTAATCAAGATTATATATGCTAAATTGAGAGATTAGATAGATCATGTTTTATTCAAGGAATTACATTGAAAATAACTTTAATAACATTGATTAAACATCAATTTATCTCAGTGTGTTTTTAAACCATTTGACAATGAACCCATGATTAGATTGGAAATTGTGAAATTTGATCTTAGAAACACACTAGGTAATCTTTCACAGGACTCCTTAGATGAAAGGTTATCCAATAAAGTCTTTCCATTCCTTAATACAAAAAAAGCACACGAAATTTGGAGAAGAAAAAAATTTGAAATCCATCTCCTATCTTCATCTTGAGCTTGGGCTACAATGTAGTTCTAGATTTTAGAGGGAAAGATTTAATTTAAAGAATGAACTCTAGTTTTGGGTTTGAAGGTTTTAACTAACTTAACATACCCTAAAAGGGTAAAATTACCCTCCACCCAATTACTAGAATGTGGGGTGAACTTCCAAAGTCACTCCTCACTTGGTTGAGACGTTTTAGTAAACTCCACGTGCCATCGATGTAAACCATAGATGAAACGTCAACTGGACGACGACACATCCTAGTGCTCCGTCATCTTGGTTAGAGGCTCCTCATTTAGGGTCTAATATCCCTTGACTAAGTATGGAGCCTTGCTCTCTTTTAATGCGGTATCATTTGGTTAATGGGGCGTAAATGCAGTCGTTGTTCTAGGTTGTCTTGGCAGCTTTTGGTCAACTATACGGTCCTCCTCAAGGACCCTCAGGGTGGTCCTTCTGGAATGGTACCCAAAAGTTTCGAACCTAAACATGACCATCTAGATACTATTGTACTCCCCTATGATTTTAGACTCCAAGAAACACTTAAGACCAAGGAAAATAGACAAAGGCACACTAGCACGCAAACGACTAGTTTCTGTACGTCTTAGTCTTGCCTTTATGTTTGACCTCAAACCTCTTCCAACCTACCATTACAAGATGTGAAACACCTTATTAATAAGTTATTACCTCTTATAACAAACATGAGTCTCTAGATCATCCTAGTTTAGTTTTGAGGGTCCTAGCATTATCCCGTACTTGGGAATATTCTTCCTCGAAAGACACTTAAAACACTTCAAATCATTTTCAAGGACTCAATGACCCATTTGGAAAATTACACCATTAAATATAATACAACATAGTAGTCAATGCTCCAATCTTACAAGGAACACTAAGTTCATATTATTTTACACTCAATGCAACACAAGCAAGTTGTAACTTCATTCATTCACCCCTAATGTATCATACACATAAACGTTTCACATGTCTATAGGAGGAACTTTCTTATCCTAATCATTATATGTCCTTTGAATCACACATAATAAAGTATTATGAGGCAAATAAGCAACTCATACTAAATGCACATAAATCATGAGTAATGTAGATCAATAAAATCTTTAACATTTAGACATAACAACGTCAAGGACATAGATAACATCACAATGTTTAGTTATGTTCAAGGAGGAATTTCGTTCTCCTTAACATACAAATAGATAATCATTAAGTTCATATACAATCATTTCACAAAGGTCAATTCATGAAAAGCAGAAATTCTTAATTTCTATTCAAAAGCATGCTTATACTCCCTTCATTATGAAGTGAAAATGGTTGATAACACCCAAAACATCAAAATATAAGGAAGTCATTTAACAATATTTCAATTTCTTGCATAAAAATAGTTTTTATGAACATGCATCATTTCTGAAAATTAGTACCACTTATAGGCACATATCAATGATATTGGCAAGACACACCATCACTTCTCAAGAGTGAGTCTATAGCAAAATTCCTCAAATCACAAAATCACATATTTAAAGAGGGAACTTATCTTTTCTCATTTAAGTATAACTCAACATTTCAACGTGAGTGAAAAATACACTCACCAAAAGTGACATAAAGCATGTTCATCAATTAATAACATGAAGTCAAATGTGCATTTACATTATTAATATGCACAACAACATGAGAAACATGCAATTTATCAAAATTATGTTTTTATGCGATAAGAATTTTATAAAACATGCATAACATAGTGTAATCTAGTACATGCAAGTTATACTCATGCAATACTCCAAATCATGAACAATATACTAAAATCTTTGGTTTCCAGATTGAATAAGAATAGAAGGAAAACATATGGATATCAACAACCGTACAATTCTGTAACATTTCGGAAAAATGTACACAACTAGTGAAGAGTCTGTTATGTTTTAAGAATAGGGAGTGGGGTAGATAGGTATCCCAATTCCCAAGTAATATTGGGCATATTAGAGAATACTGGCTTACGGATTTTAGCCAATTTTTACGTATACACAAGTATTTAAATATTATACAAGCTTGTTTGAGAATTGTAACTGCAATGAAGACCCTAAGCTAAAATTAATAAGCCAACCTTCATACAATATGTACTAGGAATGCAGTTGTGTCAATCCTAGTACCATAGCACACGAGCACTTAAAATGATCATGTAGATTAAGTAGTGCCAAAGGACACTATAGGGATCCTTGGGAAAATAAGTAAACATTCCAAATGAACTTTCCATGATAGGTTGTTAGAAAATTACAGACAACAAAGGTTCAAGCACATGTGCAACCTGCCAATTGACAAGCTAACCGATTCGGTTAGGGTCGTTGGTGACAAGTCACGCGTCCGGGTAAGCCCACATGGGGCCAAGCTCCCTAACCGGTCCTAGAATCTAACTAAATGATATACCTAACTAACTAACCTAGGACAAACCAAAAATAACTAACCAAGGAAACCGACAACCTAAGACCTAATCGGGTGACTTTAAGAGAAGGAACTAACTAAGAAACATCCTAGTACTAACCTAGGATGGTCCAAAGGGTTAGTTTTGGTTCTAACGACTTAAGGTTACTTTAGTAATTACCCTAGGTCACATAATTAATTAAATTAGAAACTTAATTAATTCACTTAAATTGTAAAACCGAAATCCTTATACTAGACAAGTAAGTAACAAAGAAACATACTAGTACCTAACCTAGGATGGTCCAAAGGGTTGGTTATGGTCCTAACAACTTAGGGATACATTATTAATTACCCCAGGTTACCTAATAAATTAAAATAGAAACTTAGTTAATTTAATTGGTCAAAACCGAAACCACTATGCATTTTCCAGATTTTGGTTAAGTAAAGTGTTCTTCTAATTCAAGTAAATTTAGGAGGGGCGTTTTAGTAAATTAGCTACTTGATTTATTAATTAAGTTAATTAGTCTAAGTTAAATTACTAAATATTCAGTTACTAGACCTGTACTCATGATCATTCCCTAAGAAATACATGACTTGAAAGCAGTAAAGAAACGCAAGAAAAATAAAAGTTCTCCTTAGGCGATTTCAAGAAGTTCTTCAAAATTTTCGTGAAAAAGTGCAAGGTGGCCTTCATAGATTCAATTCTAGAGTAAGGTATTGGTTATGTCTCCTAGAATTTGTTCTCCAAGAGTCTTTTCAAACGTTTTTGCAATCAAGAATATCGAAACTAGGGTTGTTCCCAATGAATCACATGTTCATCTCCCTAGTTTTCCCGATCTTCAATTCTTAGAAGTTGTATGATTTGAATTGCTTTGTATGTGGTGTTAACTGATTATTATGTGTATGCTTCCATGATTTTATTGTTAAATGAAACCTAAATGTTAGATTTGCATACTTAGGGTGTTATCTATATGAACGTTAAGTGTTGTAATGCCTACTTGTGTTCAACAAGATGAAATTTTTATAAGTGTTCATTGAATTTTCTCATATGCTAATCTAAGGTTAAAATTTGGCTTGTTTAACATGATCGATTATCATAATGTATTTGTGAAGTAATTGTCATGGCTAGTGATAATGTTATGAGAAGTATCTACTGAAATTATGATTTATGCCAACAAATGTGCTAGCAAAATTATGTCCAATCATATTATTTCCGAATCATGTAAAGTCATACCAATCTATACATCAATGAAATCATAACATAGTGTATGGCAATCAATTGGATAAGTTCCAACATACTCTATCCGCACGAACTTGTCAATGTGATAACATTGTATAAGAAGATATAACTTTCATAAAGAATTGTACAAAACTACCAATAAACATTGAAAAAGGTAAGGTGAGTAATGAAATAATTTAAAGCTTAAGTGAAATTGACCTAATATAGAGTGTTAAAAGAAGTGAGACAGGTTTAAATTACATTTAATCTATTATGTCAAGAATACTCACATAAGAGGGTGCTAGAGTACTTTAGTCAAGTCTCACTCGCACCATGATGATAATGTAAGATTGATGTTCATATTCATCAGGCAAATAAAGGATGACCAGTCATCCATAGATTTAAGTAAACCTCATAACTAGAAGCAAGTTTCCATGTTGTGTGAGTAACCTTTAAAAGATATAAAGTAAAATATATCTGAACTTAGCACCGATAGACTATCAATGAGCTTGTGCCAGCACACGTAAGCCTCATGAGATGAGATCACCACACATGTGGACTAGGGTCTCTGTAAATCTCCTAGTCTTCGAACTATGTTTGCCAGCATAGGGGTACTAGCCTTAGAAGGCTAGCAGTAGGTTCACTTTTCCCGGTGATTCCTCCTCTTTTAAGTGTGGGGGAGACACTGGATTTCATGTTTAGCACATATCGTATATGTCGGTTAAACATCAGGAAAGTATCCGGTTTGCTTCAGCCGTGAATCCCTTTTTTCGATGTGGGGAAGACACTGACTTGGTTTACCTTTAGCTGGTGAAGCACCCTTTTCGGTGTGGGGCAGACACAAAACTTGGTTCACTTTAATCGGTGAATCACCTCTTTTCGGTGTTGGAGAGACGCTGGATTTTATGTTAACTCGCATTATCTACTTCGGTTAATGCTAAAGAATTCTTTAAAGAAAGGTTCAGAGTGAACAACAGATCAAAGAAGTAGAAACATAAGTTTAAAGTGAACTAAGAAAGTAGAGCTCAAAATCACCAGTTTTGATAAGAATGAAGTTTTAACATGTAGTGGGTATAACCTATGAAGATTAACTTATAATGACTTCTTATATTATGCCAATAAAGGGGAGCAAAACGTAATGGCTAATAAATGCCCCAATATACTTATACTATGCAAACAACCAAATAATGGGCATGCTAATAAAGATTCGCTTATAAAGACTTATGCCAACTTAACAAGAAAAGAAGATATAACTTGCAAGTAAGGTAGCCAAATCATTTCTTGAGTCTTTTGGATTACTTACTCGATTTATTGTAGGTATGTGACTACAAAGAAACATTTCACTTGTAAGTAAGACATAATATTAAAGGGGATCATTGAACTACACAACATAAAGAAGAAAAGACTGAAAAATAATCTATGTCTCAGAAAAGGAGCTCTCGGCTTAGAGGGAGAAAAAATATTAATTTCCGTTTAAGTTGTTCTAAAATTATGATCATGATTCCAGGATCTTATGAACATATAGAAAATTAGTTGTACACTTTAAATGCATTAAACTATGTCATATTCATAGCATAAATCAGAAGTAAAGATTTAAGAAAGTAAAGAGACTTAACTTTCCATAAACTACATGTTGCTTTAGGAAGATCTTTCCTTGATCATGCAGAGTCCTTATGTATTATGTGCATACACCGATACTTAATACATTTGTGTACTGACCCCATATATTATTACTATTTTTGTAGGTACAGGTTCGGGAGAAGATTGAAGATTCAACTAAGTAGTTTTGATTAGCGATCTCCAAACATTTGTTAGGTCCTCTTGAGTCCGATGATGCTACATTTTATTATTCTTGATTAAGTACATTAGACAGAGCTAGTGGATGTTGTCCCTAGTGTTTCCTTTCAAAGAGTGGTTCTAGGCTTTTGTATTAAAGCCATTTGTCAAACTATTATTATATTTATGATTCTCTATTTCGATTGTTTAATATTAAATAGATGGTTGCTTTAGTTTTAGCCGTAGTATATCACTCTTATGCAGTAATTATATGAAGTCTAATATACTTCATTAAGTTTTAAAATTTGTTTTTAAATTTTCCCCAAATTTAACTATATGATTGTGATGAAAGCTAAGAAGAGTTTTGTCTGCGACCTCTTAGAGGTTAACGACGCCGGTCGCATTCGGGTTCTAGAATCCGAGTGTGATAAATTAAAATCATCATCCCCCACTTAGGGTAAAACCATCAAAGAGCAACTCATCTAATCTTAGAGAACATTAACTTA
This sequence comes from Solanum lycopersicum, assembly GCF_036512215.1. Classification (NCBI taxonomy): domain Eukaryota; kingdom Viridiplantae; phylum Streptophyta; class Magnoliopsida; order Solanales; family Solanaceae; genus Solanum; species Solanum lycopersicum. Next base: position 26,273,396 of record NC_090801.1, on the reverse strand, counting down.
CTATTAGTTCTAACAACCCAGAAATCCCCTTCTTAAGACAAATTTATGCAAACCCTTCTTAACATGACTTCATTCCTCTCTCAAGCAGGAACCATTTATCACTAAACTCCACTAGGTGAACATTTTAATAAATCCAAAAATGAGTATATAAATCACTCCACTTCATAAATAACAGTTTGAGTGATTCTCAACATGGAGAAGTTCAAGGAGGCTCTATGTAGAAACATTAAGGGAAGTCAAAGCCTTACCATCTAGGCACATTATCCCCCTCATGGGGTGAGCTTAATCTAATATTCTTCACATTATTCCTTTATATACCATTGTTTAAGCACGCCAAGACTAAAACTCCATATTCCACACATGATATGATTTTATACCATTGAGGATTTTTAAACCTACACTTATAACAAGGAACTTACCAATACAATCATAATTACCTACCACTCAATCACCACAATTCCTCTAAGTACATCACTTTAAGGAAACTCATAAAAATAAATTTGGGTGATACTATCTAACCACATAAGGCCTCAACTACCACAGGAATATCAAGTGTAACTTCGTAATTTAATCATATCCTAATGTCAACCTATAAAAAAGTTAATGTAACAATTCAATAAATGGATAATATAAGAAATGCTTAATGTGTCAAGAATTTCTACAATTAGAGTAGGGTTCACACGGATTGATGCGCGTAGAAGCAGACCTCGAAACCCTTGCTACAGCCAATCCAACTAACTTAGAAAGTTAGTTGATCTTGAAAAGGTTGGGTCCAACCATGTAGGGCTCTTGAATACGAAGATTTAACTCAAAGGAGTCTATACCAAACTTAAAAAGAAGAAATCTTAAGTTTAAAGGGTGTAGGGGTAAAATAATCTTTTTCCTGGCTAAGGGTAGTATTATAGTTATCCTAAATATGTAATTAATTAGTTAATTAATAAAATAGAGGGGCAATTTGGGGAGTGAGGGCCGAAATTGAGCCCTTGAAATGAAGTCTTGCTCCACCGGGGTTCAAACCTAAGTGGGAGCAATGACTTAATGTGATCTTTGTTATTGGTGAATTAATTTAATTAATTAATAATTAATTTCTGATTTAAAAAGGAAAATTTTACTATTAATAATTATTTATTTATTTACTTATTAAGTTTTTTTTTAAAAAAATTGACTAAGTCTTGCCAACTATCCTAGTTTTAAAAGTCACTATCTAGCACAAACTCTCTCTCTCACGCTTAAATATCTCTCTCTCTCACGCCTAAATCTCTCTCTCTCTCTCTAGTACAAATTGTTTTTTCTTTTCTGCAAAAACATAAGAATAGTAGAAAACAATCAAATGTTCTCTACACCTAAAAAAAAAATATACAAGCAAGCAAGCTAAGTTAAGAAACAAAAAGTTTGCAACATCTTCTCAACGGGTTTATGTTGAAGGTTAAGATACAACAAGGTATGGGTTTTCTCTCTTGGAATCCTTTATCCAAAATAAATTTCTTTCTACAAAATTCAACGTATAAAACAAGAGTTGTCCCCTTTATTGTTGAACTCCTTGTCCCTAGTCTCCTTCCGATATCAATCTAAATTAGTTAAGAATTCATGTTGTTGGTATGGTTGCTGGTAGGGAAGTGTGAAATATGATGTTCCTTATGATTTTATGTTTGTAAATAGTAATCATCTTCAATGATGTCAACCGAAAATGATGTGGTGCAATGTGTAAAATGTTTGTTGTTGTTTTCCATTTGAAGTCTTAAAATGGCTTGTTTGATGATTGAAATTATTGTGCATAAGGTGTGTAAATTGTTATGTAAATGAAGTATAAGGAGACTGATCTTAAATGCAAAAATCTATGCTAAAACAACAATGAATATACACCTAAGAATGTGTTAAACGAATTGGGAAAGCACCTCAAAACGAACGTATGAATGTTGTTAAATAAAGGCTAGAAAATTTAATAAATTTTCCAGCACTTAGTAATGGAATTTTCAGCCAGAATACTTGAGGTTGACAGTTTTAAAAATATATTTAAAAGATGTGAGGTAAGTGGGGATTAAACCGAAGACCTCACTATATGGAAGCTGAAAAAAAATAAATGAGAGGTGTGGGATTCGAACCCACAACCTCTCGGCCAAACAAGAGAGTAAGAGGGAAACTTTAAATTAATAAAAATATTGGGAGGAGTGGGATTCGAACACACCACCTCTTGGCTGAAGGAGGAGACAAAGAGAAAAATTAAAATGAAAATAAAGTGAGGCTCGGGGGCTCGATCCCACAACCTCACTGCCAACTTAAGTAGTTAACTTTTAAATGAAAATAAAAACAAGGAGGTTTTGGGGATCAAACCCACAACCTCTAAGTCCCATGCGGAATAAAGAAAAAAATAAAGCGAGGTTGTGGGGGTTTGATCTCACAACCTTCTGGTAAAGCCGAAATGGACAAGGAAAATAGATTGGAAAATAAAAAGGGGGATGTGGGGGTTCTAACCCACAACCCCTCGGCCAAAGGAGAGAATTTCTAGAGAAAAAAGAACTAAAAAGAAATGTTGATGTTGGGGTTCGATCTAGGGTCCCAATGTCATGAGCACTAAAACTAAAATCAAGGAAAAATATAAATGTTGTTCAAGAGATTCGAACTTGAGTTCCTTTGCCCCAAATTTCCGCATTGATACATAAAGCATACATGAATTAAATGTTCAAGAATAATGCACCTACTTGGATCGAAATTGAAATCTTTGCATTCATACAAGATACATAAGTCTTGTACTACATAATCTTAGGAAGCTATGAGTCACTTAAAAAATTGTGAATGAAACCTCATGGCTTCTATGTATAGACCATAAGTCTAGCATATGATTAAAAATAAGTGAACCTAAGATGTATGTAATGAAATGATGAAACCCTAGAAGGGTTAAGTACGAGTGTAACATAGACTAAATGGCCAAGTGTGTTGGCATATGAAGAAATGAACAATGAAATGATGAAATAAACAATGAAATGATGAAACCTTAGAAGGGTTAAGTAAGAGTGCGAAACACACTAAATATCCAAGTGCATTGACATATGATGAAATGAACATTCATGTATAAAGGGGGTGAGTAATTATGACGAGCAAATGTGCTAATGTTAATGAATGTGGTGACAACATGATATGAGGCTAATGTATTAGATGGGAGCAATCTCAAATGAGCCTAAGTAAATGTTACCAAAATGTACTCACCTATGAGAGTGTAAAGTTAATCAAGAGACTAGTCTTTATGAACACTCTAATGAAAGTATTGAGATTAACACACTTAATACTAATTATTAGATGAAAAATCATCTATTGAGCTATGATGTCCTCATACTAGAAGCCAGCTTCCATGACGTATGAGGTGAATGAAATGGAACTTTTTATTGAGCACCGATAGACTAGCTATGAACGGTGATGCCTTCTTTCAGCAAGGGCGTAGGTTTACGTAAATCTCGTTAGATTAGACTGTCCGACATGCCGGGTAAGGGTCTTTTTATATCTCTTAGTATTCGAACCTATAGTTCCAAAATAGAGATCTAGCTGGGTTCAATTCCCATGTACATTAACATATTTTGGGTCACTTTGGCCGATTATTCCACCTCTTTTCGGTGTGGGGTTTCATGACACTGGATTTCGGGATGCTCACATGATCTATGTTGGTTAAAGTTAAAGTTCCTAATGAATGAATGAGGTAAGCCTCAAATGATGCACATAATGAAACGAATGATACCAAAGGTGTTAGAATAGGATAATCAAGAGGTTAGTTAGATTCAAGTAATGACATTAGCTCATTCTTGGTCAATGCACAACGAACTCGATGAAATTCTTAAACTACATCCTAAGTATAACTAATGTTTACACTGGCCCATGAATGAAATGAAATGAAGTAAGTATGATTGAGTGAAACAGACTCTGTGTATGCTATATTAGAGTCCCTAATTGAGGTCCCATATGTTGATCCCTCATTTTTGGGAAGTCATAATGTCAAGTACATGATTCTACAATATCATGCCATACGAATGAATGATATGAACAACGTTATGTGTTATAAGAATTCTGGTACGTGCTATGTCTACGCTGTTGTGTTTTGTGTGCAGAATGTTAAGTATGATGATGCATATTACTCTCATGGCATAATTTTTCTAATCCAAATTTGGAAAGTTCATAAACATTCCTAATCTCAATTTGGCAAGTCCACTGACTTGACCTTCTACAATCATGTTTTTAGGAAAAACCTATTCTTACATATGCATGTCCTTGGTATGTGCTTGCATATACCCCCCATACTCAGTACAAGTGTGTACTAACCCTATACAACTCTACAATTTTAGATGCAGACATATGTGGATGCTAGAGGTACAGGTTGACGCTGAAACTATTCGGACGTGGAGCATTCATCCGGTTTTTTTAGGCCTTTATACTTTCGTGGATGCTTGCCGATTATATCGTAGCTTAGTTATAGGATTGAGCTAGTGGACTATGTTCCACTAACGTTTTTTTCCGCTTTTGTTCAGACATTGTATTGATACCATTTTGGCAAGTATACATTTAATGCTATATTAACATATTTCATTCATTTGATGATCTTTATGTTATATTGTAATGGTGAAAAATTATGAATATAAAAGAATGATAAGTATGCATGTGAAGAAACAAAAAGATTAAAATTTTCCGCTAATATTAACCTAGATGAAGTAAGAATAGCGTAAGTAGGCTTGTCTGCGACCTTTGAGAGGTCAACAATGCTGATCTCGTCTGGGGTCTACACTCTAGTCGTGACAGTTAAGTAGTTCAATATTTAATCATACAAGGTTCATCAACTTAGGTAGTTCATCTGTAGTCTTTAGAGAATCCCCCTCCAACATAGGACTATAGATATCCCTTATTCTAACAAATCCCCAAAAGAGATGTTTGACTCTTACAATATGGTATAGACACTGCTTAGATGTCATTTTACAAGATATTCTTTTAAAAAAGATACGACCTCTAGGAATTAAGTTAACCCCACTCCACTCTAAGATGAGTTCATTAGGAAAATTGAACTTAACTACCCTTGTTCTGCAATCAATAAAAGCAAAAAAAGCACACAACCAATCTGTTCAAAAAATAACATCAAAATCAACCATATCAAGTTCCACAAAATCCATCCATGTAACTCTATTGGGCAAAGATATAGGAAAACTCATAAAGATTCTTATAGCCATCATGGATTCACCTACCGGGGTGTTAATCGAAAATGGTTCAATAAAAAAATCGGGTAGAACATCAAGCATTCTAGCTACCAGAGCTATTGCAAATTATAATTTTGCACCGGGGTTAAGTAAATCATACACATCAATAGAGAAGACTTATAACATACCGTTGACCATATTGGCAGATTCCTCTAGCTCACCTCCAGAGCGAAGAACATAAAAGAAGTTTCTCTTTGGAGCATCAGATCTTGGATAACTTTCTTAAGCTTGACCACTCCCTTTCTATTGACTCCTCACATTAGGTCAATCCGTAATCTTATGGATACTCTTGCCACACCCAATGAAATTTTTTGTCCAAACTAGGCACTCACACCAACGTTTTTTACTACACTTTGCACAAGTAGGTTTCTTGCGAGGTGAATTTATATTTATTTCCTTTTAGGATTTAGGGTTAGACACCCTATCCTTGTTTGACTTAGGGAAATTCAAAGGAACTTTGTTGTAAACCCTCTTATTGATCCTAGGCTTGTCTTTAATCTTAAGAATACTTTTGGAAGTACCTCTCTCATAAGACTTGGCCCTTTTGAACTCCCTATTTTTACTCTTGAGTATAATCTCTTTAACTTGTTGATCATGAACCATAAATTTAGATATATACATGTTGTCATGTAGAATCTTCGAATGACACACTTCCACCAAATCATTGGACGCTCTTATCACAAAGCGACTCATCTCATCCCTTGGGTTAGATACAAAGTAAGGAGCATACTTGGACAATTGTTGAAATGGAGTACTGTTGCACACTCATACCAACTCGATGAAAGTTGATGAATTCCTCCACTATATCCTCCCTTTTGTTCCTAAGAAAAAAACAATCAAGGGAAGACCTTCTAAACACCTCACAAGTGACAACATTCCCTCTCAAGGTCCAATTGTCTCTCCATATGATGTACCATGTTTGAGATACATCCTTGAGTTGGTCGGAAGCTATTTTATCTTTTTCATTTGAAGCCAACACCATAACATACAGAACCTTGTAGACCTCATTAATGAAGTCTTGGGAATCTTCATTCAATTTTTACCCATAGAACATAGGAGTATTTATTCTATTGAAGTCCCTAAAGTAGGAATCTGTTAGACCTGCAAACTACTTGATCTAACTACATGCAGACATGTCAAGGACTTGGGCCCTGGTCTTGACATGGATGATGGCAAAACAGTGCAATACATGTTTAAGGTGCTTGGGTGTTTGCAAGGAAGCTTGAACATGCGAGGCTTACGTGCGGGCTAAGGTCATTGGCAAGGCAGCGTGTTGGCTTGACAAAAAGACTTGACAATGCCAAGAACAAAGTCAGTTCACCCGAATCGCTGAAATAAAACTAAGTGTTGGAGGACAGCTAAAATATTCTAAGTGTTCGAAGCTGGCTAAAATATTCTTAGTGTTGGAATGTAGACTGAAATATTCCTAGTGTTAGAATATTAGGATTTCATGTAGATAAGAATGAAATTTGAATTAGATTCTATTTGTTAGAAATATAGCTTTTGCAAACTTAGTTTGAACACTGTGATGACAAGTGTCGGAGATGTGTCATTTGTAACTACCGCATGTAACTGCCATGTGCAGAATATTTATTAAGGGTGGAAATTCGTTTAAGGATTAGACAGAGTGTTTTTAGCCTTAGAATAATTCGTGAAACCTTCCTTTGTATTAATTGTAAGATTAATAAAAGTTGGGACAAGTTCTTGTAAAGTCTGTATGTTGTTTAACTCTGCTGCTTAAGTATTTCTATACTTAGTCAGAATCTTGGGTTTAAAGTAGGCTGAGTGTTACAGACATTTGTAAGACTGCCTAGAGTGGTGTTCGATAAAAATAAATAGACCCTCTTTCAATTGGTATCAGAGCACGGTTTAACGATGGTGAAAAACGCAGAACTGTGGTAACTGGCACAAAAAATCAAAGCATTCGTTGGGTTTATAGATGTTATTTTGGGAGACTCTACGTTTGTGGATTTGTTTACACAAGTCATTGATTTTAGACTTGACGCTAAGAAAGTTCAGGGGGATATTGGTGTATATCGACAGAATGTTGATAATCATATCACTGAAATCTTAGATTTTCATACCACAACTACGCAACAAGTTGAGGGACTGCAGAAAGAAAATGAGAACCTTCGTGCAGAGCTCGTTGTATTGTGTTGGGCTGTGACTACATTGAGTTCAAATTGTGTTGAATCATCTAAGGTTAAAATTCAAGAACCTAAGGCCTTTAGAAGCGCAATATTTTACTGCTGCAAGGGTGCCTGACGCTGACAAGTTAAACATTACCACAATGTACTTGACGGGTGATGCTAAACTTTGGTGGAGGACTTAAAATGCAGATGATGTAAGTGCTGGTCGTCCTAGAATTGATATATGGTATAAGTTAATAAAAGAAATGCGTGATCAATTTCTTCCTAGCAACGCATCTTGGCTTGAAAGGGATAAATTAAAAAGGCTAAGGCAGACGGGTTCGGTGAGGGAATACATTAAAGAATTTACCTATATGATGTCAAACATACAAAATATGTCTGATTAGGATAAATTACACGACTTCATTTCGGGTATGCAAGGCTGGGCTCAAAACAAACTCAGGAGGCAGAATGTTAAAGATTTGCCTGGTGCAATTGGTGCTGCAGATTTGTTGGTTGATTTCCGGACAATTTGTCCTTTGAAAGATGTTCCCTCCACTTCAAAAACTAAGAAAAAGAATGATAAGAAAGGGGAATGGAAAAACGATAGTCGCAAGGATGGTACAAATGACAAAGGAAAGGCACAAATGAGGGATGAAAAAGACAAACAAAGAACAAAGATGGTAATTATAAGGGTTGTTGGACTTGTGGTGGTCCTCATTTGGCCAAGTCTTTTCCAAACCGGGAAAGAGTAAATGCTTTGCGTGCTGGAATTATGAATCAAAGGGAGGAAGATGAGGAAATCGTGGTTGCAATGACAAACCCATTGGGATTGTACTTCAACCATATTATAGGGATTAATAATGTTGGAGAAATGTCTAGTACTTCAAATCCTCATGCTTTCCTAATTCATATAGAAATGAAAGTGAAAGAACAACGTGTGATGGCAATGGTTTATACAGGGGCAGCTCATACGTTTGTAGATGTGAGAATTGCTACAAAATTGGGGCTGAAGTTGTCTAAAAGCCCTTCCTACGTAAAAACAGTCAATGCTAAGGCACATGCCATTGTGGGTATGACTTATGGTGTGTCTATGTCGACTGGAAGTTGGGTAGGAAAACATAATTTGATGGTGATGCCGCTTGGTGAATTTGAAATCATACTTGGGATTGATTTTCTTAGAAAATTCCAGTTTGTTCCGTTTCCTCACTTAGATGGAGTGATGGTCATGAATGGAAGCAATGCTGGATTTCTCAAAGGATTTCATCCATTTGGGAACATTAATAAAGTTGCAAAGAATAAAGACAAGGGAATGTTCTTGTCTGCTATGTCAATCGACAAAGGGCTGAAGAAAGGTGATGACATTATACTTGCTGCCTTGGTTGAAGTGAAACCTGATTGTGTTGCTGAATTGCTTAAACACTATGCTGATGTTATGCCGCCTGAATTACCAAAGAAATTACCACAAAGGAGGGATATTGATCATAAAATTGAGTTGCTGCCTGGTACGTTTGCTCCTGCACAGGTTCCTTATCGTATGGCTCCTAAGGAATTGGTTGAATTACGCAAACAATTGAATGAGTTGTTGGATGATTGATTGATTCATCCATCTAAGGCCCCATATGGTGCTCTTTTTTATTTCAAAAGAAACAGGACGGGATGATGCGAATGTGTGTAGACTACAGGGCGCTGAACAAGGCAACTATAAAAAACAAGTATCCAGTTCCGTTTGTGCAGGATTTGATGGACAAGTTGAGTAAGGCATGCTGGTTCACAAAACTTGATCTCAGGGCGGGTTATTTGCAGGTTAGGATAGCAGAGGGTGATGAACCAAAAACAACATGTGTTACTAGATATGGTTCAAACGAATTCCTTGCAATGCCATTTTGGCTGATTAATGCCCCGACAATGTTTTGCAACTTAATGAATAGTACTGTTTGACTATCATGATGACTTTGTTGTTGTATATCTAGATGATATTGTCATTTATAGTCGAACATTGGAGGAACCTGTTAATCACTTAAGTTTGGTTCTGTCTCAGTTTAGAAAATACACACTTTATGTCAAGATGGAAAAGTGTGAATTTGCTCAACAAGAGATAAAATTCTTGGGGCATCTTGTTGCTAAAAACAAAGTTCGAATGGATCCTAAGAAAGTTCAAGCCATTGTTGATTGGCAGGCACCTCGTCATGTGAAGGATTTGAGATCGTTTCATGGCTTGGCTAACTATTACAGAAAATTCATTGCTGGTTACTCAAAAAGGGCAACGACTTTGACAGATTTGCTAATGAAAGATACAAAGTGGGTTTGGTCTGAACGATGTGATGAAGCATTTCAGAATTTGAAGAATGCTATTGCATCTGAACCTATTCTCAAATTGCCTGATTTTGAGTTACCATTTGAAGTACACACTGATGCGTCATACAAGGCAATTGTCGGCGTATTAGTGCAAGAAGGTCATCCAGTGGCTTTCGAAAGTAGAAAATTGAATGATGCTGAATAGAGATACTCAAAACATGAAAAAGAAATGGTTGCGGTGGTACACTTTTTGCAGGTTTGGAGAGTTTATATTCTAGGTACTTGATTTGTAGTAAGAACTGATAATGTAGCAAATACATTCTTCGAAACACAGAAAAAATTGAGTCCTAAACAAGCACGGTGGCAAGAATTCCTGGCAGAATATGATTTCATGTGGGAACATATACCAGGAAAACACAACGAGGTTACTGATGCGCTGAGTAGAAAAGAAGTGTTTGTTGTAGTATATTCAATTTCAAAACTTGAAACTTATTTCTATGATAGAATAAGGTTGTGTGCTGCAAATGATTCATTATATGTTAAATGGATGGGTCAAGTGCAAGATGGCACAATGAGACAGTATTGGATCGAGGACGATCTGCTCTAGTTTAAAGGGGGGAGAATCGTTGTAAAAATCAGGGCGGGTTGCGCAAAGACTTAATGAAAGAGGCGCATTATTTTGCTTGGGCTGGACATCCCGGTGTTGAAAGGATGTTAGCCTTACTGTCTCGTGTTTATTTTTTGCCAAAAATGGAAGATGATATAGAGTCATACTTCAAGACATTTCATGTTTGTCAAATTGACAAGACTCAACGTAAGAAGGAAGTAGGTTTGCTGCAACCTTTGCCTGTTCCTGAGAGGCCATGGCTATCAGTAAGCATGGATTTCATTTCTTGATTCCCTAAAGTAGATGGCAAAGCATCTATCATGGTGGTAGTTGACAGGTATTCAAAATATTCTGTTTTTATTGCTGCACCTAAACTATGTTCATCTGAAGTTGCTGCTGATTTGATCTACAAATGTGTGGGTTACGTATTTTGGTGTTCCGGCTGACATTGTGAGTGATAGAGATACAAGGTTCACTGGTAGATTTTGGACAACATTGTTCAATCTGATGGGAATTGAATTAAAATATTCTACTGCAAATCATCCACAAACAGATGGACAGACGGAAAGAATTAATCACTTGTTGGAAGAATACTTGAGGCACTATGTGACAGCAAGTCAACGGAATTGGGTAACATTGTTAGACATTGGGCAGTTTTGCTATAATCTTCACAAATCATCAGCAACATAAATGAACCCTTTTGAGATCGTTTTAGGCAGACAGCCTATGACACCACTAGATGTTGCCAAATCTAAAAATCAGGGAAAGTGTCCAGCAACATATAGGGTTGCAAGGGACAGACTTGAAATATTATCCGAGGCACATGATATCTTGCACAAGGCTCAGCGGCGCATGAAGAAGTATGTTGATCAACATCGTCGCTCTGTTGAGTTCAGTGTGGGTGACAAGGTGTTACTGAAACTTACCCCACAAATTTTGAAACAGATTGTAAGTAAGACAAGACATTGGGGTTTGATTCCTAAGTATGATGATCCATTCGAAGTGGTTAAACGAGTGGGCGAAGTTGCTTATAGGTTAAATTTCCAGAAAGGTTGAAAATTCATCCCACTTTCCATGTGAGTTTCTTGAAACCTTACTTTGCAGATGCAGATGATCCGGATAGGAACATGTCAAAGAGGGCTCTTCCATCAGTACCTACACAGTATGATGCTAAAATTGAGAAGATCCTTTATCACCGGGTTTTGGGCACAAGTAAGAAGAATACTAAGATAGAATTCTTGGTTCATTGGAAAGGCAAGAGTGCAACTGATGCATTTTGGGAGAAGGGAAAAGACTTATGGCAGTTTGATGCTCAAATCGAGGACTATCTTAAAATAGTCTTGATGAGGACATCGAGTTCAAGTGGTGCGGGTGGTCTGTTAGACCCGCAAACTACTTGATCTAACTACATGCAGACATGTCAAGGCCTTGGGCACTAGTCTTGACATGGATGATGGCAAAACAGTGCAACATAAGTTCAAGGTGCTTGGGTGTTGGTAAGGCAGCTCGAACATGCAAGGCTTACGTGCGGTCTAAGGTCATTGGCAAGGCATCGTGTTGGCTTGACAAGGCAAGGCTGTGAAGACTTGATAATGGCAAGAACAAAGGCAGTTCACCCGAATTGCTGAAATAAAACTAAGTGTTGGAGGACAGCTAAAATACTCTAAGTGTTGGAAGCTGGCTGAAATATTCCAAGTGACGGAATGTAGCTTGAAATATTCTGAGTGTTAGAATATAAGTATTTCGTGTAGATAAGAATGTAATGTGAATTACTTTATATCTGTTAGAAATATAGTTATTGGAAACATAGTTTGAACCCTGTGATGACAAGTGTCAGACAGGTGTCATTTGTAACTGCCGCATGTAACTGCCATGTGTAGAATTTTTATTAAGGGTGGAAATTCGTCTAAGGTTTAGACAGAGTGTTTTTAGCCTTGGACTAATTCTTGAAGCCTTCCTTTGTATTAATTATAAGATTAATAAATGTTGGGACAAGTTCCTGTAAAGTCTGTTTGTTGTTTAACTTTGCTGCTTAAGTATTTCAATACTTAGTCAGATTCGTGAGTGTAAAGTAGGCTGAGTGTTACAGACGTTTGCAAGACTTCCTAGAGTGGTGTTCGGTAAAAATAACTCAACCCTCTTTCAGAATCCATGGTGCTTGCATTTGGTTGAACACAAGGTCAAACGTCCCTATTTGCTTGAGCCATCATGGCTTGAGCTTGGGTGGTCATGGGTGGAGACAAAGTAAAAAATGCCGACCTTATTTCTCCATCCGACATAGGTGAAGAAATGGCTTGAGCTTGGTCTTGTTGAGGGAGGTTGTTCTCTAAAGGGATGAACTCCGGCATTAGCCAAATCTTCCTCCATTCTCCTTGTATCCGTCCTTTGAATATTAATCTCCTATATAAATAAGAAATGAATTAGAAGAAAAAAGTGAGACATAGAGTTACAACCCATAAGGCATGACTTTTAATATTACCAATAACTGAAATTTTTAATAAACACATAGTTTCTATTTCATAAGTGTGGCGTGCATCACACCTATGAACAAGACTCTATGTAAACGTGTTTTAGTGAGATATCAACCCTAAGATTATTTCAACCTCACGCTCTGATACCAAGTTTGTCATGACCGGGGAACACTGATACGCTCAAACTTACTTCTCAAATAAGAAGTAAAGTGGTCGTGTCAAGTAAATAACCAAACTACTGAGGTTGGATCGTTCCCACCAGGAAAATAGTCTAGACTTAACTTCAATCTATTATTACTTTTGTTTAATCAATTGCTTCCTTGGAAAGTAAAAACAATAAAAGGGGCATTTCTCTTTCTAAATGAATGAAAAGAACTACCTAAATTGAAAGAGACACTTAACAACTTTGAATGTTGGATTTTAATCAATTAATCAAAGTAACTAGGGTTTACGTGTTCCCTACAGGTTCATAACTTGATAATTCTAACTATAACAATTATTTACTAGTATCTTGCATGCAAAGTGATAAGTTATGTATTTCTAAATCCTTGGTCCGGCATCTAGAAAATCTCACTCCGCACCTTGGTCCGGCTACGTGTGTTGCTATCCTAACCCTTATCTTTACCTTATATTAAGCATTGTATTCGATATTTGACTAAGTTATTACCACGTACCAATCAATACTAGCCTATTAGATAGTATACACTTAATCTATGTTAATAATTATTTTCCTATTATCTACCTCCTTGGTCCCGCAAGTAGAATTAAGGCGAGTTCTAACGTTGGTCATCCATTAAAAAGAATTCTATGCGAAAGAATTATTAATACATGCAAGTCACTATTCTAGAATTGTTATTTTAGTTAGGTTTTATCTCATTATTTGCCTATGGTTCCCACAACCCTAGTTATGAATTTTAGTTAATCATAGTCATAATCACAATATTCAAATATATTAAATAAGAATTCATGTACTTACTTCAATGAGAAAGAGTAAAATCCGAAAGTTTGCTTGATTTATCACCAATAATCACTTGCAAGAAACTCAAAGTAATCAATAATCTCACAAAAAAATCTAATGATAATCAATAATCTAACACTAATACACAGAGTCTACTAATGATCCAGAGTCTAACCTCAAAAACGAGGTTTTTCGAGTTATTTATAGAAAATAAAAACCTAATTAAACAAGGACTCTATTTGCTGGAAATCTGTCAAAACGCGGCTAGGTCGGTGGAACTCGCGACGGATCGTCGTGGTCACGATGGACCGTCATGGACTCCGTCGTCCTATACTTATGCAATTTCTTCTACTGCTCTCTTCATTACCCTCGACGGCAGGTATGACGGACCGTCATAGGTACAACGGTCCATCGAGGGTCTTCGTTTCAAAACACTTAAACTCTTGGAATATGGGTACTGGGACTACTTCTCTGAACTTCATGACGAACCTGCAGGACGGACTGTCATAGACACGACGGACCATAATGAACTCTGTTGCCCCACACTTGCTCAGACTTCTCCATCTTCCTTCAGCAGCTGCACTACGCTGCCACCTAAGGACCGTCACAAGCATGACAGACCGTCATAAGCTTCGTAGGTGGTCTCTTGTGCATTTCTTCGCTCAAAGTCTTTGTATTCATCTTTGGACAAATTTCTTGCAAAATAAAGAGAAACTTATATAAAAATTAGCACAAAAAGGCTTTTGGACACACTAAACTTAAGGAAAAAGTATTAATAATACCGTGAAACCACGGTATATCAAACACCCTTTAGATGTAATTGGCATCGTCATCCTTTGAGACGACCAAGACTGGACTCTTAGCATTCGTAATTACATTTGATAGTTTAAAAATGTGGAAAAATTAAAACTTTTATACATTGAGGTTTACATATACCTCCAACATACTACTTAGAGAGTTTACTTAGACCACTCGCATATGAAGCTTACATAGGCTTCTCGTTAGATAAAATAAGCTAATGCATAGGAAATAGTCTACTAATATTTTCTCACATAAAACAATCTAACAGAATATAAATGTTAGTCATTCCCTTACAAAGTCAATATACAATTATAGTCTTTTACATCAATGTTCCAAATTATAAAGGGATGAACGATAAATCTATGACAATACAACTTCTAAGCTAGAATGCAGAAAAGGTAATATCCCCAGTCATGAGCACCTACCAACACTTGGAGAAAAGAGTCTAAGTCATCCTCAATCGGTCTTTGAGGAACTCAATTGGCGGAACCTACATATTTGTAGAAACAGAGAATTATGGGTTAGTGCAACCACTTGTATTAAGTATGAATATATGCAAATAAAACATTTGAAATCATGATTAAAAGGACATTTTGTTCAGAGTCATGATAAGTCACTTTTGAAATCCTTAATGCACAAATAAGAATACATACAAGCCAATGATCACGTATTCATCAAGACAAGAACATATAAAAAAGAGAAAAACATCTTCGTTAAAGACAAAGCTATATGGATACTATCAACATAAGGTAAAATCAACATGAACATTAGCATATCAAGATCATATAACAAAAGTAACTCAAACATGATGTCACAACAACAAATTATGTACAAGAGTTCATATCATCCGATCATACAAGACACTTACTTAAAATCCCTTCCCAAGCCTACAAGTGAAATGCCCATATGAAGTCCCATAACCCCACATATTCAAGTAAACAAGGAAAGAGATCATAGATAATGCATTGTTTGATTTAACCTAGCATCATGAGTATTCATCATCGTATAGAACAATAACATGTTCATAAGTTAAACTAACATTATATAGTAGCATCAACATGTAACATCAACATATGCATATCATTAACTTTATAAGAACAATGTATAGGTATAGTCCCATACCCATACATAGACTATGTGAAACTCCTTAAATCACCTTAGTTAGAGTTAACTTTATTACTTAATTTTACTTTTGGGAACAATTTCCTTAACATACATAGGCCACATGAGCTAAATGTGGAATCCGGTGTCATGAAACCCTACACCTAAAAAGGGTGGTCTATTTGCCATGGTAGGACCAAAACATGAACATAGAATTCTAGGTGGATCCACTAGCTAGTATTCTTATGGGTGTAAGAGACATACTTGAGACTCTCTTTATGAACCACGAAGTTGTAATCTCTATCTAATGGGAAACATTATGAACCTATCTTCTCACAATGGGAAGGGACACCTCTCATAACTAGTTCACTTGGTTCTAAGCTAAAATTCCATTTTATATGTCTTCAACCCTTTATTAATAAATCATAGCTTAATGTAGGTAATAAGAGACTAACCCCCTTGTATATCATATCATTTAGCTAATTAGATATTGCATGAGAATGTCCTTTCACTGCAACCCTTTAACTGTGCAATTAACACCATCATCATCATATCATAGTAAGACACATATGTTATTCACTGTTAACCTTATATCATCATACCTTAATGATAAACTCATAATTCATATAGTAAAGAAATTTCAATTACACTAATCATTGGATAACCTAGGTAATCTAATAATATGTAATACTTCAATTAACCATCATCATCAAATACTAGCCATCACAATTGAAGTAAAGAATTCAAGATCACAAGGTCTTACCAATTTACCTTCAAAGACTTCTTCAAGGTCTTACCATCAACCCAACGATATTTATCGATCAATGTACTTAATAACATCATATAATAGTAATCAACACAAGAACTAAGTCAATTGTATCATCACTAATCAATTCACCATCAATCCACAACCTCGGGTTAGGGGAATAAGGTTCATAATGAAGTCTTCAAGAATTAGATTGAATACCAACAATACATTACCTTAGGTAGTCCATAAATTAATTAGGATGGTTAATCAATACATTAATTGATTCCCATCAATTTATAAGCAAGATCCATGATATGGGTAAATTGGGGAAAGGACATGATCCCCAAGAAATTCCCATCATTTGCTCAATAATATACACTTAATTAGTCATTGGTAATCAAAGTTTGTCATAATCAATAATTGATTTCTAGTTCTGAAGAAAACTAATTTGTAAAATAAAACCATTGGAATTTAGTCATTTAAAAATCAACTTTGAAAGTAACTCTTGGAAAGAGGAATACCAAGAGTGAACAATCAATACCTTAATGAAGTTTTATCTACAAAATTTGAGTCAGAATATGGGAAACTTTTTTCTTCTTATTCAAGCTTCCTTGTCTTCCAATCGAGGATGAATAGAGAGAGAAAGTAGAGAGAGGTGAGAGCTTTTAGGTTTTGATTTTTAGATTTTGTTTGAGTTAGTAAATGTGAGGTTAAACTGATTTAAAATCAATATATAACCTTCCAAAAAAATACTCAAAAGACCCCTCACTTAAAATGACCTTCTAGTAAAATCAAACTTAATTTCAAATTTCAGATTTTTGTTGGGAAACAAGTCCGCATCGCAGAGCTGTTCTCGCAATATTTTCTAAATTTATTTTTTAACAAGAAGATACTTCTATGTGTCCGAGATGCAGTCCGAAAATTTTTGGTCCATGTGGTACCATGTACTGGACCCCTAGGATGATCCTTGTGGGGTCGGACCAGGACATTTTAACTCTATATACATTATTTACCTATTTAAAGTATGTCTACAAATTTTATACTCCATACAAAAATTTCAAACCTTCACAAAACCTAAGGACGTTTTACTAGTTTAATTGCACTAGCTTCTAGATGTCCTGGACGTTTTTTTGTCATTTTGACTTTAACACTTAATAAATAGTTTTAAAACATTATGTTAGGTTTAGAAACAATGTTTTAAGGTTTAGTTGATCATGCGAGGATCTAGATTAGGTCAAGGACTTTTGGGGTGTTATAATATATACATATATGAGAAAACCTTTCAGATTTACTTTTAGAAAACATAAGTTCATAATTCATTAGTCATATACTTTTCATGTATAATCACTGATTAAGGTGCATATGCGACTCATTCTGTTAATTGACACCATGAACATATCATACTCATAGTTATGAATAGGATGTATGTGTGTGTGTATATATTAGTACTCTTGATCAATTATATTAATAACATTGATATTGAGGTTCCACCCTTCAAAGGATCACAACACATATATAATGTCCTTCAAGTAATGAACAACTCACATATAGAACATATAGGGACTATTTATGACACACCCACATTTTATCATAGGAGACAAGAAGCTATTCAACATTGATAGACGACTCCTTACATGTCAGGGATCGCAAATTCATATAAGGATTACATAGGTATGGGTCATTCTACAATAGAATATATCAAAATCAAGTACGCATGCAACACCTTACCCTAAAATTATCATTCACATTATACTTCACCTTAACAATACACCTAAATCATGATACTAGCATTGAGGACTACATATACAACCTTCATGGAACACCTTCATAATCACAATCATCATACCCAAAATTCACTTTAAATATATTTCAATAAAGGATAGGAACACAACATGTGTTTATAGACAAGATGTAAACACTACCACTATAAGTAGACCAAACCATACAAAATCAATTCCCATACCATAGACAAGAACTTAGGTCAACTTACCTATTCTCTAATCCATGATAATCATAGTAATCCTCAAAAATTAATAACCAATTGATATAGATAGCAATAGCATTTAATAATACATAAAATCTAAGCATAATTCAATTAACATCTAATCAAGATCACAAAACCCACTTTATAACTAAGATGGGAGATTAGTGAGATCGTGATTCGTCAAGGAATTACATTTAAATCACCTTATAACGTTGACGAAACATGTATTTATCATTACAGTGAATTTGAAATTTTTTTGACAAATAACCCATGTTTAGAATTAGAAACTAGGAAATTTGATCTTAGAAACACATTGGAAAAAATATGATAGAACTACTTAGATGAACAATTACCCAAAAATCAAAGGTTACTATTCATTAATAAAAGAAAAGAGCACGAAATTTAGAGAAGAAAGAACTTCGAAATCCATTCCCTAGCTTGATCTTGAACTTGGTCCCCAATGGAGTTCTAGAGAGTTTTATTTGAAAGGGAAAGGCTTAATTTAAATAATGAATTCTAATACGGGTTACAAGGTTTTAATATCGCAAAATAGGTAGAGTAACCGTCCACCCTATAATTACAACGTGAGGTGAATTTCCTAATTCACCCCTCACTTTGTTGAGACATTGAAAGAAACTGCAGGTGCCATTGATGTACACCATTGACGGAGCATCACTGGACGATGGCTTGTCATGGTGCTCAGTCATATTTGAAAAAGGCTACTCATTTAGGGGATAAGTTTCCACGATTGAGTGTAGAGCCATATCTCCTTCTGATGTGACTTCGTTTGGTTGTACTGACGTGAAATGCAGTCGTGGCTCAAGATAGTATTGGAAGCTTTTGGCCAATGCTAGGGTCCTCCTTAAAGACCCTTAGAGTGGTCCTTAGGGATCATACCTGGATGTTTTGAACCTAAACATGACTATATATATACTAGGGTATGCTCTTTTAATTCTAGACTGCAAACAACACTTTAACACAAGGAAAACATTTAAAGGCATACTAGCACGCAAACAACTAGTTTCAAGACGTCTTGGTCATCCCTTAAAATTTGACATCAAATCTCTTCAAACCAACCATTGAAAGTTGTGACACACCTTATTAACAAGTTATTAACTCTTAAAATACACGTCTGGTTCTAGATTATCCTAGTTCATTTTTGAAGGTCCTAACACAGTTAAAAAAAATGTTATATGTCGATAGTTAATGGGTATTGGGTTTTCATGGGTTCAGCTCAAGACAATGAATCTCAAATACTTTTTAACACATTAATCTCAATAGAGTCAATGGCATAAGGCATAGGTTAATATCATTTTGCATTATTGTAAATTTTAGAGAAATATTTACTTGGTTTAGTTTAAATTATTCAAAATAGTTTATCTCCTCTGTATTCTAGCTTGTTCATTAATATTCATCTATTTCTTAACAATTAAAATCACCTATAAGCGTATCAGATCCCAAGAACCCATCTAATTGTTGTACGTTTGCATTGTTGTTTTTCATGTTTTTTATAATATCAAACAAAAACCCAGTTATTGTTCTAGAATCTAGAATACGTACCACTCCCAATAGGATTCGAACTCAACTCATTTTGTTTAGTTTTATACTACTTAGCGATCGTTGACACATAGAATTGGATCAAGTGTCCTTGATACATTTAATCAAGCTAAGCCTAGTCCAAAATGAATATGTATATTGTCACATCCTCATAGCACACCCTACAAAAAATGACACTCTCGGATTTCAACCGGTGTACTCAACCTCTCAGAGGTCTTATACAAGCCCTTTCGTGTTTTTTATTGCATATACATAGTGAAAAGTAATGCGGGATTAATACATTTCAAAAATATTTTCATAGTAGTTAAAATATCATTCATATAAAACTCATAAAAAGTACTAAGTCTCATTTAATCAAATCATAGAAAAAAGAGTACATGGGACACTTCCCATACAATATGAATAGAGAAATACCGTCTATTACAATACTTCAAAAAGAGAATTAAATGACATATATGCCCTCGAGTCAAATGAGGACATACTTCAGCTTCACTTGAATGATGCTACGATCCAAGTCTTTCTTTCCAAATTCTCCTCACCTACCAACCACTATTGATATAGATAAAAGAATGGAATTAGTACAACCACATGTACTAAGTATGACACAATGCATAAAAATCATTTAAATGGATATTTATTGGAAATATTCATCTTTTGATTTAAATATCATAATATAATAATAATAACAACATTTAACACCTCAGAAACACATAAGATAATAAGGTCCCTTTAAAGTGAACCAATTCACTATTACAGAGAAGTTCCTTCACTGTACAGTGAATTGCTTTACCTTTACTTTAGACATTTCCTAACATGTATTCTTCTCACCAAAATCTATCATAATACTCACTTAAGCTATACAAATAGAGACCGCACATACACCCTCTCTAAGCATGCCTAAATGATCCTCCTGACTACTCATAGTGAGACATATACACACTTACAAGACACCAAACACATAACATATATGACATGACATTCTCCTTACAAATTCCATCAAAATACTTACTTAAATAAACCTAGAAGAGAAAGCCCATACACACTCTTCAAGATTACCTAAATAATCCTTAAGACTTCCTAAGTTTAGATAAAGCATAAAGCATCAATCAACTTCCCTAGGTAGAGTCCTTCTCAATACTTTCTCATATAAGACATGAAGAGATCATCCCTTATATCCCCTTCACATTTTAACTAAGGAATCGTTCTGTCACTCTAGATTAGGTACGTATTCATTTACATGATTTATAACATAAGTCATTATTTCATTATTTCATTAAGAGACATTAATCACATAGAGGACATTCAAGTAGTGGTTTTGGAGAAGACCTAGGAACTCTTACTAACATATTCAAAGCCTTTGGAAAATGTCTAGATAGCATTCCATACAACCACCTAAACTTCATAGAAATTATCTAATGTTAATAGGTATCCCTATTTAAGATAATAGGCAATAACCGACTTAACGATGGTAGAAAAACATGGAATCTGTAGTTCTAACCTACTCAAATGTGGGTGTTCTACTTGCCAGTGATAGAACATGGACATATCCCACGTAGGCACATGGTTAAGGAATATGAAGGGCTTACTTTGTCTTCTATCCTCATGCTTTAACAAGAATTACTTCGCTGTCCATACTCACTCGGCGCTTGCCATTGTTCTCATAGTGTAATTCACATTTAAGCTTCATATAAAGGTTTTCTATATCAAATTCATTACATTTACCGTACCAAAGAGGTCCTCTAGGGATGCCCTACAATGTCGACAAAAATATCATAATAACTTTTGTATGGATTGATATGATGTTGTTCCATCCAACTAACCTGAAGTCCACCATTCATTAAATGAAGGAACCATTATGACTTTGGACTTCAAGTTTCATAACCTTACCACTAGGTTCAAGGTTTCATATGAAGGACATTCTTAACATTATTCAAGGTCTCATGTCACTCATACATATAAGACTAAGAGGCTTTAGCATCCTAAGTCAATACATCTCATATTTACATAATACATGCATCAAGTAAGGGACACAAGTTTACCAAAACAAGACGATACATACTTTATTTTTTACATAGACCATATCATTCATTGAAATACTTAGGAATGACTGGTACCATCTTTGTGTCATCCTATTCATTACTATAACATCATTAATATAACCATTATAGACTCATATAGTCAAATATGAACAACAATGCATCAACCTAAGACTACACACATAAACACATAGTCATAGTCTAACATGATTACCTAGCAACTTCAATAAAAAAACCCCATGCTTTCACATTACTTCACATGTAGCTAGGTATGATGATACTTCACATAATCAACTGCACAAATCATCATATTAATTTAAGTAGTTGCTGACAAGGCCATGATTATAATTATATATAAAGTAACGCCGACAAGGCCACATCATTCACATAACACCGCCACCATAAGGAGACCATACAAATAACAAAATATTTCAATATCTCAAACAAATAAGATAAAGAGAATTATGGTAGTGTACCACCAATCCATTCTCTTCACTTCAATCCATGTCAAAATCATCCAATTAAATATCATAAGGCCCTTACCCATGGCAATGAACATCAATTCAATGCATAAATCATAATACTCAATTAAACTAGGTCAATTCAATATAGATTTATCAATCTAAGAGAACCTATACATCAATTGAATACAATTCTTACATTATCCAATAGCCGATAGAAAACTACAATAGAACTCATATTAAGTCAATATCAACTAACACATAAAGTAGTCAAAAACTAGGGTTCATCAACTACATGGATGAATAGATTAATTGAGTTAAAATCATCTAATTAACAGAAAATAAATAAATAAATAATGATTCAAAATCTTTAATGCAATAATCCATGGATAGATCATGAAATTGTACAAGTTCATCTTCAAAAATTTCAGAAAACTTCTTTGAATTTTGGGCTCCTCGATTAATAGAGCTTCAAGGATAAAAACCGTAACTCAATGATATTAATCCTCCAATTTGATGAATAAGCACCACTCAAATCTCCAATCCAAGATCTCTCCTATGTTTTGGGTTCAATGGAGTTCTATGAAATTTCCAAGGGAATTTTGGGTTTTGATTTTGAAAAATGAATTATTTTAAGTATTAATGATTTATATACATGTCTAAAATACCCCAAAGACCCCTAATTTACCACCCTTTCTCTTATTTGGACGTGGGATTAATTTACTGTCACACCCGGAGAGCATACCCAGATGCGACTGACGTCGTCGTCCTATTAGAGAACTCCAACAAGACCTTAACATTCATCATAACATGTCATCAGTTAAAATTTATGAAAGATTTAAAACTTTTAAAAACTTTTGTGAAATAGACTGAGACTTCAGACTTACCATTCATAAGCCATATGATATTCAAAAATCTATCTCACAAATATAAAACAATCTAAGGAGTGCAAATCTGGACTTAGCCAATATATAGTCAATATTCCATATAGGCCTTAATAAAAAATAATCCAAAGAAACATAAAAGGAAGTATAAAATTCATAAAAACACTAAGTCTTCATAAGATGGAATATGAAATATAGCATCCCCGAAAATTAGGACCTACAAAGACATGGAGAAAGAGTTCCAAGCCGTACGATCCCGAAAAATGCGTTTGGTGAAGCTAGAGCCTAACATATTGGTAATGATGGTATAAGCATAAATGGGTCTTTATTCTTGTATTGAGGAAGTATCTAATAGTTTATGTGCATTGGAAGTTAAATATCAAGGGACGACTAAGACATTCTACGACTAAGTCACATATGTGCCTCGTATGTGGTTTTATTTGTTTACACGTGATTTATGATTTTATTAGGTCATTAAATGAGTTCTTATAGTGTATATGTAATATGTGTCATGTTTCGTGAAGTTTGGAGCTCAAACGTCCAAGAACATTCACGATTTTTTAAAGATGTGCGTTGAAATGACCTTGTGTGTCTAAGCATGTTTAGTCAAGTTTTACATGTTCGTGTTTGGTAAAGTTCATGTGAGATGTCCAAAAATCATATGCTAACATGCTTGGGTTGAAAACGTTTGGGAAAATTTCCCTAAGGACCAACAAAGGGTCCTTTAGGAAGGACCCTTCATGGTGCACAAGACTGTCCAAGACAACCCAACAAACAGTTGGCAATCGATGCCCAGTGGGATAATTGACACCTCCTTTTTGGTGGATCATCGATTGGAACTTATTCTTGGCAGAGTAGGGACAAAAGACAAGCCTCATTCCCAGACCACGGACTTGAAGGTCAATCCATTGGTCAATGGACGGGCCGTCGATGGTCCATCCGTTAATGGTACAATGTTTCCTGCACAGGTCACTGTTAAGTGAGGGGTGAAAGTGTAAATTCACCCCAAGTCCGAAATTAAAGTTTGGCGGTTTCTTAAGGGTTTATTGGGTATTTTAGACATGTATATATGTCTTTCACACTTAGAAAAATTCCCTAAAAATTCCTTAAGACTCCATGGAAACCAAAACTAAAAGTTGAGATTCTATTGGAGATTTGAGTGGATATTCTTCATCAAATTTTAGGATTAGCATCATCGAGGTATGATTTTGAATCTTTGAAACTCTATTCATCAAGGAGCCCAAATTCAAAGAAGTTCTCTAAAAGTTTTAAAAGATAAATTATCCATCTTCATGATCTATCCATGGGTTTTTGCATTAAAGGTTTTTAATCATTTAATAGTGATTGAATTTTTGTTAATTAGATAATTTTAACTAAAATAACCATTGAACCCATGTAATGGATGAACTCTAGTTTTTGACTACTTTAGGGGTTACTTGATATTCCCTTACTATCTATGAATTCTGGTGTAGTTTTCTATGGGCTATCTAATGATGTATGAAATGTATTCAATTGATATTTAATTGGTCTTACATTGATAAATATATATCTAATTGACCTATTTTCACAGATTATTATGATTTATGAATTGAATTTTATGTTCATGGCCATGGGTAAGGGCCTAATGATATTGAATTTGATGATTTAGCATTCGATTAATGTGTTGCGGATGAAGTGTTGAGGATTAAGTATTTTGACAGTTATGTCCTTGTCAGAAAATACTTGAAGTAATATGATGATTTGTGTAGTTGATTATGTGAAGTATGATCATATTTACCAATATGTGAAGTAATGTGAAAGAATGTGGTTTCTTCTATAGATGCTATTTAGGATCATGTAAGACTATGACTATGTCCTTTATGTGTATAGTCTTAGAGTTGATGAATGATTATTCCTAGTTGACTATATAAGTTTATGATGGTTATATTGATGATTATATAGTAGTGTATAAGATGACTTCAAGATGATACCGATTGTTCCCATGTGCTTTCAGAACGACATGTAATATGTGCTAAAGTGAAGTATGTTGTATCTTCTTTAGTAGACTTGTCTCCCTTACTTGATGTATGTGTGAAAGTAAATATCTAATGTATTATATTAGAATACTTGTTCTCTTAGACTTTAATGTATGAATGATATGTGAGACCTTGAATAATAATAGGGTCCTTTATGTGAAACCATAAACCTTGTGGTAAGGTTATGAACCCTGAAGTAGAAAGTTGTATTGGTATCCTTCTTGTATTGAATGATGGACTTAAGGTTGATTGGCTGGAATGGAATCATATCAATCCTTAGGAAAGCATAATGAGTTTCTTGTCTCCGTTGTAAGGTAGCCCTAAGGGACCTCTTTGGAAGGGTTAATGTAATTTTGTTATGAACTTGATATGGAACCCTTTGTATGAACTTTACTGTGAATTACTCTATGAGAACAAATGCTAGAACCAAGTGAGTATGATAAGGAAGGTATTTTTAGTTAAAGGATCAGTCTAGAATACAAAGTAAGACCTTCATATTCCTTAACCATGTTCCTACATTGTATTTTTCAAAGTTCTACCATTGGAAAGGAGAACAACCTCATCGGAGTAGGACAGAACTCTGGATTCCATGTTTTCTACCATGGTCTATATCGATTATTCCCTATTTTTATAATATAGGATACCTAATAGCATTAGAGAAGTTCTATGAAATTAGGTGGTGGTGCGGGACACTATTTAGAGATTGCACAATAGGTTTTGATGATGTTAGTGAGAGTCCCTAGGTCTTGTCCAAGACCATTACTTGAATGTACTCTATATAATGAATGTTTCTTAATGAACTAATGAATTATGTTTGAAACAATTTAAATTAGTGAGTACCTTATCTACAGTGACTTATGGATTCCTTTGTTAAAGTGTGAATAAGTGAAAAAGGATGATCTCTTCATGTCTTATCTAGGGATGTCTTGGGAATGATTCTAGTTAAGGAAGTTGGTTGTTTCATTAGGCATGATCTAAACTAAGGTAGTCATAAGGATTATTTAGGTAACCATGAAGAGAGAGTATGTGAGTCTTATTCTAAGAGAACTTAAGTATGTCTTTTGATAGCCTTGGTAAAGAGAACGTCATATTATGCATGTTATGGGTTTAACATATTGTAAGTGTGTATATATCACATTCTACGTAGTCTTGAGGATCATTTTAGCATTCATAGAGAGGGTGTATGGGCCATCTCTCTTTGTATGAGTTAAGTGAGTGTTAGGACAAATTTTAGTGAGAAGATTACATGCTACAAAGTGTTAAAAGGGAAGGGAAATAACTTCACTGTTACAGTGGAGTAATTCACTTTACAATGAATATAGGTTACTATAGTGTTGCTCTTAAAATGTTATAAATTGCTTAAATGATTTCTTAAGTGTTTATAAGTTGTAAATGTTGTTCTTATGATTATATCATGATATTTAAATGAAAAGATGCATATTTCCAATAAATGTCCATTTTTATATTTTTGATGCATTAAGACATACATAGTACATGTGGTTGTACTAACTCCATGATGCAATCTATCTCTATAGAGGCTGGTAGGTGAGGAGAATTTTGGAATCAAGACTTCGATCATAGCATCGTTCAAGTGAAGTTGAAGTAGGTCCTCATTTTACTCGAGGGCGTAGATGTCTTTTATGTTTTTTATTGAAGTATTGTAATATACTTGACTATTTCTATATTCGTATTGTATTGGCCATATCCTAAGTATTCTCGTGTCAAAGTTTGTTGAGATTGAGACTTAGTATTTCCTATGATATTTCTATGAATGTGTTTAAAGGATATGAATTTTTGTGAAATTTTTTAACTCCACACTACTTTCGAGTACGCCGGTTGCACTTTTAGAGTTCCCTATCTTCTAGGGTGTGCTCTCGAGATGTGACACAATCTTCTTCAAAACGACCTCCTAAAACATCAATGGCTGGAACCTACATTTGTAGTAAAACAAAGTAATGGGGTTGGTACACCACATCTATTAAGTATGGGTATATGCACATAACATATAAAGATATACATGAAAAAGGATCATTTATCGTTTCTTTAGAAAGAATGCTAAGTCATGTGAATGTCTTCAATGCACAAACCATAAAACATTTACTAGTTAAGGATTTCATCAACATAAAGCATCATCATAATCAAAGATATAATATCATAGAGTCATGTTAACATTTCATATTCAAAAGATAATATAAACATAACATTCAAAACACTTACCAATGATCTAATCCCCAACCTACAAGTGTAACGGTCATGTTAAGCCCCATAACCCCACACAACCAAGTAGATAAGATAGGAGACCATAAGTAAAGCTTTGCTTTATATAACTTGTAACATCAGTAGTCATCTTTTCATATAGAAATATAAACAAACAACATGTTCATCATAATAACTAACATCATATAAGAGTAACATTATGTATCATAAACATATATCTTTCATGTAGTCATATTACATAAGAACAATCTCCTACGACTTCCCTTAGAGTCAACTTGTGCAATGTCTAGGTCGAGTCTCATACCCCTACCTATTCTAAGTGTACTCTTCAAGTTACCCTAGTGAACGTCCATTTACTCTTCTTTAATTTTACATGAGCGAACATTCTCCTTAACCGACATAGACCATTTGAGCTAAACATGAAATCCGGTATAATAAAACCCTACACCGAAATATTGTGGTCTACTTGCCAAAGTAGAACCTAACATGACATAGTTTTCTAGGTGGATCCACTAGGTAGTATCCGATGGTGGAATGATAGTTCAAGACCTAGGAGATTTACTAGAGACCCATAGTTCCACATTACATTGTAGTCTCAATCTCATCAGAGTCATTGTGAACCTATGTTCCAACTAGGGAAGAGACACCTCTCAAATCTAGTCGATCGGTGCTTAGCTTAAGTCCCTTTCTTGAATAACCTTTAAGTTGTCTTTTATCATAAACTTATCAAAGTTCATAAGAGATGAACTTCTTGTATAAACATGATCATGATCTCTTTAGGATTAGATGAGAATTGCCTTTCATTCTAACCCTTCATATGTGAGATTAACATGACATAATCAACTTGTGTAAAGCATACAAGACGACATCATAAACTTGCATTTTCGTATTTTTATCATGATCTCACAAGTAACATGTTCATATCCCAACATAAACATATAGCAATATCACACATCTTCCATAACATAGCATCATAATTTATAGGATAACATAAACATTGTAGAGTAATCAAAACTTTAGATGACTTATCTCTTGCTTCCAAGAACCTTATTCAAGAACATACGTTCAACATGAAACATTCATAATCATAACATAGTGAAATACTCAACAACATAATCAATAACAACTCTTCAAATCGTATAAAAGATCAATGCATAATGTAGGATAAGGGAAAGGGTCATTTAAGAGTTCTTTCTAGTCTTAGTTCCAATCCTTATGTTTTCATAGCATCATGTAGTAGAAATAATCATACGGAGCCATCATCTAGATAAAAACATGCTTCACAAGAAATTAAAACATAACTAACGACCATAGAAAACACTTAATTTTCATCAAAAATCAGAAATCTAGGGTTAGGAAGAAAATATGTTTTGTAGAGTTAAAACCCAAGTATTTGAAGTTGTTGAAAACTATCTTTGAAA
Source organism: Solanum lycopersicum (assembly GCF_036512215.1). NCBI lineage: Eukaryota > Viridiplantae > Streptophyta > Magnoliopsida > Solanales > Solanaceae > Solanum > Solanum lycopersicum. Next base: position 26,244,480 of record NC_090801.1, on the reverse strand, counting down.
GGAACTCTTGGGGAAATGAATACCAAGATTTAAAAACACATACCTTATTGATAAAGAATCCACGAAAATTTGATGAAAAGCTTTAAGTCTTCGTCTTCCTTTTTAAGCTCTTTCTTGTACTTCAATGGAGTTTGGAAAAGAGAGTTTCTTGAGAGAGATGAGAGAAAACTTGTTTTAATCTAATTTGGATGTGTAAAAGTGGTCTAAAATTAACCTAATATCCACATATAGTCGTCCTATGAATTACCCAAAAGACCCTCCACTTAAATGGTTCTTTTTAAGAAGTTCAATTACCAAAAATACGACATTAACTATTCTGGGAAGTAGCTGCGCGCTTAGCAGAGCGAAATCCCGTCATTTTTATTAAATTTTGAGTTGAGGCAGTGAGGTGCATATCAGCCTCGCGTCGCACGCTATGCCTCCAGTTCTGCATGCCCACCCCTGTTTGGGTCCTCATCAAGGACCCTTCGGGTGGTCCTTGGGGTGTCATTACAAGATGTTTTGACCCTTTGTACTACATACCACCTATAAAAGGTTTCTCTAAATATTTTGGACTTCATTTGACACTTCAAAACCTTCCCCAAAGATAGGGACGTCAACTAGTTCAAATTAGCTAGTTTTCGGGCGTCAAGGTCTTTCTTTGTTGTTTTGGCACTGACCTTTTTCAAATGAATTTATTATATTAATACAGAATAGGAAACATTATTTCATAGATTAAACTCTATTCTAGTTATGGCATTTCCGGAGTGTTACATTATCCCCCCTTAGGATCATTCTTCGTTGAATGACACTAATAGCTTTTGGAGTGTAAGGAATAAACTTAATACTAGAAGCCCAACAAACCAAGAACATAAAATCAAATGAGTTACAACTCATAGGAATATATCAGAACTCCACACCACACATACTCTAACATTACACATAGCACTTAATTCATGATACACAACAAATAAGAGATCCATATTCATAACATATAGTGAGGAATTTCCTCCTCAACCTTATCATAAGCTCATAATGCATCAAGGAGATACCACACTATAGTTCTTCTCAAGACAATTAAAAAAAAATCTCAAGAGAACACACAAATACACATTTCACATAAGCACAAGAATAGAGTATGGAGTCATTTTCATAAAACTTTAGTTGGTAATATATTTTGACAAAATATGCACCTATCTAGAAAAAGTCGATTTCATGAATATGCACTACTTTATCCATTAGCGGGACATCACGCTTGCTTCAGCCTACCATGTTGCACCCTCAAAAAGATGTTCCTCCATAGTTTTTTTTTTACAAAAGCCACCTCCTTGTTTCTCAACTTCTTCACTTGGCAATCTAGGATCTTATCCCGATTCTTTTTATAGGTGAGATTCTCATCAATCGCTAAATATTCAATAGGGAGAATAGAAACTTAGTCACCTATGCATTTCTTGATGTTACACTCATGAAACACCGATGAACCGTAGCGAGTTCACTAATTAGTTTCAACTTATAGGCAACCTTCCCAATTCGTTGTAGAACCTCATGAGGACCACCATACCGGGGACTCAACTTCCCCTTTTTACCGAATCTCATCACCCCTTTCATAGGTAAAATTTTAAAGTAGACATGATCACCAATTTCAAACCCAAGATCTCTTCTTCTGTTGTCGGCATAAGACTTTTACCAACTATAGGTTGTCTTCAATCTATCCCTTATGATACGAATCTTTTATATAGCCTCATAAATAATCTAGACCAAGGAGTGAGGACTCATACACCTCAAACCATTCAATCAGAGATCTATAACTTCTACCATAAAGAGCTTTAAAAGGTGCTATGGAGATGCTCAAATGATAGCTATTGTTGTAAGAGATCTCGATCAAAGGAAAGTAATAATCCCAACGTCCGTTGAAATCATTGACAAAGGCTCTTAAAATGTCCTGAAGGTTCTTAATGTTATGTTTCACTTGACCATCTTTCTGAGGATGAAAAGTGGTACTAAGTTTCACTTGAGTATCTAAACCCTTTTGAAAAGCCTACCAAAAATGAGAAGTAAATTGGGAGCCTCTATCCGAAATGATGGACAAGGGAATCCCATGAAGACTCACAATCTCATTAATGTAGATTCTTGCATAATCTTTGACAGTATAAGTAGACTTAACATGTATAAAATAGGCAGATTTGGTCAATCTATCCACAACAACCCATATAGAATTATTTTGCCTTTGGGTTCGAGGCAACCAAACCACAAAGTCTGTATTGATGGCTTCCCACTTCCATGTAGGAACATCCATGATTTAGGTTAAACCACCGGGTTTAAGATGCTCAGCTTACTTGTTGGCAGTTTAGACACTTAGTAACAAACTCTTCTATGTCCCTTTTAAGCCATCCCACCTATATATCTCTCTAAGATCATCATACATTTTAGTGGCACCCCGATGTTAGAATAGCGAGAAACCATGGGATTTTTCTAGAATTTGATTTCTGAAATCCTCAACATTTGATACACATAATCTCCCTTGGTACCTAAGAAAACCATCTCCCCTTGGGAGAATTACTCATTGAGCTCAGCAAGTACCGATTCCTTAAAATCCATCAATAGTGGATTAATATTCTTCTTATATTTCACCCCACGATTAGTGATGAGTCAGAGTTATGGTGGACCGTTAAACCTCCATTTGGAGAATATTCTTATCGCACACCTAAAGATCCAAAATATGAGCATCATTTACAAGTTCTTTCTTTTGTTTTTCCATATGAGACACACTACCCATAGTCATACGACTCAAAGCATCCGCAACCACATTGGCTTTCCAGAGTAATAAAGGACACTCATGTCGTAATTCTTCAACCATTCTAACAATCTTATCTTTTGGAGATTCAACTCCTTTTGTGTAAACACATCTTGAAGACATTTATGGTCAGTAAACACATCAACATGAACACCTTACAAGTAGTGCCTTGATCTTTTCAAGGCAAAAACAACAGCAACTAATTCAAGATCATGAGTCGAGCAATTCTTCTTGTTAATTATCAGTTTTATAGAAGCATAAACAATCACCTTATAATGATGCATGAGGACAGATCCCAATCCCACTCGGGAAGCATCACAATAGAGTACAAAGCCTTCATTGACCTCTTTTAAGGTCAAAACCAGAGAGGAGGTAAGCTTATATTTAAACTCATGAAAACCTTTCTGACAATTTTCCAACCAAGGAAAGTTTACCTTTTTTTGGGTCAAAGCTTTCAAAGGACAAGCAATGGACGAAAATCCATCAATAAATGTTCTATAACAGACGGCTAGACCAAAGAAACCCCTTATGTCTGTGGGAGTGAAAGGTCTGGGACAATTTTTGACCACATCCGTGTTCCTCAGATAAACTCTACACTATCACAAGAGATAATATGGCCAAGAAATGCAACCAACCTTAACCACAATGCACACTTGCTAAATTTGGCATAAAGTTGGTGTTCTTTGAGGACTTGCAAGGCCAGCCTCAAGTGAATATCATGTTCATCTTCATTCTTGGAGTATATCAAAATGACATCAATGAACACAATAACAAATGTATCAAGGTAATCTTGGAACACTCTATTCATTAGGTCGATGAACATTGCCGAGGAATTTTTCAACCCAAAAGACATAACTAGGAAGTCATAGTGACCATATCTAGTTTGTAACCCTTTTTTTGGAACCTCTTCACTTCCTCTTCACCTCTCACCCTAAGTTGGTGATATCCTAACCTTAATTCAATCTTGTAAAAGTAACTAGCACCGTACAATTGAAAAAATAAATCATCAATCCTAGGGAGAGGATACTTGTTCTTTATGGTGACCTTATTTAGTTTGGGTTAATCAATGAACATTCTAAGGGACCCATCTTTATTTTTAATAAACAATACTGGAACACCCTATGGAAAAATGCTAGGTTGAATACAAGGACTTTCATATTCTAGGTCCTTAACTCTCACAAAATGGTAGAAACAACCTTTGGCTATCATTTTACAAGACTTCAAAAGAGAAATAATTTGATCCTTTGGCATAGAATTCCTGCCTTCCATTCTAATATGGGTTCATTAGGGAATTGAAACTTCACTAGTCTTGTTCTACAATCTATGGAAGCAAAACAATCATGAAGCCAATCCAACCCGAGATGATATCAAAATCAAACATGTCAAGTTCTACCAAATCAACAAGAGTAACTCTATTGGGCAGCAAAACATGTCATTTTCTATAGATTCTTTTTGAATATATAGAGCCGCCCAGTAGGGTACAAACTGAAAAAGATTCAATCAAAAAATCGAGAAGTACATCAAACTTCATAGCTACCAAAGGTGTAACAAATGAAAGGGTAGCACCTGGGTAAAGCAAAGAATAAACATTAACAGAAAAAACATATAACATACCCATCAGAACATCGGGAAACTTTCTTGTTCACCCCTAGCCTTGAGTGCATACAAATGATTCCTTTTTGGAGCTTCAGAACTAGGATTAGTTGATTGATCTTGGTTATTTCTCTTACCTTGACTTCTCACATTAGGACAATATTTCACCATGTGGACCCCTTTTTCACAACCATAGCAATTATTATTTTCATACAAGGAATTATCCCACATGTTTCTTACCACACTTATAAGAAGTTGGTCTTTTTCTTGGTGGATCAACACTTCTCCCCTTTTGAGGATTAGCATTATAACCTATATCATTGCGATTCTTTGAGAAATTTGAAGGAAATTGTTTTGAAAACCAATTCTTAAACTTAGGCTTGTCTTGAACATCAATCCTACTCGTAGAAGAACCACTTTCAAAAGACTTTACCTTCATACTGTCCCTATTCATCTTCCTTTGATGACTTTCCTCAACCTATTGAGCATGAACAACAAATCTAGAAAGATCCATATTGTCATGAAGCATGGATGCATGGAATTCTTCTTCAAGCTCTTCAGCCACGCCCATGTATAACGTCTCATCTAATCCTTAACATCGGAAAGCAAAGAAGAAGCATATTTGGATAGCTTAATGAATTTTAAGAAGTATCCGTTAACACTCATACCTCCTTGATGAAAGTTGATGAGCTCCTCTACCTTAACTTCTCTTGTTCCCTTGGAAAAACTATGTCAATAAAGACATTTTTAAAGATCTCTCAAGTCACGAGACCACCTCTTAAAGACCTATTATCCTTCCACTAATTGTTCCATGTCTAAGCCATGTCCTTGAGTTTATAATCAGTAAGCTCAGCCTTCTCAATAGAACTCACCCCCATAGAAAACATAATCTTTAAGACCTCATCAAGGAAATCGTGGGGGTCTTCATCAAGTTTTGATCCAAAGTACATGGGAGGATTCATCTTAGTAAAATCTCTCAGAAGGCTAGACATTATACTAACATGTTGGTTCCTCAAGGTGCAACCTCTCTGTTAGCTTGTGTCGTAATAGATTCATCTTGGGTTGTGATAGCTTGGTCCATTCGGAAAAGGGTTGCCCTCACCTCACCATCCGTTATAGCTGGAGGAATCATTGGAACTTGATCATATGCAGCAACTTTAACATGAGGCGGAACTTGATTGCCTTGGTGAGTATCTCCCCCATTCACAATCTCTTCTCCTACTCTTCTCATGGCTGTCCTTCTTGTGTTCATCTCCTACAACCACAAGAAAGGGATTAGATGATAAAAGACACATAGTGTTAAAACTCTAAAGGCAGGACATAGGAGAATCATGAAAAGAGAAGTTTCCTATTCATCACACAGACTCTCATCCATAGTTGTGGTGTTCTTCACAACCATGAACAAGACCGTAGGTATTGTGCTTTTAGTGAGACATTGATCCTAAGGATATTTAACCTCATTCTCTTATACCAAGTTTGCAATATTCGGAGATCATACCCAGATGCGACTGACATCATTTTCCTCTCAGAGGACTCAGACAAGCCCTTACCGTTCGTCATAACATGTCATCAACTAAAATATGTGGAAGATTTATAACTTTTGCATACTTATGTGAAATATGCTTAGACTTCATACTTAACAATCATAAGCCATATGATATTTTAATATTTTTTCTCACATATATTAAACTATCTAAAGAGTTCAAATATGGACTTAGCAATTTATAGTCAATAAGCCGTATAGGCCTTAATACAAACAGAAACATAAAGGGAAGTAGAATATTCTTCAAACTACTAAGTCTTCATAAATTAGAATATAAATATACCATCTCCGATTATGAGAACCTACCAATTCCTGGAGAAAGAGTTCCAAGTTTCTTCAAAATGACGTCCTTAAACTTCAATAGCCAGAACATACATTTGTAGTAATATAAAGTAATTGGGTGAGTATGTCACATGTACTAAGTATTGGTATATGCACATAAAATATAAAGACATGCATGAAAAAGGATCATTTATCATTTCTGTAGAAATCATTCTAAGTTATATGAATGTCTTCAATGCACATACCATAGAACATATACTAGTTAATGAGTTCATCAATCTAAAGCATGATCATAAGCAAAGAGATATAATCATATAGTCATGTTAACATTTCATATTCAAAAGATCATTTAAAAGTAACATATAAAACACTTACCAATGATCTGACACCAACATACAAGCGTAACCCCACACAACCATGTAGATAAGATATGAGACTATAAGTAAAGCTTTGCTTTACATAACTTGTAATATAAGTAGTCATCTCTTCATATAGCATTATAAAAAATAATATGTTGATCATAATAATTAACATCATATAAGAGTAAAATAATGTATCATAAACATATATCTTTCATGTTGCATATTATATAAGAAAAATCTCCTAGGATTTCCTTTAGAGTCAAATTGTGCAATGTCTAGGTAGAGTCCCATACCCCTACCTATACTAAGTGGACTCTTCAAGTCAACCTAGTGAATGCCCATTTATTTATCTTTAATTTTACATGAAGGAACATTCGCGTTAACCGACATATACCATGTGAGATAAACATGGAATCTGGTGTCATAAAACCCCATACCGAAAGAAAGTGGCCTACCAGCCAAAGTAGAACCTAACATGACATAGTTTTCTAGGTAGATCCACTAGCAAGTATCCTATGGTGGCAGAATAATTCAAGAACTAGAAGATGTATTAGCGACCCATAGTTCAACATTACATGGAAGTCTCAATCTCACGAGAGTCATTATGAACCTACCTTCAAACTAGTGAAGTCACACCTCTCATATCTAGTCCATCGGTTAGGTTAAGTGTCTTTCTTTAATAACCTTTAAGATGTCTTCTATCATACACTTATCATAAGTTATAAGAGATAAACTCCTTGTATTAACATGATCATAAACTTACTAGGATTAGACGAGGATTTCCTTTCATTGTAACACTTCGTATGTGAGATTAACATAAAATAATCACCTTGTGTAAAGCATTTAAGAGGACATCATAAATTTGCATTTTCGTATCCTTATCATGATCTAACAAGTAACATGTTCATTGCCCAACATATACACATAGAAAAAACATGCGTACTACCATAACATAGCATCATGATTTATAGGCTAACATAAACATTGTAGATTAGAGTAATTACAACTTTAGAAGATTTACCTCTTGCTTCTAAGAACCTTATTCAAGAACTTACATTCAACTTACAACATTCATAATCATAACATAGTGAAATACTTAATAACAAAATCAAGAACATCTCTTCAAATAGTATACAAGATAAATGCATAATGTAGGATAAGGGAAAGGGTCATTTAAGATTTTATTCTTGTCTTAGTTCAAACCCCTATGTTTTATAATTATCAAGTAGTACAAACAATTATACGAAACCATCATCTAGATAAGAAAATTTTTCACACGAAATTTAAACATAACTAACAACATACTCATCCATTCGTGTGAAATAGACCATAGAAGACACTTACTTTTCATAAAAAATGATAAATCTAGGTTAAGGAAGAACAGTCATTTTGTAGAGTAAAAACCCTAGTATATGAAGTTCTTGAAACCTATCTTTGAAAGCACCTCTTGGAAAAAGGAATCCCAATAGTGAAAAACTGATACCTTATAGATGAAGAATCCAAGAAAATTGGATAAAAAGCTTTCAGTCTTCGTCTTCTTCCTTAAGCTCTTCTTTTTCTTCAATGGAGTTTGAAAAAGAGAGCGTTTCTTGAGAGATATGAGAGAAAAATTGTTTTAATCTGATTTGGACATGTAAAAGTTGTCTATAACTAACCTAATATACATATATAGTTGTCCTTTAAATTACCCAAATGACCCTCCACTTAAATGGGTCTTTTTAAGAATTTAAATTACCAAAAATATGAATTTAACGATTTTTAGAAGCACCTGCTTCGCGGGGCCATATCTCGTCATTTCTAATAAATTTTTAGTTGAGGCAGTAAGGTGAGTGCCAGCCTTGCGTCGCGAGTCTGCCACTCAAATCTTTAGGCAGTGACCATTGTTTCATAGTCATATCGCACGATTTGTCTCCAATTCTGCTTGCCCACCCATGTTTGGGTCCTCTATTAGGACACATAGAGTGGTCCTTGGGTTTTTGTTACCAGACGCTTGGAACCTTTGTACTATATACTACCTTTAAAAGGTCTCTTTTTATGTTCTTTACTTCATTTTACCATTTTAAACTTTCCCCAAACATAGGGACGTTAACTTGTTTGAATTAGCTAGTTTCCGTATGTCAATGTCTTTCATTGTCCTTTTGGCTCTGACCTTTTACTAATGAGTTTATCACATTAGTATTGGTATGGAAACATAATTCTAAAAATTATTTGATAAATTAAGCTCTACTTTAAGTTCTGACATTTTATGAGTGTTATATATACAACTTAAACCCTAACATTACAGTGAAGCTACGCAGGAAGACCGCCTCATAGACAACTTGACCATCGACGTGGCGTGAGCCCACAAACAGACCGTCCTATCCTCTGTCGATGGTTTCAGAGGCTGTAAAATTTGAGCTTACCTCCCTAGGTTAAGTCCATAAAGACTCCATCCACCTAAGGGGCGTCAACCAGGCAACTGGCTGTTGTTTGCCATCCGTAGGTGGGACTGCCATTGGAAATTTTGGCCACCAACATGGGTCCTTTCTCAAGGACTGTTAGATGGTCCTTGGGGACTTCCACCCAAACGTTTCTAACACGATATGTTTGTATACGAGTTTAGGAACCGTCACATAAATTTCATCCAAAACGAACACCTAAAACTCGATGAGACATTCTTAGACACACAAGGTCATTTCAAGGAAAACCTTTTGAATGTCATGGAGGTTCTTGGATGTTTAACCTCCAAAGTTCACGAAACTTGACACACTCCCTATGCAAACTATAATAACTCATTTAAGTACCTAATAACCTCATGAACCTAAGATAAACACATATTAATAGATATAAAGCACATAGGTGACTTAGTAGTCGAACGTCTTAGTCATCCCTTGACCTTTTTTTACCAATGCACCTTAACTATTATAAACTGCCTCAATACAACATTATATACAATTTTTTATGACTTTAGACCACTATGACAACCATCTTCGACTCTATCTTCACCGAAGTCATTTTTGAGATTTTACATATATTATACTTTATGACTAAAATACTGATTATCACAAAATTATTACATGCAAAATCTAAGAATGTAAAAATTATTTACTTTTATTGTGACACATTAAATATGAATCGTGTACACATGTTTAATTGATTAGCATGTGTAATTCATGATTTAAGAGTATCTACACAACTAGCATTCTAAGTAACATTCAATGAAGTAACGAACAATTCTTTAGAAACATGATAATCTCATTAGAAACACTATAAGAGTTGAATCATATATATGATATAAGGTTTTAGAAACCCTCAGTCTGAGTAAAATATAAGAATCAAGAATTGGACTGAATTCTAAGGACCTAATGTGTGAAACGAACTTAATAAAGAAATACCACATCCCTAGTGACAAATTGCATCAAGAAATATTTTGATTTAGGGTAAAAAACTAAACAAAAACTGTCGCATTGTTGGAGAAATCTATATCTTCTCTCTCTTCTTTTTCATTCAAAACTTTGTGAGTTCTAGTGAATAATGGTTCGGGTATGTGTAACAAGTTTATTAAGCTTAAAGTGTTAAAAATGACAAAGTTTAGGCATTAAATGGTGTAGTTTAATGGCTCCAATGCAGAGAATACACCAAAATAACCCAAGCTAAGGAAGGTCATCCACGGAGGGAACTACAAATCATGTGTTGACCTACCAACCATCTTCAAGGCTTGTCAGTCAAACACTACCGCACAAGGCATCACTTTAATGAGCATAACAATTTATTTTGTGATGGGATTTTAAAAAACTTGGTGGAATTAGGAAGAGGATTCAATTTCTATACTATGGTAGGTTATTGGAGACCTTATTCAACCTGTTCTAAAAACAATGATTTTTTGAAGTTGAATTGACACCCAATTCCTTTGAATTGTTTAGTGACCCTAACCTACTGTCAAACTTATGGTTTATAGGTCCAACCACGAACTGTCTTAGTCGACTGTGGGTGGAATCAGAGAACATCAAAATTTTAGCAATAATGATGGGAACCCATTTATGTTGCCTGATTCTACCTACGGTTTTTGGGTCATTTTTTTAGTAATGGCTACACATTTTTTTAAAAAACTAGGATTTCCTTAATTTTAAAGTCCGATGTGTTACATTATCTACCTCTTGGTAACATTTATCCTCTAATGAAGTCTGAACAAACTGAGTATGGAGGGAAGGAGCTGCAATCTCTAGAACTAAATACTAGAAACTGATATATGACTCAATCGAGTTCCAAATATATGCAAATATACTGAAAAGGCAAGAACAACTTAATAAACAAGGTACTAATACAGAATTTACGCATAAGTAAGGTGAGAGACTGGAGAGGATTCTATTATTACATTGACTTGATTCATCCAAAATTATAAAAGAAAATCAACTTCATCTCTCCAAAATATATCACTCTCTAAAAACGTTAAGAAATAGAAGAAGGATTATCAATCTAGGGTTTCAAGTCAACTTCTCATAAAAGTCTAGAATTTAGTTAAAGGTATGATAGTTTTGACCCAAGGATATCATCGATCTAAAATTCCTGTATTTCTAGATCTACAATTCCCCAATTGAGTGTGAGTTTCCTTCAATTATAATGGCCTTCCTTCATTGTTGACATAAATGATTGAATTCTTGTAACACTCCGAAAATTCAATGACATAGACTAGAGCTTAATATTGTAAAAAAAGTTCAAAATGATGTTTCCAGACCTATATTAATGAAATAAGTTTATTTGGAAAAATATTAGAGACAAAATGACAAAGAAAGACCTTGACGTCCAGAAACTAGGTAATTTGAACTAGTTGACGTCCCTATATTTGCTGATGGTTTCGAGGTGTCAAATGAACTCCAAAACATGTAAAGAGACCTTGGATAAGTAGTATGTAATAAAAAAGGTCTATAACTCTGGTAACAATAACGAAGGACGACCCAAAGTGTCCTTGTGGAGGACCCCAGTATGGGTAGGCTGGCTGCCAAAAGCAGCCTGCGCGAACAAGATTGTGGCATGAGGTGTGCGGCACACTGCCTACACAAAGGCTACTGTCTCAAGAATTTAGATGCATACTCGGTACGCGAAGCTGTCACGCACCTCACTGCCTCGACCCATAGATTTAGAAAACTAACGGTAATTGTCCCTGCAACACAGTGTCACTTCCTAGAATCGTCAAAATCGTATTTTTGGTAATTTAACTTCTTGAAAACTCTAATTTAAGTTGAGGGTGTTTTGGGTATTTTATAGGACGACTATATTGGAAATTAGGTCACTTTTAGTCCACTTTTCATATGTACAAATCATATTCTATCCCAAGTACCCATCTCTTTTAAAAAACACTCTCTTTTCCAAACTCAATTGAACAACAAGAAGACCTTAAGGATGAAGACGAAGGTTTAAAGGTTTCCAATCAAATTTCGTTTATTATTCGTCTATAAGGTATGGATTTTCAATTCTTGGGATTCCTTTCCCAATGATGTCCTTTCAAATATAGTTTTTCAAGAAATTCAATTTTAGAATTTTTACTCTACAAAATAAGTTTTCTTCCTACTCTAGATTAATGACTATCAACAAAAAATAATGGTTTTCTATGGTTTATATCACACGAATTGTTGAGTATTTGATCAATAATGTTTGAATCTCGGGTGGTTCATGATCTCTGTCTAAATATTTGTCTTGATTGGGTTGTATTTAGTACTTGATGACATATACACGTTGGGATTGAAACTAAGACTTATATGAACTCTTTAATAACCCTTTCCCATATCCTACATTATATATTGATCTTGTTTATTAGTTTAATAGTTATTATTTGTTATGCTATGGAGTATTTCACTATTTTTTGCTATGATTATTTTAATTTGAATGTAAGTTCTTGAGTAAGGTTCTTGGAAACATGAGGTAAGTCTTCTAAAGTCGTGATTACAATATGATTATTATGTCAGCCTATAAATGATGATGCTATACTATGGAGATATGTATGATGTTTCTATGTATACATATGATGGACTACAAATATGTTAATTGTGAGATCATGATAAGAATACGATAATACAAGTTTATGATATTCTCTTATATGCTTTACATAAGATTAATATGCTTTGTTAATCTCACAAACGAGGGTAGGGATGAAAGGAAATTCTCATGTAATAATAAAGAGCTTATGATTATGTTTATACACAGAGTTAATCTCGTAGACTTAAGATAAGATTTATGAACATATGATAACTTAAATGTTAATAAAAAAAGGGACTTAATCTTAGCACCAAGGCACTAAATATGAGAGGTCTCCCTTCCTTAGTTGGAAGGTAGGTTCACAATGACTCTCATGAGATAGAGGCGTCATGTAGTGTGAAACTATGGGCCTCTAATATATCTCTTATTTCTTGAACTATATTGATACACTAGGATACTGTCTAGTGTATCAACCTAGAAAGATATGTCAAATTGGGTTCTACTTTGGCTGGTAGACCACTTTCTTTCAGCGTTGGGTTTTATGACACCGGGTTACATATTTAGTTCACATGGTCAAATGTTTGTTAAGGTGATGTTGCCTCATTTAAAAATAAATACAAGTAAATGGACGTTGAATAGGGTGAGTTGAGGTGTCTACTTAGTAAAGGTAGGTGTATGGGACTTTCATGTTATCATATTACATAAGAATAATCTGCTAGGTGTATGGGACTCTACCTAGACATTGCACAAGTTTATTATAAGGGAAGTCCTAGGAGATTATTCTTATGTAATATGATAACATTAAAGATATATGTATATTATACATGATGTTACTCTTATGTGAACGTTGGTCATTATGATGAATATGTTATTGGTTATATTTTTATGTGAAGTGATGACTACTTATGTTACAAGTTATATGAAGCATAGTTTTAATTATGGTCTCCTATATTATCTATTTGGTTGTGTGGGGTTATTGAGCTTCTTATGCCCATTGCACTTGTACGTTGGGATGAAATCATAGGTTAGTGTTTTGTATGATATGATTTTATGATCTATTGAATATTAAATGTTAACATGATTCTATGAAAATATGTCCTTGATTATGATCACACTAAGTTTATAAAATCCATAACTTCTATGTATTCTATGGTATGTGCATTGTAGATTTTCATATGACTTGGCATACTTTACAAAGAAATGATAAATGATCCTTTTTTCATGCATGTCCTTAAATATTATCTGCATATACCCGTACTTAGTAAATGTGGCGTACTAACCCCACTACTTCATATTAATACAACTTTAGGGTCTGACCATTAAATATTACGAAGGTCGATTGAAGAAGCTTGAAACTCTTTCTCCAAGTGGTGGTAGGTCCTCATGTTCGGGCATGTTATCTTATTACTATTCTATCTTACGAGTACATTAGTAGATCCTTAGAATACTCTATTTTCATTTATGTTCTTTGGATTCTTTTGTATTAAGACCTATATGGCGTATTGACTATTTATTAGCTACGTCCAAATTCTTATTGTCTAGATTGTTGTATATATGTGAGACAAGTTTATAGAATATTGTATGCTCTTATGAATATTAAGTATGATGTCTATGTATTCTTCACATAGTTATAAAAGTGTTAAATTTTTCTTCAATTTTAACTTATGATATGTAATGACGAATGCTAAGGGCTTGTCTGAGTCCTCTAAGAGAATGCCGATGCCGGTCACAGATGGGGTATGCTCTCCCGGTGTGAAAAACTTTGTATCATAGAATAATGTTAAATATCCTTGTATTAATGTCTCACTTAACCAAATTACCGAGTGTTTTATTTAATGTTGTGATGGGCGCCACATTTATGGATAAGAGGCTATGTGATGACTAGGATATTTCTCTTTTCTTGATAATCCTATGTCATGCCTTTAAAATACTGACGCTATCTGTCTTTAGAATCTAATCCCTTTCTTATGGATATAGACGATAAACACAAGAAGGACAACCGCGAGAAGACTAGGGGAAAAGATTAGGAATGTGGGAGCAAGGTAATCAAGTTCCTCCTCAAGTGCAAGATGCAACGAATGATCAAGTTTCGGTCAATCATCAGGCCATCAAGATTGGTGAGGTGAGGGAACACATGTTCCAAAAGTCCAAAGCTATCACCACCATAACTCAAGCCATCATGGCTCAAGATAATTGGGAGGTTGTACCTCGGGAGAAAAAACATTCTTTTACTATGGCTAGTCGTTTGAGATTTTATGAGGATCAATACTTCAATGTTCTTTTGATCGAAAGTTGATGAAGACACTCAAGATTTACTTGATGAGTTCTACAATATTTTGTTTTCTATTGGGGTGAGTACTACTGAGAAAACTGATCTTACTGCCTATTAACTCAAGGACGTGGCTCAAATATGGTAAAATCAGTGGAAGGATACTAGGGATTTACGAGGTGGTCTCGTGACTTGGTAGATCTTAAAAAAAGTCCATTCTTGACATTCCAAGGCAACAAAGGTAATCTAAGGTAGAGGAGTTCATCAACCTTCTTCAAGGAGGTATCAGTGTCAAGGGATACTTCTTAAAATTCATTAAATTGTCCAAATAAGCTTCTTCATTGGTTTGCAATGCTAAGGATGAATTGAGATGTTATGTCAATATCATGACTCTAATGTACCCCCTATATGTGAGGGAGAACACTCGTTTCATGACCGGGCGTACTTGACCCTTTGGGGTCTTGTACAAGCCCTTAACTGTCGTTCATTACATAAGACATGAAAAGTAGTGCGTAATTAAAAATTTTCCAGAAAATTTGATATAACAAGGAATCTTTTATAAATACATAGAAAATCTCAAAGTCACAAGCAAAAATTAAAGACACGACATAATAAACTTAGGGACACAATCCTTTACAGTGATAGAAATACATAGTAATACTGTAACTAAAAGATTAAGAAATGGACTATGCCCTCGAATATGTGAGGACATACTTTATTTTCAGAGGACCTTTCCCAAGCTTCACCTTCTAGACTTCAACCTTCAAAATGCTTCCAACCTATATGTATAGTATAGAAATGTATGGGGTTAGTACAAATAATGTACTAAGTATGGCATATGCAAAAACATGTGAAAAAGGACATTTTAGTAAAATACCATTTCATGCCAATTAAGTAAAACATTCATAAATTTAGAAGCAAAACATAATATGAACCACCATTTAACACTTAGATAAGAGTTTCCATATTTTTAAACCAAAAGAGAACATTTACAATAAAATTCTAAAACTTATAGTGAACTCAACTTGTCATAGTAGTGAACTACTTAAGCATTTACACTGAAAGCATTTAAACATTTACAATAAATAGTTTAAAGCATTCACAATGTATTCAACTTGATCAATTACAATGAACTATCCTATTCTTAATGAGTGAACTTCGAAGCCCAAGAGAAAGAGAAAGTGAACTCTTTTTACCTCGAGATTATCGTAAGACTCACTAAGGTAAGAAATGAAGGAAGTATAGAAATGCCTCTTTAAATACACACCAAACAATCCTCAAGACTACCCCTTTCGGCTTACTCAACTAGGGAGAAACAAGTAACTCAATCAATGGCAAGACATCAAAATACACGCAACAAAACACCAAAGTCTCCCCTTTAGGAATGACTACAAAGTGCAATGAGTAGATAGCATCCCATACCACCAACTACCCTAAGTAGTACATTCTTTTAGAAGGTTTGGGACCAAGCCTTCCCTTTCGGAAGGTCCTACCTAGTGCAATGAGTAGATAGCGTTCGATACTACCACCTAATATAAGTATTATGTTCTTTAGAAGACTTGGTTCAATCAATTCTTTTGTGGGGAGTTGGCTTAAATGAGTAGATAGCATCCCATACCACCAACTACCCTAAGTAGTACATTCTTTTAGAAGGTTTGGGACCAAGCCTTCCCTTTCGGAAGGTCCTACCTAGTGCAATGAGTAGATAGCGTTCGATACTACCACCTAATATAAGTATTATGTTCTTTAGAAGACTTGGTTCAATCAATTCTTTTGTGGGGAGTTGGCTTAAATGACATAGACCATGAGATCTAGACACTGAATCCCAATATTAACCCTTATCAGATGAGGGATCCTCACTTTCCTAGAGTAAGGGCATACTTCTTAGCTTTTACGTGGCTCTTCCAATAGCTTTAACATGTGGGCACGTAGTTAAGGGATACAAAGATTGCTACTAAATAACTCACTCTCTAGTAAAGAGAAGTACTCATTTCAAGAGTTTGTTCGGTAATACAATATCTCTACTCAGAAAGTGTACTCCACCTTTCCTTCATATCCTCTCAGTGCTAGACATAACTTCCTACGAATTTTCAACATTATAATCTATAGGTTAAGGATAACTAGTAAATACTACATCTGAACACACGAAGTGAATTCATCCTTCAACCTGTCTTTGAAAGCTCTATAGGAATAGTGGGGTTGCCACTAGACACTTCATCGCAACTCACGAGGAGTGTCCACCCCAAAACTCCCCTTTTTGCTTAATTTAGCATTATACATTCTTTTTAGTGTGAGTGTGTCTGTACATGTGAGCACACCTTGCAAAAAAGTATCATATCATTTATAATTTATTCTCTACAAGTTTAGGCCTTCTTTCATAACATCACACACTTTAACATACTTTACATAATCATACAAGTCATCTTAGACATAATCCTTAACAGGCTTAGTTGAATAGTGCCAACAGCAGCTAAAGGTAATCATGGTTAATTGGAGAAAACCATAAGTTGGTATTTACAAACTAAATACATATGGGAGTGCACTTCCAGAATCTGGAAAGATTGGAGGAGGAGTCATACTAAGAGATCAGAAAGGTAACTTACATTATGTATTTTCAATACCATTTGGTTTAGGCACTAATAATATTGCAGAGATAGAGGCTGATAGATATGGATTGGATTGGTGTGAGCAACATGGTTATAGAAGCATTTTATTGGAAGTAGATTCTGAAATTCTGTACAAATGGATAAGCAATACAATAGCAATCCCTTGGAGATGTCAACAAATAATACAAAAAATACAAGACATTGGCAGAAAATTGGATCACTTTGAATGTCAACATGTCTATCAAGAAGCCAATGGTACTGCAGATTTGCTATCAAAGTGGAGTCACAACCTGGACATTATACAACATTTTTATACAACTCAACAACTTATTGGATGAATTCGAGGAAGCTATATACTAGACAAGCTGGGAACACAAAATTTTAGAAGAAGAAAGACAAAAAGAATTAAGCATCCACCTTAGTTTTTACAAGACATAACACATTTCTGTTTTATCAATTAGCACTTAGCTTTAATACTTTTTGATGTTAGTTCAATTTTATAGACTCTTCTTTTATTTTCTTTATGTAAAGGGAGAGTCTCCCTAATTTATGCATTCTAGAAATTTTAGTTTCTTTTATTGAGTGCATCTTTTTGTATAAAGGTTGAGGTGACTAATCTTAGTAGATAAGTCAACTATATACCTATCATATCATAGAAGGTAAGGTTTATGTCCCCCTTCTTGTAATTTTGATTGTTAAATGGTAAGGCCTGGGGGTGTTGCTAAGCCCCTGACCCACCACAAGGGTCGTTCAATTAAAAAAAAACATGTTTCATAAAACATTTAAAAAGAATATCCTAATTTAAGCATACTCTATAGCCTATTTAACATAGTAGTTTCATAAATCACATTAACATGAATAGCATAATTTTCATATTAATTCACATACAAATCCTTCATGGTCTCATTCACAATAATCTTGTAACTTTACATGCATACAATTCAAGTAAACACCGTCACAAAGAAGGTGGACCATACTACTCAAGAGCATTTCAAAATCAAAGATAAACATCATAACAAACTTACCCTTTAATCCAAGATTTCATCACCTGTACATTTTATAAACGTTTCATCATAATGTAGACCTTATGGAAGTAGCTAAACAACAATAGCAACACAAGAAAACCAAAGCTCATTCTTTACACAGACATGCTGATTTAATACATTTCTAAGGCCAACATTTGAAGAAAATCATTATCATGATTTCATTGTAGTTTTAGACTTAAAACAACCAAATAACCTTAGAAATGTCATTAATAAGTCATACAAAACTTCTAAATGCAAGACCCATATTTAGAGTTGAAGATTAAAGAAACTAGGGTTTAGAACACATTTTGAAAAGTCATTAGAAGGGACTCCTTGAATGGAAGAGAGTTAAAGGATGGATACAATGTCCACATTTAATAAATACCAATATTTTTTGATGACCGCCTAACATGTCTTGAGTTCCAGCTTCTATGGAGACTTGAGAGAGAATTCTAAGAGAAAGGGGTTTTGGGTTTCAGGAAGAGGGGTCTAAAATGAGGTCTTAGGGTTTTTAAAACATCAATATACCTGATAAACACTAAAACAGACGTCCTAGGGTCATAAAAGACTTGGGGTGAATTTACCAAACACCCGAAGCCAAGGCTGTCCACTTAACATATTCCAAGACCTCACAGACGAGACCTAACCATCGGACCGTCTGTACATCAACTGACCGTTAATAGGGTCTTGTGTGTTGACACTTAGCTCAAAATGGAGGTTGTCCATCCTTATTTTCACGGACAATCGACGCTCTAGGTCGACAGACCGTTGGTGGACCAACAGACCGTCATTAGGGTCATCGTTCGGTCATTGCTTTGGCAGTTTGGTCCAAATCGTGGGCCCTTCATCTAGGGACCCTTGTGGGTCCTATCTAGGGTCGTGCCCGCACCTTAAGCCCCTAAACTAAGTCGTATAGGTCTTATGAGAATATGATGAAATTTTAAGCAAAATGAACACATAAAACTCACTCAAAACACCTTAACACACGCAAGTGCTATATAAAGCACACCTTTCGAAGGTCATGGAAATTCTTGGACGTTTGACCTCCAAACTTCACACATGCCTAAGAACACTAAAGTAACTCATTTAACTTCAAATTAATTCAAGAAACACTCATGATCCTCTAGTTCTCCTTAGTATATTTTAGGGCGTTACATTCTCCCCTACTTGAAACAATATTCGTCCACAAATGACACTAAAACTTTAAGAACAACAAGGAATCACATAGCATCACATAACTCACTAAAATCAAGTCTCAAACACTCAAAATCAAAGCATCAACTATCAAGGATAATCATTTCGTACTTTCAAACACTTTCAGCACAAACACTTTTAGCAAAACTTCATAAACTTCAGAACTAATTTTAACCTTTTTTTAAAGGAGGTACTACCTTGTCCAACATTAAACATGATCATATACAATACTTTTACACCCATTGAAACTTCGATCAACACAAATCAATTTTTTCTCAAAATGCAAAATCTTTACAGTGAACATTCATTGTATCATTGCCAAACATGGTGAAATTTTGAAAATTCCATTCATTGAGGAATTCATGAAGATGTCACATAAACTCATCTTATCACACCTTGAAACCATAATTTATGAAAAATGCAATTTTCTCAAATTTTAACTTCATTAAAGTTATTTCAAAACTTCACTGTGTCACATGCATAAAATTTCTATAATGCACCTTTCAAGCAACTTTAACAAGATGTCATTACACTATGAGGGACAAGACCACACTAAATTACTCCAAAGGTACTTGGTAAGTTTCACTAAGTGCTATGTGAGAGTAGCATCCCATACTACCGCTTCTACTTAACGAACCTTGAGGATTCTCTTGGACGAAGTACATTACATGTCATTTTACTCAACATTCATTCTCCCCCACTTTAAAGCCATCTTCAAGGCCTCATACTTCAAAGAACCATTATGCCTCTCACAAGGTAAGAACTCACACTACCCTAACCTCATGCACATAAATATTAAACATCAACCTTACAAATTAAGCATAACACTTTGTTCTTAGGATTCAAGCCTAGACAAACTCACTTAAACATCACTTCATTCAACTCTTAGGCATCACTTAACTGATTGAATAAAACTTCCTCACTATATATTCATACCACATTTCAAATCGTAGTGTAACCTTACACAACAAGATCCACTATCCCAAGAACAACTAAGAAACATTAGTTACACAAGAGGGTTGCCCTCAACTCCTACAAAATCTGCACATTCTCTCAAAATTTCCTCAAATTCACACCTTAAAGCATATCTAACATCATTGATCATAATCACAAGATAACTTATTTTTTCTCAAAAGAACTTTATTCAATATTATTACTCTTACTATGCTCAGAACTACATCACGATAAAGTTTCTCATAACAAAACACTCCCAACCTCATAAATCATACCTATCCATCAATGGCATCACTTCTTAATTTTCAACACTTACCTTCATATCTACTCTTTTAGCCACGAAACCATCACAACATCAGAACACCGTTTTTCTCTGTCACATCCCAAGACCACACCCTAGAATTTAGTGTACAATCTCAGAATGTAACTGGCATACTCAACGTCTCGGAGGTCTTATACAAGCCATTTCATATCATTCATTGCATAAACACAGTGAAATGTAGTGGGGGATTAAAACTTTTCACAAAACATAATATAGTCTTCAAAATCTCTTTCATATAAAAGTAATAGAAAATACTAAGTCTCAATCTCATTATCTTACGACATAAGAATACTTGGGACATGGCCCACACTTTAAAATACGAATATAGAGTCTATTACAATACTTTGATTAAAAACATAAAATACATATATACCCGCGAGTCAAGTGAGGACATACTTTAACTTATCTTGAACGATCTTCTAAGTCCAAGTCTTATTCCTAAAGATCTTCACCTACCTCGAACTATGTAGATAGATAAAAGAATGGAGTTAGTACAAACACATGTACTAAGTATGATATTATGCATAAAAATCATGAAAACGTACTTTTATTTTTAAATATGCATCTTTTCATTTATAAATCTTATTTTAATCATAAGAAAAACATTTCAACTCAGAAAAACTTAAGGAAACATTTAGTAAAAAATCATAATTTTAGAACCCACATTACAGTGAGTTCAATTCTCTATATAGTGAAATACTTTACTGTTACAGTGAATTCTCTTGTCTTCCTTTTAACAATTTCTAGCATGTTTTTATCTCACTAAAATTTATCCTAAGACTTACTTAAGCAACAAAAAGAGAGAACACCCATACAACCTCGCAAAGCATACCTAAATAAACCTCAAGAACACTCATAATAAGTCACACACACATTTAAGACATCAAAAATATCAACATATAGGTGATATGAAATTCTCCTTTCCAAGGCTATGAAAAGACTTAGTCAAGTAAATCAAGAAGAGAACGTCCATAGTGGCCTCTTAAAGATTATTTAAATAATCATTAAGACTACCTGATGATTAGATAATGTCTACAAAACCAACCAACTTCCCTAACTAGAGTAATCCTCAAGACTTCAAAAGATAAGACTTGAAGAGAGCCTCTCTTATGCCCTCTTCACACTGTACTAAGGAATGCTTTAGTCACTTTATATTAGGGACTGATTTATTTATATACTTCTTAACATAAGGCATTTAGTTCATTAGTTTATTAAGACTCATACATCCCATAAAGGATATTCAACTAATGGTCTTGCACAATACATCCCATATTGTGCAATGTCTAGATAGTGTCTTATACTACCACCTAAACCTCTTAAACTTTTCCAATGCTAATAGATATTCCACATGATGAGAATAGGCAATAACCAATACAAACAATGATTGCAAGACATACACTCCAGAGTTCTATCCTACTCCGATGAGATTGTTCTACTTCCCAATGGTAGACTTGGACACATCCCATGTAGGCACATGTTTAAGGAATATGAAAGGCATACTCTGTAAACTTGTCTCATACTTAACTTGAACTACTTCCCCTGAAAATACTCACTCGTTTCTAGCCTTATTTCTCATAGAGTAATTCAGACATTAGGTTCACATAAAAGGGTCCCATAACCAGTTCATTACCCAATCACATTTACCCTACCAAAGAAGGTCCACTAGAGAAGCCTCACAATGGAAACAAGAAGCTCATTATGACTCTCCTAAGGATTAATATGATGTTGTTCCCACCAATTAACCTTAATTCTATCATTCTTTTACTTTGAAGGGTTCCATTATGACTTACAACTTCAACAATCTAACCATTATCACTAAGTGAAGGTTTTCACATAAAAGACTCCCTTAAGTTTAAGGTCACATGTTATTCATACATTAAAGATTAAGAGTTCTAAAACCCTAAATCAAGACATCACATATTGATAATCACAAATATCAAGAAACGGACAAAAGTGAACCAATAAAAGACACCACATCCTTCACTTTTACCAATAAGTCAAGTCATTGTAGGAGAACCTAGAAACAAACCTAAAATCTTCAAGTAATCCTATATACTATCATAAAATAATCAATGTAATCAATGCTCATATAGCCAAGTAGGATACACAAAGATTTACTCTAAGACAACACGCATAATGTCAAAGGCATAGTATACCATGGTCACCTAACACAACATATAAAGAAGAATGCATATATGACTCCACTATGTAGATAGATATTGTCTTGATTCACATAATCAAACTACAAGAATAGTCATATTACTTCAAATAATTGTCAACAAGGCAAAGATCATCATATTACATAAAGTAACGCCAATAAAGCGACATCAATTGCAAGTAAAGCACATAACATTGCCACCATAACAATCACAATAGAATCGAAGTATAAATAACATCAAATTAAAGGAATTAGGGAAGCATAACCCCACTCAACAGTTCAATTTAAAGTCAAATTACTCAATTCGATAACACAAGACCCTTAGTCAAGGCCATAACCACAATTCAACATAAAAACTACAATAACCAATAAACTATGTCAAATCAATGTAAATTCATCATCCTAATAAAACCTAGATATAAATTTTCTACAATAATTACATCAAGAAATAGCCCACATACAACTACATAAGAATTCATCAACATTAGATCAATATAAAGTAACCCAAAACATAGTTAAAAACTAGGGTTCATCCAATTAATGGGTTCATATGTAATTTGGATTATAATTATCAATACAATATTAATTAAACCATTATTCAATGTTTAGAAATCATTTATTCAAGAAACCATGGGAGAATCATGAAATTTGACAATTCAACTTTAGAAAACTTAGAAAACTTCTTGAAAATTGGGGCTCCTTGATGAAGAGAGTTTCAAGGATTAATATCAATACCTTGATGAACCTAATTATTTACTTTGATGAATAATTTCCACTCAAAACGGCACCTCCAAGTTGTTCCCTTATTTTGACATCAGTGGAGTCTTTGAGATTTTTTTAGGGATTTTAGGGTTTTGATTTGGAAGAATATAATCTTCAATATGTTTAACACTTATATAAACATTTAAAATACCCAATATGGCATTAATAAACCACCAATAAATCAATTTATAAGTGGGGTGTATTTACAAGTTCACCCCTATACGTGGCAGTGAACTGCAAGCACGCAGCATGCTCACAGACGACTGCCCCTTCGACGGGACATAAACCCATGAACGGGCCATGTTGGAAACCGTTGATGGGTTTAGAAGCTTGGAAATGGGATCTTAGCTCCCCGGGCTATGTCCCAAATTAGGCCCACCACCTACGGTACCAGGCTACTAGCCGTCGATTGCCTTCTGTAGGTGGACTCTCTTTTGGCAATTTTGGCCACCAACTTGGGTCCTTCCTCAAGGACCCTTGGATGGTACTTGGGGATAATTTCCGATACATTTCCAACCCATATAAAATATTCTATTATTTTAACAACTCTCACATAAATTTTATCGAAAACGAACACACAAAACTCAATGAAACATACCTTGACACACAAGGTAACTCAAGGCATATCTTTTGAACGTCATGGACGTTTGACCTCCAAACTCCACGAAACTCGAAACACTACCTATAAAATTCAATAATAACTTAGTTAAGGACATTATAACCTCACGAATCACACAATAGCATATAAAATCACATATGAGGCACATAGGTGACTTAATCGTCGAGCGTCTTTGTCATCCCTTGACGTTTGATTTCCAATGCACATAACAATTTATCTACTGATACTATACAATATAGTAGACCTATTTAGGACCTTAGATCATCAATACCAACATGTTAGGATCTAGTTCACCAATGTCATTTTCAAGGTCTTACAATCTCTCCCACATGGACAACATTCATCCTCGAATAACACTAGCCGCTCTCCCAACACTTCCAAGAATAGGAATTTAACTAGAAGCTAATATCCAAACCATACAACACATAATCAATAAGAAACCATCAACTAGAAACTAGAAAACAATTCTATAACACATTATTCTACAAAAACTCACATGTTTCATCCCAAATAGTGAAAACTCATTTTACAATCAATATCATACCTATATAAATCAGTGCTAACCATTTACAATAATTTATCAGATAGTATATTTCTCAAAATTTAAAAAGTGAACTGTTTCAAACATTCAATGATTTTGCTAAATTCTAAAAAAAGTCTAAATTTTAAGCAATTCATGATATAAACATGCTAATATGAAAAGTAACATAATGTAAACACATCGTACAATATATTCATAACATCTTAAAATACAAAATTCAAGAAGTTAATGATATTCAATTTCAACGAAACTCTTGAACATTATGCACATGCAAATGCTTCTATACCATTCTATCCCAATTACTAACCATACTCCCCACTTAGAAGGAACTCATATTACATTAGATAAAGAGAACTTACAAATATCATCGTTACTCTCATCTGCCTTCTCCTCTCTATACTAGAGAGCATAGAAACGTCTCTTTGTTGGAGCATCATCCTTTGGAACACTAGGAGCAAATTGCTTACCCTCTCTTCCTTTAGAATCAATTATAGGACAATATCTCCCCTTATGTCCATCCTTACCACAATCAACGCAACTCCCGCTACCCAATAGACACTTACCATAATATTTCTAGCCACATTTAGCACAAGTTGGCTTGCCATCCTTGGAATGACCTCCTTTCTCAACCTTCAACTTAGAACTCCTAGATTATTCTTGAAATTGAATCCTTTTCTTAAACCTAGTTTTTTGTTGATCGCTAGCACCACTGCTTTTCAAACATCTAGACATCCTCCGAAGTTTATACTCTTCAATAGATTGTGCATACATCATTAGTCTAGGTAGGATCATATCATCATGTAACAAGAGGTACAACATTCCTCCATCACTAAGTCGGTTATACCCTTCATAAAAAGACTCATTTCATCTCTTGGATTAGACAAAAGAGGAGGGGAATACCTATACAAAGATGATAATTTCAAAGAGTACTCCTACACATTCATATTTCCTAGTTTATGATTTATAAACTCCTCCACCTTAACTTCTCTCCTCTCTCAGGGAATGTACATACCAAGAATAGCTTCCTCTAATTGTTCCCACTTAACAGGACCTGATTATTCTGGTGTATTATTTTTCTTTTCATTGAGTGTACCATACTTGAGAAATATCCCTCAATTTATACGAATCCAACTCTGCCTTCTCCCTAGATGCAACTCCCATAGCATTAAAAACCTAGTACACTCTATCAAGGAAGTCTCGGGGATCCTTTCCCACCTTAGAGCCAATAAATATAGGAGGATTCATCCTCAAAAAATCTCTTAACCTAGATGTAATAGTGCTTCCACAACCCTAGGAATCATACTTATATTAATTTGAGTAGTCATGACTTGAGCTAAAGCCATCAAAGCCTCTTTAATCTCTTGACTTGTCAATTACGGATTAACCACCGGCACCTCATTACCTTCCTCCACATTAGGAACATGATCACCTTGGGGAGGCACTTGAGAACCTTGAGCACCTTGGACTTCTTTCCCACCTTTAGAAACTTGCTCAACTTGAGTAGGAATCTCCTCATTCACCCTTTCATCTTCCAAACTTCTATCGGCCATCCTTCTAGTATTCATTTACTAGAAATCACAAGGAAACTCATAAGAAGGATAATCATAACATTTTCTTTACCGCATTACATAGGAGTAGAAAAGAAGGGAAACTTTATGGTCCTCTAGGCTCTCGCCCATAGATGTGTCACGATTCACACCGATGGTCAAGACTCTACTAGACGTTACTTTATGAGACTTTTCAATTCCTAAGACTACTTTCACAAACCTATGCTTCACAACCAAGCTTGTCACATCCCAAGATCACACCCTAGAAGTTAGGGTACAATCTCAAATTGTAACCGGCGTACTCGACCTCTTAGAAGTCTTATACAAGCCCTTTTATATCATTCATCACATAAACATAGTGAAAAGTAGTGTGGAATTAAAACTTTTCAAACATAATATAATCTTCAGAATCTCTTTCATATAAAAATAATAGGAAATACTAAGTCTAAGTGTCATCATCTTACAACACAAGAATACTTGGGACACAGACCACACTTCACAATACGAATATAGAACTACTTAGTCTATTATAATACTTTGAATGAAAACCTCAAAGACATATATTCCCTCGAGTCATGTGAGGACATACTTCAACTTCTGTTGAACGATATTGTAAGTCCAAGTCTTCTTGCCAAAGCTCTTCACCTACCAAGAACTATATAGATAGATAAAAGCATGGAGTTAGTACAACCACATGTACTAAGTATGAAATTATGCATAAAAATCATGAAAACAGACTTTTATTTGAAATATGCATCTTTTCATTTATGAATCATATTTTAATCATAAGAGCAACATTTATAAACTTATAAACACATAAGGAAATATTTAGCCAAAAAATATAATTTTAGAACCGACATTACAGTGAGTTCAATTTATTGTAAAGTGAAATACTTCACTATTACAATAAATTTCCTTGTCTTCCTTTTAACAATTTCTAGGATGTTGTTATCTCACTAAAAGCTATTGTATGACTCACTTAGCAACACAAAGAGAAACCACCCACACAACCTCCCTAAGAATACTTAAATGACCCTCAAGAACAGTCATAATAAGTCATATACACACTTCAAGACATCAAACATACACACATATAGGTATATGACATGCTCCTTCCAAAGGGTATCAAAAGACTTGCTCAAGTAAATCAAGAAGATAACGTCCATAGTGACCTATTCAAGATTACCAAATAATCCTTAAGACTACCTAAGGATTAGATAGTATCTACAGAACCAACCAACTTCCCTAACTAGAGTCATCCTTAATACTTCTAAATATAAGACATGAAGAGATCATATCTTATGCCTTCTTCACACTTCTGCTAAGGAATGCTTAAGTCACTTTAGATTAGGTACTCATTAATTTATATACATATTCACATAATTCATTAGTTAATTAGTTCATTAAGACTCATACATCCCATAAAGGACATTCAACTAATGGTCTCGAACAAGACCTATGAACTCCAAATAACACCTTGAAAGCCTAATGTGCAATGTCTAGATAGCGTCCCATACTACAACAAAAACCTCATTAACTTCTCCAATACTAATAGGTATGCCACATCATGAGAATAGACAACAAGCGACATACACCATGATCGCAAGACATGGAATCTAAATTTCTATCCTACTCTGATGAGGTTGTTCTACTTGCTAATGGTAGAATTTGGACACATCCCATGTAGGCACATGGTTAAGGAATATGAACGACATACTTTTTGATCTAGTCTCATATTTAAGTACAACTACTTCCCCTTACCATACTCACTCGGTACTAGCCTTTTCTCTCATAGAGTAATTCACACATTAGGTTCACATAAGAGGGTTCCATAACTAGTTCATAACCCAATCACATTTACCCTACCAAACAAGGTCCACTAAATCTACCTCACAATGGCGACAAGAAGCTTATTATGACTTTCCTAAGTATTAATATGATGCCGTTCTAGCCTATTAACCTTTAATCTATCATTCCTTTACTTTGGAGGAGACAATTACGGCTTACAACTTCAACAATCTCAACATTATCACTAAGTCAAGGTTTTCACATAATAGACTCTCTTATGTTCATTTAGGCCACATACCATTCATACATTCAATACTAAGAGTGCTAAAACACGAAATCAAGACATCATATATTCATAATCACATATATCAAGCAAGGGACATAAGTCGACCAAGACAAGACACCACATCCTTAACTTTTACCCATAATACAAGTCATTCTAGACGCACCTCAAACAACCTAAAAATCTTCAAGTCATAATATATACTATAATTAAAACATCATGTTATCAACATAGACTCATATATTTAAGTAGGAATAACCAAGACTCAACTCCAATACTACACACATAATGTAAAAGGCATAGTCTAACATGGTTACCTAAAAATACACGTATGACTCCACATGTAGATAGATATTGTCATACTTCACATAATAAAACTACACAAATAGTCATATTACTTCAAGTAGTTGTCAACAAGTCCAAGATCATCATATTACATAAAGTAACGCCGAAAACTCCACATCTATTGCAGGTAAAGCACATAACATCGCCACCATAAGTGTACCATAACGATAGAAATAGAATCGAAGTATAAATAACATCAAACTAAAGTAACTAGGGCATCATACCTCCACATCATTCTCAACACTTCAATTCAAAGTCAAATTACTCAATTACATAACACAAGAACCTTACCCAAGGCCGTAACCACAATTCGACATAAAAACTACAATAATCAATGAACAAGTTAAAATCAATGTAAATTCATAAATCTAAAAAAACCTATATATCAATTTACTACAATTATTACATCAATGTATAGCCCAGATAAAACTACATAAGAATTCATCAACATTAGATCAATATCAACAAACCCAAAACATAGTAAAAAACTAGGTTTCATCAAATTCATATATTCATAGGAAATTTATATTAAAATCATAAATACAATATCAATTAAATCATTATTCATAGAAATCCTATATGAAAGAAACCATGGTAGAATTATTAAATTGGACAATTCAACTTTAGAAAACTTAGAAAACATTATGAGAATCAGGGATACTTGATGAAGAGAATTTCAAGGATTAATGTACATAGGTATATGAAGATAATTCTTCACATTGATCAAGAATTTCCACTCAAAACGTTACCTCCAAGTTGTTCCTTGATTTGGACTTCAATGGAGACTTTGAGATTTTTTAGGGGATTTTGGGGTTTTGATTTGGAAGAATGAAATCTTCAATGTGTTTAAAACTTATATGCACATTTAAAATACTAAATATATGCTTAATAAACCTCCAATACATCCATTTAGAAGTAGGGTGAACTTACAAGTTAACCCCTAGACATGGCAGTGAACTGCACGCTTGCAGCATGCTCACAGATCACTGCCCTTTGGAAGGGGCGTAAGACCATGCACGGGTCATGCTGGCAACCGTCGATGGGTTGAGAGTCTTTGAATGGGAGAATAGATACCCAGTCTATGTCCCAAATGACACCCACCGCCTATAGGGCGTCGACCAGGCTACTGGCCCTCAATTGCCTTCCGTAGGTGGACTGCCTTTTGGCATTTTTTCCACCAACTTGGGTCTTTCCTAAAGGACCCTTGGATGTTCCTTGGGGATAATTTCACGAACATATCCAATAAAAACATGATCATATATGAGTTTAACACGACTAAATATGCCTAGACACACAAGGTCACTTCAAGGCATATCTTTTGAACGTCATTGACGTTCTTGGACATTTGACCTCCAAACTCCACAAAACTTGACACACTGCCTATACATGCTATACTAACTCATTTAAGGATCTTACAACCTCATGAATCACACAATATCACATAATATCAAATATGAGGCACATATGTGACTTAGTCGTCGAACGTCTTGGTCGTCCCTTGGCGTTTGACTTCCAACGCACCTAATACTTTAGCTAGTGCTTCTATGCAATATATTAGACCTACTTAGGACCATAACCATCAAAACCAACATGTTGTTCTCTAGTTCACCTAAGTCTTTTTTGGAGTCTTACACTTCCCCTCAAACTTAGAAACATCTCCCCGTCCAAGCAATCACACCTAGAAGACCACCTGACAAGGAAACATAAGAGAGAGAGTCCTTATGTAGTTAAATTATGTGTCACGATTCAAGAGCAGTAAAGAAAGGGAAACTCTATCATCCTATAGCCTCTTTTTCCATGGATGCGTAGCGACTCACACCAGTGACCAAGATACTACTAGACGTGTCTTGTGAGTCTTTAAGACCTTAACCTATTTCCCAAAACCTTATGCTCTAATACAAAGTCAGTCACGACCCAAAAGGACCCCCATAAGTGAGGGAGAACACTTGTTTCGTCACCAGACGTACTTGACCCTTTGGGGTCTTGTACAAGCCATTAACTATCATTTATTACAAAAGACATGAAAAGCAGTGAGGAATTAAAAATTTATAGGAGCATTTGATATTAAAAGGAATCTTTTATAAATATTCAGAAAATCTCATCATCACAAGCCAAACTTATAGACACGACATAATTAACCTAGGGATACACCCTTTTACATTAAAAGGAATGCATAGTAATTTTTTAACTAAGAAATTAAAATATTGAATATGCCCTCAAATATGTGAGGACATACTTTGTTTGCGGAGGACCTTTCCCAAGCTTCACCTTGTAGACTTCAACCTGCAAAATGTTTCCAACTTATACGTATAGTATAGAAATGTATGGGGTTAGTACAAATAATGTACTAAGTATGGCATATGCAAAAACATGCGAAAAAGGACATTTTAGTAAAATACCATTTCATGCCAATTAAGTAAAACATTCATGAATTTAGAATCAATACATCATATGAACCATCATCTAACACTTAGATAAGAGTTTCTATATTTTTAAACAAAAAGAAAACATTTACAGTAAAATTCTAAACCTTACAGTGAACTCAACTTGTCATAACAGTGAACTACTTAAGTATTTACACTGAAAGCATTTGAACATTTACTATATATAGTTTAAAGCATTCACAATGTATTCAAATTGAGCAATTACAATGAACTATCCTATTCTTAATGATTGAACTTCAAAGCCCAAGAGAAAGAGAAAGTGAACTCATTTTCCGTAAGAGTTTCCCTAAATCGAGATTATTGTAAGACTCACTAAGGTAAGACATGAAGGAAGTGTACTCATCTAAAGAGGTACTTAGGGAATACAACATCTCAACTTACGAAGTGTACTCCAACTCTCCTTTATATCCTCTCGGTGCTAGACATACCTCCCCACGGATTTTCAACATTATAATCTATAGGTTAAGGATAACTAGTGAATACCACATATCAAATCACAAAGGGCATTCATACTCCAACCTATTTTCGAAAGCTCATTATGAATAGTGGGGTTTCTACTAGACACTTCATCTCAACTCACGAATAGTGTCCACCCCAAAACTCCCCTTTTTACTCAATAAAGCATCATACATTCTTTTAAGTGTGAGTGTGTGTGCACATGTGAGCACACCTAGCACATAAGAATCATATCATTTAGAAATCATTGTATACATTCTTAAGCATTCATTATTTCACATCACACACTTTAACATACTTTACATAATCATATAACTCATCTTAGACATAATCTTTAACATACTTCTCATAACAATCTTCATAAAAGACTTAACAAGAATATCTTCATATAAGCATGCTCTGTAGCCTATTTCACATAATAGTTTCAAAAGGCAAATTAACAAGAATAACATCATTTTCATCTTACTTCGCATAACAATCCTTCATGGCCTCATTCACAATAAACTAGTAACCTTACATTCATAAGATTTAAGTAAACACCGTCACTAAGAACGTGGACCATACCACTCAAGAGCATTTCAAAATAAAAAATAAAAAACATAACCAAAATACCCTTTAATACAAGATTTCATCACCTATATCATTTTCTATAAATTTCATCATAATTTAGCCCTTAGGGCAGTAGCTAAACTGTAATAACAACACCAGAAACCAAAGCTCATTCTCTACACAAAAATGGTCACTTAACCTATTTCTTAAGCCAACATTTGAAGAAAAGTTTTATCATGATTTAATTGTAGTGTTAGACTTAAAACCACCAAACAACCTTGTAAGTATAATTAATAAATCATTCAAAATGTTTTCATGCAAGACCCATATTTAGAGTTGAAGATAGAAGAAACTAGGGTTGAGAACCCATTCTGAAAATTCATTAGAAGGGACTCCTTGAATGTAAGAGAGTTCAAGGATGGATACCATAACTCTTATTGAAGAAATGCCAAGCATTTGTTTAGTTATATATTCCATGGAGACTTGAGAGACAATACTAAGAGAGAGGTGTTTTGGGTTTTCGAAAGAGGGGTCTAAAATGAGGTCTTAGGGTTTAGAGCATTTTAATATATCTAATAAACACTAAAACTAACGTCCTAAGTTCATAAAATACTTGGTGTGTATTTACCAAACACCCCAACCCAAGGGCATCCACTTAATATTTTTGCAAAGCTCATAGAAAAGACCTAACCAACGGACCGTTTGTACATGAACAAACCGTTGATGTGGTCTCGTGGGTTTACACTTAGATCCAAATAGATCCTGGCCATACTGATTTGCAGGGACAATCGAGGGACCGTTGGTGGTCCAATGGACAATTCTTAGGGTCATCGTTTCGTCACTGCTTTGGCAGTTTGGTCCAAGTCTTGTGCCCTTTATCTTGGGCCCCTTGTCGGTTCTATGTGCGTTTCTGCCCGCATGTTGTACCCCTATGCTAAGTAGTGTAGGTACTAGGAACATCTCATGCATGTTTCGAGGAGAAAGAACACATAAAACTCACTCAAACACCTCAAAACACACACCCGCTATCTAAGGCACACCTTCCGAACGTCATGGACGTTGTTGGACGTTTTACCTCCAAATTTAACAAAACTTCATACACTGCCTAAGAGCACTAAAGAAACTCTATTTTAACTTCAAATAATTAAATAAAAACTCATGAGGATCTAGTTCACTTAGTTCATTTTAGGGTGTTAAAGTAAATGTTTGTCTAAATATCCTAAAGAAGTATGTCGTGCAACCATGCTTCTTGACAATATGGATCTTTCTATTTTGAATGATGATGCTCAACAGGTTGAGGAAAGTTGTCTAAGGAAGATTAATAGGGAATGTAAGAGGGCATTGCCTTTTGAATGTGGTTCTTCTAAATGTAATCTTGATGTTCAAACCAAGCCTAAGTTCAAGAAGAAGTTTTCAAACAAAGTCCAATAAAGTTTCTCCAAGAATCACAATGATAGAGTTCTAATCTTATCACTTAAATGGAAAGAAGAGTTAACCCACCTAGAGAAAGACCAACTTGTAGTAAGTATTGTAAGAAACATGTGGGTGAATTCCTTGTTTGAACTAATAGTTGCTATGGTTGTGGAAAAGGTGAATATATGGTTAACGATTATCCTAAGATAAGATATAAAGAAAAGGGGAATATCCAAAATCAACCAAGTGGTCCTAATTCTGAAACTCCAAAAATTAACCGTTCCTATGAACTCAAGGCTAGAGGTGAACAAGAAAGCTTTCCCGACGTTGTGACGGGTATGTTAGAAGTTTTATCTGTGATTGTTTATGCTTTTCTTTATCCCAGTGCTACCCTTTCTTTAGTTACACCTTTTTTAGGTAGAAAGTTTGTTGTACTTCCCGACGTTTTAATTGAACCCTTGTTGATTTGTACACCAATGGGTTACTCTGTGATTGCAAAGAGACTATTGGAAATGTCCTCTAGTGCTTACCAATAGAGGTACTCTTGTTGATTGGTAGAACTTGACATGTTTGATATTAATATCATCTTTGGTATGGATTGGCTTCATGATTGTTTTGCTTCATATATTGTAGAACAAGGGTAGTGAAGTTTCAATTCCCAAATGAACCCATTATAGACTGGAAGGGGGAAATTTTATGCCAAGGTTTCAAATCATTTATTATTTTAATCTTTGTAAGATGATATCCACGTTTTTGTCTATATAATGTGGTAAGAGTTAAACATCTAGAATGTGAAACTCCTTCTATTGAGTAAGTCCTTATAGTGAGGGAATTCCCAAAGTTTTTTTCCCAATGACCTTTTAAAAGTTCCTCCCAGTGGGAAATTGACTTTTGCAATGGCTTATTACTATTTCTATTCCTCCATATACAATGGATCTAGAGGAATTGAAAAGTTGAAGCTCCAACTCAAAATCCACTAGACAAGGGTTTTATTACACCTAGTATTTCTCCATGCGGTGTCCTGGTCTTATTTGTGAAGAAGAAGGATGGGTCCCATAGAATGTGCATTGATTATCGCCAACTAAATAAGGTCACAATAAAGAATAAGTATCCTCAACCTCTGATTGATGATATATTTGATCAACTCCAAGATTCTAGCTACTTTTTCAACATTGACTTAAGGTCGAGTTATCACTAACTTAGGGTGAGAGGTGAAGATGTTCCCAAGAAAGCTTTCCCAACTAGGGTCACTATGAATTTCTAGTTATGTTTGTTGCGTTAACAAATGCCTTGATGGCATTTATGGACCTAATTAATATGGTTTTTGAGGTTACCTTGAATCAATTCTGATTATTTTCATTGATGATATTGTGATATACTCCAAAAATGAAAAGGATCATGAGAGTAACTTGATGTTGGCCTTGCATGTCATCAAAGAACACAATCTTTACACCAAATTTAGGAAGTGTGATTCTTGGTTAAGGTTAGCTTCTTTTCTTGGACATATAATGTTTGGTGATGATATAGAGGTTGATCCGAAGAATATTGATGTGGTCAGAAATTTGCATAGACTTTTGATTACAATAGATATAAGAAGTTTCTTTGGTCTAGATAGGTACGATATAAGATTTGTGGAAGTATTTTGATCCATTGTTTCTCCTTTGACAACTTTGAACCAAAAGAAGGTGATGTTTTATTGGTTTGAAGCTTGTGAAAAAGGTTTTCAAGAATTGAAAGATAAGCTTACTTCTGCTTCAATATTGACCTTACCGGAGGGCGATAAAGGCTTTGTAGGGTATTGTGACATTTCTAGAGTGGGATTGGGATGTGTCATCATGCAGCATGGTAAGGTGATAGCTTATGCTTCTAGGCAACTCAAAGTTCATGAGAAGAATTACCCAACTGGTGACCTTGAGATAGATGTTTTAGTTTTTGACTTTAAAATATGGAGACACTACTTTTTTGGTGTTCATGTTGATATGCATACAGACCATAAAAATATTCAATATGTGTTTATAAAAAAGGAATTCAATCTCCGTCAAAGATGGTTAGAACTATTGAAGTATTACGACATGAGTGTCCTTTATAACCCTAGAAATGAAAAGGTTGGTTGTGGATGTTTTGAGTCATATGACTATGTGTAGTGTGTCTCATGTGGAAGAAGAAAAGAATGTACTTGTGGAAGATGTTCATCAGTTAGGTCTATTAGGTGTGCGCTTAAAAGATTCTCCAAATGGTGGTTTCATGGTCCATCATAACTCCGACTCATCATTAGTGGTGGAGGTGAAATCTAAGAAGAATCTTTATCCTCTATTAATGGAGTTGAAGGAATCATTAATGGTTAAGATAAATGAGTCATTCTTCCAATCGGGGATGTTGTTCTTAGGTACCAAGAGAGATTATGTGTACTGGATGTTGAGGATTTGAGAATATAATTTTAGACGAAACCCATGGTTGTCGTTATTCTATACATCCGGGTTAAACCATAATGTATCATGATCTTAGGGAAGTATATTGGTTGGATGATTTTATTAGAGACATAGCAGAGTTTGTTTCTAAGTGTCCAAATTGACAATAGGTTGAAACTGGGCATTTTAAACCCGGTGGCTTAACCCAAATCATGGATTCTCCTACTTAGAAGTGGGAAGCCATAAATATCGATCTTGTTGTTGGGTTGCCTAAAACCCGGAGGCAAACAAAATGATTCTATATGGGTTATTGTGGATAGGTTTACCAAATTTGCCCATTTATTCCTATTAAGTAAACTTATACTAACAATGATTATGCATCAATCTACATAAATGAGCATGTGAGTAATCATGGGATTCCTTTGTCCATCAATTTGGATAGAGGTGCACAACTCACTTCTTGTTTTTGATTGATTATGAAAAGAGTTAAGGTACTCAAGTGAATCTTAGTACCTCTTATCATCCTACGATAGATGGTCAAGCGGAACGTACCATTCAGGCCCTCAAAGACATGTTAAGAGCATGTGTTATTGATTTCAAAGGAAATTGGTACCTTTTGAAGTTGTTCATGATAGAAGGTGTAGATCTCTTATTGGATGGTTTGAGATTGGCAAGTCCTTACTCTTTTGTACAAAGAATATCTATTTGGCTGTAGAAAAGTTACCAATCATAAGAGATAGATTGAAGACAACCAATAGTCGGTAAAAGTCTAATGCCGACAATAGAAGAAAAGACCTTGAGTTTGAAATAGGTGATCATGTCTACTTTATGATTTCACCTACGAAAGGGGTGATGAGGTTTGGTATAAAGGTGAAGTTAAGTCCTCGGTGTGTTAGTGTTTATGAGGTTCTACAATGAATTGGAAAGGTTGCCTATAAGTTGAAACTACCTAGCGCAATAGCTTCAGTTCATATGGTGTTTAATGTTTCTAAGGTCAAGAAATACATTAGTGATACAGTGTCTGTTCCACCTATTGAAGGTTTAAGGGTGGGTGTGAACCTATCCTATGAAGAGATTACGGTTGAGAACTTAGATCGCCAAGTTAAGAAGTTGACGAACAAGGAGGTTGCCACTGTAAAAGTTCTATTGAGTAACCATCTTGCTTAGGGTTCAACATAGGAGGCAGAAGCTGACATGAAGTCCCGCTACCCTTATCTATTTGCTCTTTGAGGTTAGACATTCCTATTAGTAGATAAAGTAATGAATTATCATGAAATTTACTTGTTTTCCTTAATAGGTTCATGTCTTGGTAAAAGTGACACCAACATGAGTTTTAAGAAATGACATACTCTTTTTTTGCACTTATGTGAAATATGTATGCATGTGTCTTCTTGACATTAATGTTTTGTTGTTGTCTTTAGAAGGATGATAGCATCGTAACTCTTTGATTATTTAAATCTCATGATAATGTTGAGAACGAAATTTCTCACTATGTGTTATGAAATATTGAGTTCTTATATGTCAAATGATGTCCAAAACTTTTAAAGAGACCTTGTATATGTAGTATTTTGTACTTAGGGTCAAAAAGTCTTGTAATGACACCCGCAGGACCGCCAAAAGGACCACCCGAAGGGTCCTTGGGTAGGACCCCAACATGGGTATGCAGGCTGCCAAAACAACCTGCACGGAAAAGATTGGGCATGAGGTGTGTGATGCACAACCTACATGAAGGATACTGCCTCAAGAATTTAGAGGAAGCCTCGGGACATGAGGCTTACATGCACCTCACTTCCTCGACCAAAACATTTAGAAAAATAACGGGAATTGGCCCTGCGACTCACCTCCACTTCTCAGAATCTTTAAAATCAAATTTTTTTGGTAATTTAACATCTTAAATAGATCCATTTCATTGGAGGATCTTTTGGGTATTTTAAAGGACTGTATGTGGAAAAAAATTTCAGTGTTAGACTATTTTTTACACATCCAAATCAGATTCAAACGCAATTACCCACTCTCTCAAGAAACCTCTCTTTACCAAAATCAATTGAAGAACAAGAAGAGCTTAAGGAAGATGGAAAAGACTTTGAGATTTCCAATCAAATTTTTTGGATTATTCGTCTATAACTTATGTGTTTTTCACTATTGGTATTCCTTTACCAAGAGGTCCTTTCAAATATATTTTTTTCAAGAAAATAAATTCTAGGGGTTTTAATCTACAAAATGGGTTTTCTTCCTAACTATAAATTTATGTCTATTGATGAAAAACAATGGTTTTCTATGTTTTATTTTACACGAATTATTGAGTATTTTACTAATAATGTTTTAATCTCGTGTGATTCATGATATCTCTCCAAATAATGGTCTATATTGGGTTGTATTACTACTTGATGACATGTAAACGTTGGGGCTCGAACTAAGACTTGAATGAACTCTTTAATAACCCTTTCCCTTATCCTATATTATTAATTCATCCTGTTTATTAGTTTAATATTTAGTATAGGTTATGCTATTGAGTATTTCACTATATTCCTCTTATGAATGTTTTAATTTGAACGTAAAATTCTTGAATAAGGTTCTTGGAAGCAAGAGGTAAGTCTTCCAAAGTCATGATTATCTATGATTTGTGTGTTAGACTATAAATGATTATGCTATGATATGGAGGTATGTATTATGTTGCTATGTATATATATATATGTTTGGATTCAAATCTGTTAATTGTGAGATCATGATAAAAATATGATAATGCAAGTTTATGATATTGTCTTGTACGCTTTACACAAGATGATGATGCTAAATTAATCTCACAAACAAAGGTTTGGGATGAAAGGAAATTATCATATAATCCTAAAGATATTATGATCATGTTTATACAAGAAGTTAATCTCCTATGACTTATGATAAGATTTATGAACATATGATAACTTAACGTTAATCAAAAAGGGAATTCATATTACCACCGAGCGAATCAGATATGAGAGGTGTACCTTCCCTATTTTGGAAGGTTGGTTTACAATGACTCTCATGAGATAGAGGCTTCTATGTAATGTGGAACTATGGGTATCTAATACATCTCATAGTTCTTGAACTATGTTGCCACCATAGGATACATACTAGTGGATCCACCTAGAATGCTATATCATGTTTGTTCTACTTTTGCCAGTAGACCATCTTCTTTTGGTGTATAGTTTGATGACATTGGATTCCATGTTTTGCTCAAATGGTCTAATGTTAGTAAAGGCAAATGTTCCCTCATGTAAAAAGAAAGACAAGTAAATCGACGTCTACTAGGGTGACTTGAAGAGTCTTCTTAGTATAGTTAGGGTTATGAGACTCTACCTAGACATTGCACAGCATGACTCTAAGAGAAATCCTAGGAAGTTGTTGCTATGTAATATGATAACATGAAAGATATATGTATATGATAGGTGATGTTGCTCTTATGTGAGTGTTGGTCATTATGATGAATATGTTATTAGGTTATATTGCTATATGAAGTGATGACTACTTATGTTCCAAGTTACATGAAGCAAAGCATTACTTATGGTCTCCTATCTTATCTATTTGGTGGTGTAGGGTAATGAATCTGCACATGACAATTTTACTTGTAAGATGGGGATTAGATTATTGGTAAGTGCTTTGTATTTTATTGTTATATCATCTATTAAATATTAAATGTTAATATGACTCTATGAAAATATGTCTATGATTATGATCATGCTTTGAGTAGATGGAATCATTAACTTGTAGATACTCAAAGGTATGTGCATTGATGATTTTTAGATGACTTCGCATGCTTTACAAATAAATAATAAATTATCCTTTTTCATGAATGTCCTTAAATATTAAGTGCATACACCCATATTCAGTACATGTGGGGTAATAACATGTTACTTTATATTAGTAGAATTGTAGGATTCGGCCATTGAAGATTACAAAGGTCCATTGAAGAAGCTTGGAACTCTTTCTCCATGTTGTGGTAGGTCCTCAAATTTGGGGATGCTATCTTTTCATTATCCTAGATTACGAAGACATTAGTAGATTTTAAGAATACTCTATTTCCAGTTATGTTCTTTTGATTCTTTTGTATTAAGGCATATATGGTGTATTGACTATTTATTGTCTATGTCAAGATTTGTAATCTTTAGATGGTTTTATATATGTGAGACAAGTCTTTAGAATGTCGTATGATCGTATGAATGTTAAGTATCAAGTCTAAGTATACTTAACATAGTATATAAAAGTTTTAAATTTTCCCTCAATTTTAACTGATGAT
Source organism: Solanum lycopersicum (assembly GCF_036512215.1). Taxonomy (NCBI): domain Eukaryota; kingdom Viridiplantae; phylum Streptophyta; class Magnoliopsida; order Solanales; family Solanaceae; genus Solanum; species Solanum lycopersicum. The sequence continues at coordinate 26,204,019 of NC_090801.1, read as the reverse complement.
ATGATATGATGAATGCTAAGGGCTTCTCTGAGTCTTCTTCGAGGACGCCGATGTCGGTCGTGTAACACCTTGAAAATCCAAGACGTGTAGTAAAGCCTAACACATGTGTCATAAGGTCTAAGTACTGTTTCTAAGTTTTCCTAACTTTTAGGAGTCGGAAATGTATGAATTTTTTTTTAAAAGGTAGATAATAGGTGTTTGAGTTGTTTTATGGTTTAAACGTCCGGGTACGATTTTCAAAGACCAACCGAGGGATCTTGAGGAGGACCCTAGCATTTGAAGAAAGACTTCCTGGCAGTGTGCATCGATGGGATAGAAGATGGACTGAGTGTCATCAAACGGGGCATCGATGCCACCGTAGTCCCACATTTAGGATTGTTGAGAAGGTCCCTTCACTCGCACAGCCTCTGAACTCATCGATGGAGTGCAGAGGTACAAGTTACGGTCTGTATGTAGATCGACGGGGCGTCGATGCCACCGTCGTCCCACAAAAAGCCAATGCATTGAATTCCTTCACCTGAATAGTCTATGAACTCATCGGTATAGTGAAGGACGGAGGAGTGAGGGACCGTCGACTCACAGACGGCCCGTCGATTTGGGTCTCTTCTGTGAGGGTCGAGTTTTCAGTTTTGTAAGTTAGTTTCATTTAATTAGTTATGTGGTTAGGTAATTAATTATGGGTTTAAGGGGGTCTAATTAACTTGAGTAAGTTCCAATATAATTACCCTCAACCCTCATTAATCTAAACACAACTCACAAATGAATTCTCTTCCTTCTCTCTTCTTTTTTTCTCTACTTGAACTCAAAATTGAAAACTGGCAAGGATTAAGGTTTGGGGGATTGATAGGGACAAATTCACCATCAAATTGTTGTCATACGTTAATGTATGTGATTTAATTCACCTTTGGGACTCTTTCCTCAAAGGGCCTTTAAAATAGATTTCAAAAGTTGAGTTTTCTAATGGGTTTCACTCAATTAAAAAATTTATGTTATGCGAAGTTATGAATTGAGTAAGGGGTCTAGCTTAGTCTAGTTAGTGGTATGGGACTCTACCTAAACATTGCACTAGTTAGCCTTGAGGGAAATCATAGGAGAAGGTTCTTATATATGATTATGTTATGATAATATATGATGTATTTATGATGACCATGGCACATCATTGATTCTATATGTTGATTATTCATTTATGAATATGCCTTGGGATATCATGTTAGTATATGATTAAATGTAAACCTAAATGCCATGCTATGTAAAGTTGGAATTTTGTCATGTTTTCTTGTTGAGGATACTTGATTGAGTAATTTTATGGGGCTTTTCTTGGTAAGTGCACCTATTGACTTTATAAGGACTTTTGAGTAGTTTTCTTGCTTGTTATGATATGAGTGACTATTATTCATTCTTGTGATGTTATTCCTTGATGTTATGGTTGAAGTAAATCATGGTTTTCAAGAACGTTGGGATAGGTATTACTTGTTGAGTTAGCAAGCATTTTTTGTTGATTGATTTGACTTGCTTAGCTTTGCACTAGATCCCTAAAGGGGCAGAATGGCATGTTTTGACTAAAAATTTCCTTTAGCATGTTTTACTTGTATAAGTGCAAAAGGTATCATACTTAGTATATCTGGAGTCCTAACCCCATTTTCTTCCCATTTTCACAAACATTTTAGGTTCCGGTCATTGAAAAGTTTGGAAGGCGACATTGTTGAAGTCCTGGATCCTTCATTCATCCAAGTGGAGTAGGTCCTCAACTTTCGAAGGCAACACCATCAACAAGCTTACAGACTTGTTATGATCTTAATGAATCTTTAATTTATTTCCTTTTCAATTAAGTACTATACTTTTGTATGACCTTTTTGTCGTCTTGTTGAATTAATGTAAGGGCTATGCCAATATTGTGATAATCTTTTAGATGATATGAGATGAGACAATCGTTGACACAATTTCTATATTTTACATATATGTATGTGCAATAAAAGTAAAAGGCTATATAACCTTCCTATACGAAGGGTCTATGTATACTCGATATGAATATATCTTATGCGTATGTAGAGGTCTATGTAAACCTCCAAGTAGTGATAATGAAAGTTTTAATTTTTTTCAAATTTTTTCAACCTATGAAAGTAAGGAAATGAAACTAGAGGATAGTCTTAGTCCTTGAAAAGGACGACAACGCCGGTTACGTCTAGGGGGTAATATCGGATGTGACAAACTTGGTATCATAGCATAAGGTTGAAGATCTTGAGTTATGTCTCTTTTTCTACAACGTCTATGTAGGTTTATATTCAAAAATTTAAAGCGCTCCACACTTATGAGTAGGAACCTATATGATTCTTACGAATTACTCTCTTTTTCTTAGAAATCCTATATCATTAAAATAGAGTATAATTATTGTTTGCTATTTAATCTAATCCAATTTTTGTGCCTGTAAGAAGCATGTAAATTCAAAGGAATGCGCCTCGAAAACTTAAAGAGGAAATTGTAATTGCGGGAGTCCCTCCTCATGCTGATCAAATTTATCAACTTGAAGAAGATGCTAATGTGGATCAAGCAACAATCTATCCTCCTCCTTTGATGGATGAGTATATAAGGACAACTCTTCTTCAAATGGATCAAGCTATCACCACTCCGGATCAAGAGGACACGAATCAATCCCAAGATAACGACTCAAGGAAATCAGGAGGTTATGCCCCGTCCTCATCAATAAGTAACTACTATGGCTTCCCTTCTATAGGACTTCACTCGAATGTACCCTACTACTTTCTATGGGTTTGAGGTTGATAAAGACCCCCAAGAATTCATCGATGACATTGTCCACAAGTCAGAAGGATCAGTTGGATATCAACTCAAGAACGTGGCACAAGAATGGTATGTGCATTGGAGGGATAATAGACCATTGAGGGGTGGTCCGCTAACTTGGGAGATATTTAAGTCAAATTTTTTAGATCGTGTATTTCCTAGGGATATGAGGGAAGAAAAAGTGGTGGATTTCATCAATGTTCGCCACGGAGGAAAGAATATCCATGAGTACTCTTAGGAATTCATCAAGTTGTCCACTTATGAACCTTCTTAGTTCTCCAATACAAGAGACCAATTGAGCCATTTTGTGACGGGATGTCGGAGGACTTACAAGAGGAGTGTCATTCTGACATGCTACATGACAACATACACATTTACCGTCTTATGGTTAATTCAAGAAGGGTTAAGGAGGCAAGGTCTAAAATAAAGAGTAGAGATGCTAAAAGAACAAGGTCATTTGATGGAGGTTCTTGAAAGAATAGGCTTGAAATACAATACAAACCTACATTTATGAAGCGGGTTTCTAATCAAGTCCCTTCAAAATTCCCAAAATCTAGTGGTGATAGGGTATCTAACCCTAAATTCAAGAATGGAAAAGATACTAATTCACCTAATGGGAAGTGAACTTGTGGAAAGTATGGTAGAGAGCACTATGGTAATTGCCTTAAGCGGAAAGATAATTGTTTCAGTTATGGTAAGAGTGGTCACAAGAATAAAGATTGACCAAACATGAAGAGTTAAAATAAGGGTAGTGGTCAAGCTCAAGCAAGTGATTTTAGTGATGCTCTAAAGAAGAACAACTTCTATGCTCTCCGCTTTAGGGGTGAGCAGGAGACTTCTCCCGACATGGTGACTAGTATCTTTAAAGTTTTCTATATTGATGTATATGTCTTACTTGATTTCGACACTACTTTATCATTTGTTACACCTCTAGTAGCTAAAAAGTTTTATATTTTACCCGATATTTTGCATTAACCGTTTTTAGTGTCTACTCCGTTGGGGTGAGTAGGTTGTTGCAAAAAGGGTGTATAGAAATTCTCCAATAATGTTTCCCAATAGAGTTTCTTATGTTGATATAGTAGAACTCGATATGCCTGATTTTGATATTATATTGGGTATGTATTGGTTGGATGCATGATTTGCATCCATTATTTATAGGACAAGAGTGGTGAGGTTTAACTTCCCAAATGAACCCAATTTTTAAGTGTAAGGGGGGAAGATCTATTCCTAGAGTTTGTAGTTGTTGTTGTCTAAAATCATGAAACATGATCTCAAAAGGTTGTCTTTATCATATAGTAAGATTCCATGATCTAGACTCCAAAGTTCCTCCCATCTAATCGGTATCCGTAGTGAGTGAGTTTCAAGAGGTCTTCCCTAATGACCTTCCCGGTGTTCCTCCCAAATAAGAAATAGACTTTGGCGTTGATTTTCTACTGTATATAAATGCCATATTAATAGTCTCGCATGTGTGTTTACCCACAAGGAGTCGAATCTCTGACAAAGAAGGTGGCTAGAGTTGTTGAAAGATACTGAAAATAGTTCCCTTTATCACCCAGGCAAGGCTAATATAGTTTCGGATGCCCTAAGTCGTATGACTCTGGGTAGTGTATCCAATCTTGACAAATACAAGAAGGACCTAGCAAGGGAAGTACATAGGTTGTCTAGGTTTGGGTGAGGTTTGAGAGTTCTCCGGATGGGGGTGCTATAGTTCATCAGAACTACGAGTCATCTTTAGTGGTGGAGGTGAATTCCAAGCAACACCTTGATCTAGCCTTAATGGAGTTGAAAGAATCGGTTCTCGTCTAGTTGAATGAAACATTCTCCTTAAGGGGGCATGGTTTGATAAGGTACCAAGGGAGATTGTGTGTTTCTGATGTAGATTATTTGAGGTATCGAATCCTCAAAGAAAAACATGGGTCCCGCTACTCAATTCACCCAGTTTCGACAAGAATGTACCATAACCTAAGAGATATATATTTTTGGGAAGGTCTAAAAAGGTAAATAGCAGAGTTTGTCGCTAAGTGTCCGCATTACTAACAACTAAAGGGTGAATACCAAAAGACGGATGTCTTACTACAAGAGATAAAAAATTCTACTTGGAAGTTCGAAAACATCAATATGGACTTTGTAGTAGGGTAACCTCGGACTCAAAAGTCATATGATTCCATATGGGTCATTATGGATTGATTGACTAAGTTTGCTTGCTTTATTCCCGTCAAGTCTTCATATTCGGCGGAAGATTATACAAAAATCATCCTAGATGAGATTTTTTGACTTCATGGTTTTCTGCTATACATCGTAAGGGATAGGGGCGCACAATTCACATCTAGATTTTATAGGTCGCTCCAAGAAGGGTTGGTTACTACTATTAAGTTGAGCACAACTTTTAATCCGCAAACAGATGGTCAAGCGGAGTGTACGACATAAAACCTTGAATATATTCTTAGGGCGTGGTTTATTGATTTTAAAGGGAATTGGTACAAACATTCACCTTTGGTGGGGTTTGCCTATAATAATAGTTTTCATTCATCCTTTACCATGGCTCCCCATGAAGCCTTGTATGGTAGGAGGTGTAGGTCTCCTACTGGATGGTTAGAAAAGGGTTAGTCATCACATCTTAGTACCAAGTTTATTTATATGACTTTGGAAAAGGTTTATATCATAAGGAACCAGTTTCAAATGGCCTATAGTCAGCAAAAGTCTTATGACATAATAGGAGAAGGGATTTGGAGTTTGAAGAAGGTGATAAGGTGTATTTGAAAATTTCACCAATGAAAGGGGCGAATAATTTTGGCAAGAAAGAAAAGTTGAGTCCTTGTTATGTGGGTCCCTATGAATATTTACAATGGGTTGGTAAGGTTTCCTATGAATTGAAACTTCCTAGTAAATTGGCTTTGGTTCATCTGGTTTTCCATGTTTCTTTATTTAAAAAGTGTATCAGTGATCCCGAGTCCATTCTTCATATTGAGGGTCTTAGTGTATAGTATAACCTATCTTATGAGGAAGTCCCAATTAAAATTCTTGATAGGCAAGTCAAGAAGTTGATGATAAAGAAGTGGTTTTCGTAAAGCTGTTATGGAAGAATCATCTAGTTGAGAGTGCACTACGGGAGGCCAAGGATGACATGAAGTCCTGTTACCCTCATCTTTTTGAGAATTAAGGTTAGTCATTATTTTTAATACTATAAATATGAATTGAAGATAAGGTTTCTTGATTTTTGGGCGAAGTTTTGCATATTATGTATTTTTGAAAAACTTTATAGTGAAGATATTGTTGTATTTCTTTTCAAAACTTGAAATTTTGCTTGTTTTGAGTTATGTTGTGCATTTGTTATGGTGTGTCTTTATGAAATGATATGTAGAATGTTTTTAAGTTGAACTTTGTGCTAATTGACTCATATAATGTATGTTGAGCTCATAAGTGTTTTGAGAAGAAAATGCCTCATGATAAAGTGTTTTGAATCTTATGTGAGGTAATATGAATTTTGATGTTTGCCTTGTTGGAGTTCCATGGTTTATGTTTATTTGATATTGTTGATTGGTTAGGCCGCTAGTTTTGAGTCTATTCGTTCCTTTAGAAGAGTTTAGGTGTCATTCGGGGATTAATGTTCCTAAGGGGGATAATGTAACACCTTGAAAATCAAAGATGTGTCGTTAAGACTAACATAGATTTCATAAGGTCTAAGTACTATTTCTAAGTCATTCTTTAATAAATATAGGTCATTCTGGAGGTGTAAAAACAAAAACATCCAAGAATGTCCATCACTTTTGAAAAGTTGGTTCAAAAAGGTATAAGTGTGCCTTAGACTATTTGCCTAACTATTAGGAGCCTGAAATGTACAAAAATTTGTGGAAAAGTATCTACTAGGTGTTTGAGTTTTTTCATGGATGAAAGGTCCGGGTACAACTCCTCAAGGACCAACCAAGGGCTCTTAAGGAGGACCCTAGCGTTTTAATCAACACTGCATGGCAATGTGCATCGACTTGACAGAAGACGCATGTGTGTGGACCAACGGGGCATCAATGACACAGTCTTCCCACACATAGGCTGGTTGAGATGATCCATTCACCCGCACAACCTCTGAACTCATCGACAGAGTGTAAAGGTTTAGGCTTTTGTCTGTGTGTGGATCGACGGGGAGTCGATGCCACCATCGTCCCACACAAAGCCAATGCATGGAAGCCCCTCACTTGCACAGTCTCTGAACTCATCGGCAGAGTGGAGGACGCAGGGGTGAGTGACCGTCAAATCACAGACGACTCATCGATCGGGGTCTCGCCAGTGAGAGTCAAGTTTGCAAATTTATTTAAGGTTTCATTTAATTATTTAGGGGGTTAGGTGATTAATTAAGAGTTTAAGGGAGTATAATTAAGTTGATTAAGTTCCAATATTATTACCCTCAACCCTCATTAATTTAAACACAACTCACAAATAAATTCTCTTGCTTCTCTCTTCTTTCTCTTTGTACTTGAACTCACCATTGAAGACTTGCAAGAATTAGGGTTCGGGGTCTGGAAAGGGACGAATTAACCATCAAATTAATGTCAAACGTTAAGGTATGTGATCTAATTTCACCATTGAGACTCTTTCTTCAAAGGGTTCCTTCAAAATAAATTTCAAAGGTTGAGGTTTCTTATGTGTTTCATTCAATTACGACATTGAAGTTATGTGAAGTTAAGAAAAAATGTTCTCTTTAGGTTATATGAATAGATTAACATGTAATTGAACTTGTTTATGATAATTGTTAATGTTTTGGTCTAAACTGAATAACATAATCCTCAATCCCTAACCTTAGGATATTATCTTGATCTATATTGTATTATGATCATTCAATTGAGTTATTTGTTGATTAGATTACTATGTTATGGTGGTATTATGTTTAAATTATGATGAATTATAGTCCTATCATGCTAGTTCTTGGGATGTGGTTTAGGTTATAAATTGTAATGTGAAATTAGCCTATGTATCTTGTCTTAAGTTGTTATCTAGTTTTGAATTGTGTGATAGAGATGCAATTGACCTTGTTATGTTATCGGTTATTATTATGTGATGATGTTACCACCCACATCGGGTTGAGTTATGGATTGATGGTAACACCATGATGATTGACTATGAGGAAGACTTGATAAGTCTTAAACTTTCTATCTTTATTTCCAATTGTGATTGAATATTGTTCAGTCATGATACTACATTGTAGTATGCCTTATATTAGAATTGTTGGGTGGTATGATGTTTGATTAAATTTTCTTTACTATGTTGTGAGGTTCTTTAAGGTGTATGTGATATAAGGATGGTGAAAACTATCAATGTGCATTGATATGCTATGTAATGCAAATGTATTAACCTCACTTATATAAATTGTGATGAAAATACTTATACTCATACAATTCTTATTGAGCTATGGATGATGATGATTATATTAGGGGTAGACCCTATGACCTAAACTGAGTTATGATTGATAATTAAAGGCTTAAAGACATTTAAAAAAGGACTCTATCTTAGCATTGAGTGAACTAGATTGTGGAGAGTCCCTTCCCACATAGGGAAGGTAGGAACACTAATTAATCTTGAGAAGGGAGACTATAATTCATAACGCATATAGAGTGTCCAAACTAAATCTCTTAGTTATTGAAATATGTTGCCTCCATAAAAATACTAGCTAGTGGATCCATTTAGTTACTATGTTTCATGTTTTGGTTCTACCTTGGCAAGTAGTCCGCCTTCTTTCAGTGTAGTGTTTTATGACATCGGATTCCACATTAGCTCATGCGGTCTTCATTGGTTAGGGAAAGATGTTCCCAAAAGGTTAAACAAATTAAAGGACTTTAACTCTAAGTTGGACAACCTAAGGGGTCAAGCTTAGTCTAGGTAGTAGTATGGGACTATACCTAAACATTGCACTAGTTAGCCTTCAGGGAAGTCTTAAAAGGAGGTTCTTATATATGTCTATATTATGACAATATATGATATATTTATGATGACCATGGCATATTGTTGATACTATATGTTGATTAGTTCATTTATGAATAAGCCTTGGGTTTCTGATACGCTCAAACTTACTTAGCGAATAAGAAGTAAAGCGGTCGTGTCAAGTAAATAATCCAACTAGTGAGGTTGGGATCGTTCCCATGAGGAAAATAGTCTAGACTTAACTTCAACCTGTTATTACTATTGTTTGGTCAATGTCTTCCTTGGAAAGTAAAAACATAAAAAGGGGGGTTTTTATTTCTTAATGAGTGAAAATAAATAACGAACTTGAAAGAGACACTTAACAACTTTGATAGTTGGATTTTAATTAATTAATCAAAGTAACTAGGTTTTACGTGTTCCCCATAGGTTCATAACTTGATAATTCTAACTATAACAATTCATTCCTAATATTTTACATGCAAAGTGCTAAGTTATGTATTTCTAAATCCTTGGTCTGGCATCTAGAAAATCTCACTGCGCACCTTGGTCTGGCTACGTGTGTTGCTATCCTAACCCTTATCCTTACCTCATATTAAGAATCGTATTTGATATTTTACTAAGTTATCACCTTGTACCTATCAATACTAGTCTATTATATAGTCACTAAATATATGTTAATAATTCTTTTCCTATTATCTACCTCCTTGGTACGGCAAGTAGCATTAAGGAGAGTTCTAACGTTGGTCATCCGTTAAAAAGACTTCTAAGAGAAAGAATTATTAAAACATGCAAGACACTATTCTAGAATTGTTATTTTAGTTAGGGTTTATCTCATTATTTGCCTATGGTTCCCACAAACCTAGTTATGGAGTTTAGTTACTCATGGCCATAAACACAATATTCAAATATATTAAATAAGAGTTCATGTACTTACTTCAAGGAGAAAAAGTAAAATCCAAAAGTTTGCTTGATTAACCACCAAAAATCACTTGCACGAATCTCCAAATCTAACACTAAGACACAAAGTCTAATAATATGATGTCTAACAATACAGAGTCTAACAATCTAAGAGTCTAACTATCCGGCGTCTAACAATCTAAGAGTCTAACTATCCGGTGTCTAACAATCTAAGAGTCTAACTATCCAGCGTCTAACTGTCCAAGATTCTAACCTCAAAAATGAGGTTTTTCGAACTATTTATAAAAAATAAAAACCTAATTAAACAAGGACTCTATTTGTTGGAAATCTGTCAAAACGCGGCTGGGTCGACGAACCACGCGACGGATCGTCGTGGTCACGACAGACCGTCATGGACTCCGTCATCCCATACTTGTGCAATTTCTCTTGCTTCTCTCTTCACCACCCTCGATGGCAAGTATGACCGACCGTTATAGGCATAACGGTCCGTCGAGGGTCTTCGTTCCAAAACACTTCAACTCTTGGAATCTGGGTACTGGGATCACTTCTCTGAACTTCATGACGAACCTGCAGAACGGACCTTCACAGACACGACGGACCGTCACAAGCTTCGTAACCCCACACTTGGTCAGACTTCCCTGTCTTCCTTCAGCAGTTGCACTACGCTGCCACCTACGGACCGTCACAAGAACGACGTACCATCATAAGCTTCGTAGGTGGTCTCTTCTGCATTTCTTCGCTCAAAATCTCCGCATTCAGCTATGGACAGATTTCCTGCAAAACAAAGAGAAACTTATATAAAAATTAGCACAAAAAAGGCTTTTGGTCACACTAAACTTAAGGAAAAAGTATTAATTATACCATGAAACCACGGTATATAAACACCCTCAACTTAAATTCGTTGTTTGTCCTCAAGCGACGCACTATGACTCACTACACAATCTTTGTATAATATATCCATGTTTTATCCTTTGCAATCATTTGGCTATCAATCCCGATTAATGTCATCAAATCTATGCATGCTATGACTATTTGGATTGAACTATGTGGGATCAGAACATAACACAGACTCACCATGCATTAACACCTATCCTCTTAAATTTCTCACTAAGGTGCTAAAAATTCTGGTATTGCATTTAGTGTCCTCACTTCAAAACAAAATCCTCATTTTTCACACAATGATTTCAATTTGAGTATAAGGATTACTTTCAACACTGTCTCTCAGAACAAAGTCACACTCATTCATACCTATTACCATAAGCTTGCCCTTATTTTCACAGCCTTAAGTTCACTTTCTTGGCTTGTAACATAGGCTCAAGGTCAGGTAGGGTATATTTAGGTATACTTTAGTGACTTTTTTTCCTCCTTGACATATCGGCTAAACCTTCCACTTTCTATCATTTTATCTTGCCCTGTTTCTCATATTTTTTCACCTTGCTATTTTCTCTTCTTTCTTCATTTGTGTAAGTGACTCTCTTCTTTTCTTGCTTGTATTTCTTGTATATTTTTCTTTTTCATTATTTTTCGTTCAACTAATTTTTGAGTCACTTTACTTTTGTTCTTTCTCTCTCTTTGTTCTTTAAACCCCACTTTCAGAGCATTCCTTATAATAGCCACCCTCAACTCATGGCATTGCCATGAGTCAAGGTACAAAATACCCAAAGTTGGGTCAGGGCCATAACAAAGGTTGTTTACTGCATTAGCCACCCTCAACTTATGCTTTTGGCATAAGCTGAGGTGCACATGTACTAGGAGAGACAAGGGCCAACACATTGTTCCCAGAAAAGATCAGTTGGGTGAAAAAGAAAGGTCTAATTTTAAGGTCAGATTATTTGGATCAAAGAAGGATAAATTTCATTTGGTTTCTTTTATTTAGGCTAGAAATGGGCTATATTGAACAAGGGTCTATGATCCTTTCCTAATTGTCAATTACAACTTACTTTTAGCAGGACTAACAAGGCAAGTTCTAGCTCAGTACAAATAGTGGACTATTCAAATTTTCCTCACACTCACTTGACATCTCATCACTATACTAGATTATCAGACACCTAGTTCGAATTTAAGACTTAGGGTAATGCAATGGTGTAACTCTATTCCATGCATAAATTCACACAATTATCAGTTACTATGCCTAGTCATGCATTATTATCAAGTTTATCAGGATATCATTTAAGTCATCATGCTCCAAAAATAAACTATGTACAAAAGATATAAACATGCCGGTTCAACAGAAAAAGTAATTAGTCTTTTGGTGAAAAAGAACACAGGCAAGAAAACCCAAAAGAGCATAGTGAATTGGGCTAGTCAGACTTCACCCTAACACTCACTTTCTAATTACCCCACCCCCAACAAAAAAACATGCAATTCTCCCAAATGCATAGAAATTAACATACTAGAGTGGTAGGTGAAGCAAACCTGTGGCCCAAAGCATCGTTGATCAACAAGTTGGTGGGTCCAGTTCCCCGAAACCCATGTCCTCTGAAATCTGGACACCCTAAGTGGTGTAATCAGCAACAACCGCACCATCAATAGTGCCTCCTACTCTCTCTACAGTGCGGGAGCTAGACGCCCCAGCCGCTAACTCTGATGCTGTCATTTGGTGCGCCTCCTCCTAAGCAAGTGAGGCTCTCCTCGCGGCCTCTATCTCTCGGCGCTCCTTCTTCCGTGCTCGCGCCTCGTCCTCTGCTCGACTCCTACGCCTCTTTGCACTCTCTCAAGGGGAGGTGGTGTAATTTATAAAGTAGCAAAAAGGGCCGCCAACACTGTGTCCTCAGCAGTCTCGACAGAAGGGGCCTCAGACTCTAAAACCCTAGCCTCTAAGATCGTGTTGATGTCTGCACAAAAACTCTCAACAGCAGCCTGAAAAGTCGATACATCCATCGGAGGGGCTGGTCGGGCTAGCACCCTCAACTCAAAGGCGTCAAAGCGCTGGTTAACCTCAGCGATCTTACGCTCTGTAAACTGGACCATTTTCCTCTCTAGGCGCTCTTCGGACTCAGTGATAGACTTCTGCATCCACGGATGAATATGATGCAGAAGTGTGGCCATTTGCACCTCTAGTTTTTGGACCCTAGAAAGTGGGACTAGTGCCGGTAAAGGGGCTGTGCGAGAGAGCTCGGGGCAGTGCTACTACCTGGGATAGACTCGACCGGGGTAGTGTCAGTGGACGCTGCTGTGTAGCCATGCGGGCATGGGCTACCGTATCAGCAAGATCATCCGCAAGTGGGGGCAGCTCTGGACGGGGCCCTTTGCGTGGAGCCAATTCATTGGCCTCGTCTCTGATGAGACCGACATCAATATTGCCCTGCGGGGTCTTAAGCTGATGTACGTGCCATATGGGCACACCTGCGGACCTGCAGAGAGCATAGATCATGCACGGGAAAGGGTAGGTAGTAGTGACTTTGAATGCCCTCTCGTGCATGACTGCCTCTAGAAGCAATGCAAAGTCCACCTCGAACCCGGCTATCATCGCCGCCATCAACACTGCTCGATCCCAAGTAATCATATTATCTAAAGCTGTGGGGGAAAGGCACTGATGGACAAGCAGCCACAAAAACTTCGCCGTGAAAGTGAGGTTGGCCTTCTTGATGGACCACTTCCGCTCAGTCACCCAATCAGCACCCTCTCTATCTACTGACAGGTGCAGGTCCATCTACCGCTTGGTGGTCTCTCTCAGTGATGGCTCGCGCAGGAACTGGACATCTTTAACTATTTGGCAGCGGTAGTCAAACTCGGTAGTGAGAGGGGTCCGAGTAGCATCAACACCCTCGCCGTATAGAAACCAGCGGATGGCAGGCAATGAAATTTCAACATGTACGCCCCGTACTCGGACCTGCTCCAAGGGGGGCTGTTTAGCGGGGGTAGCCCGACTATCTATCTGTGATCGGAGAGTTGCTACGTAGGATGCGTGGAACTCTTGGACCATTTCTTCACTGTAACGTCCCAGAGGACGTGCTTTCCACTCCAAGTGATGATTGGTGAAGAGATGGTGGATCTCAGGCATCATCGGGAGACTCCCTGTAAGGACCTGCCGCTCCAAGGTGAGTGTTCGAGTCATCACTCCTTTATCAGTCAGGAACTTGGCGGCGGAGTAAACTTGAAATTGCCCGTCGACACACCACCGGTTGGGCTGGTTAGTGGCTGGGGTGGGGGTCAGAGATGGTGAGCCTGAGGTGGAATCCGAACTGTCAGCCTCCTCAGACGAGGCCGACGCTGCAGCGGTGGCGGGTGCAGGAACCTCACTATATCCGGACGCTTCCTCTGACCACGATACTCCTAAGGAGCCAGACACTCCTTCTTCATTTTTGGCTGAGGTCGACGCTGCAGCGGTGGCGTGTGCGCGAACCTCACCAGATCCTGAGGCTTCCTCTGACCACGATACTCCTATGGAGACAGATGCTCCCTTCTTCATTTGTGGCTGACCTAGAGGGTGTGCCGGTCAGTGTGCGCTCCTCATAAGACTTGAAGGCAATGACTACGCCGGACGCCCCCTTTTTGGGTGTGTCTCATGGAGCACGTGCAGCACAGGAAGGTGTGGAAGTGCCTAGGGGCACATACTCAGGGTCACGCTCATCATTAGAGCCGATGACCATGCGGGCAGATGGGGCGACAGATTTTTATCGCCCGCGTGCGTAGATTTGGTCTTGCTTGGGTTCCATAGTAGATAGTACCTGTAAAGGATCAATATTAGTATGAGTAGTGGCAAACAAGACAAGCAAAACCATACCAATTAAAACATTGAAAAATAGTATGTCATGGCTATAGAAACATTGACACACGATGTGCCTGGTGACGGCTCGTCGTGACTATGACGGACTGTCATGAGGTCCGTCGTGTTTTACTTAGACTATGTATATATAGAGAACCCTGAAGGAGAGTCTCTGACTAGCATGGCGGTATGTGCAGGACGGATCATCACAGGTACGATAGTCCGTCGTAGGACACTTAAAAAAATATGCAGACCCTTAGCAGAGGGGTCTCTGATCGTCATGACGGTCGTGCAGGACAGATCGTCATGGGTATGACGGTCCATCACATGTGTCCGTTGAAGGACACTTGGAAAAATGAGAGACCCTTAGAAACAGGGTCTCTAACAACCAGAATGGTTGTGCAGGACGGACCGTCGTGAAGACGATGGTCCGTCACATGTGTCCGTTGGGAAACACATGGGATAAAATGAAAGACCCTTAGAAACAGGGTCTCTTATAACTAGAACGGTTGTGCAGGATGGACCGTCGTGAAGACGACGGTCCGTCACATGTGTTCGTTGGGACAGGGTGCTAGGGATTTTGGAACAGACCCTACGATGGTCCGGCGTAGGTACGACGGTCCATCATCGGGGTCTCATTCTGTATAACAGTAACAAAACTGGTGTAACCCATGCATCCCCTATGAACCCACATCAAACTTGTAGTGTTTTGGACTTACATTTGTGTATCCCAACTACCTAGGAAACTAGCAATGCAAAAGCACCTATGTATAGGGTTGTCAACATGGAAATTTTCGAACATTTTGAACCTAGGTTAGACATAATCACATAAAGGAAACAACATACGACGAAGAACTAAGCTAATACTAACTAATAAACAAAAATGCAAGATAAATGAGTAGAAATTAGGGACACATACCTTAGAATTGGAGAAAAAAAATGGAGAAGTACTCAAAGGCCAGGAAGAAACCCACAACAGCAACTCCGACTAGTAGATTAACACTTTTAGGGCTTTGGGGAATTGTGGGGGCCAATGATCGGTGGTTGATAGAGGAATAGATTGTGGAAGTTGAAAAAGAGAGGGTAGTGGGAGGAATAATGAAGGAATGAGGTGAAATGAGGGGTTGGGGAGTCTAAACGGTCTAATTTTGAAAAAGACTCCAGCCGGGTCTTGTCGGGTACGACTCATTAGTTACACGATGGTTCCCTGACGATGGTCCGTCGCAGTTGTGACGGCCCGTCGTTTGTTCCGTCGTGTGTGCCCTAGTTTGAAAATAACAGAAATACGTACCTGGTACAACGGAGGCATATGACGGTCCGTCACAGGCGCAACGGTCCGTCGATGTATCCGTCAGTGACTGCTGCAGAGTAATTTTCTGCAGAATTTCCGGTGATGTGCCTGCAATTTTAAAAACCCATTAGTAGAAAAATGCTACCATTACTAAAAAGACTATAAGTATTGGGTTGCCTCCCAACAAGATCCTGATTTAATATCGCGGCACGACTGGGGAACCTTGATTACTCAGACTTCATCATGATGGTATGCCTCTATCACTTCATTCCCCGATGCTTTAGGCCCAATATAGAGTTTTATTCTATCTCTATTCCTCTTAATCCGGACTCCCTCCTTGGCTTTTAACTCAACTATTCAACGAGGGAATACTTGGGTAATCGAGTAAGGGCCAATCCATTTGGACATGAGCTTGCCCAGAAGACAAGGCGACCTAGAACTGTCTACAAGCACCAAATCTCCAACCATAAACTCTAGTTTTGCATATTTTTGTTCATTCTCCTTCTTCATCTTTTCTTCGTGGGAAATGGCAGATACCGATTGGAGCTCACCAATCTGCCTCATGGTCCTACAAATGATGAAGGTTGCTTCTTCATTATTCAACTGAAATGTCATCTGTCCCTTCTCCATATCAACTAAGACTCTACCTATAGCAAGGAATGGCCTCCCAAGGATAATAGGCACTTCAAAATTGACCTCACAATCAAGAATAACAAAATCAGCCGGAAAGATGAGTGACTCCACATTTACTAGCACATCATGAAGTATCCCTATAGGTCATTTCACTGTCCGATTAGCCATCAGTAGCCGCATCGCAGTGGGTTTTGGATCCCCCAAACCCAACTTCTTGTAAATCGAGAGGGGCATCAGATTTATGCTTGCCCCAAGATAACATAATGCTTTCGCAAAATGTAATAACCCAACTGTACAAGGACTAGTGAACGCACCAGGATCTTCTTTCTTTTGTACGAGGGATCTTGTAGCAATAGCACTACAATGCTGCAGTCTATCATCATCCTTGAAAGTGATCGATCTTTTCTTGGTGACCAGATCTTTCATAAATTTGGCATAACCGGGCATTTGTTCTAGAGCTTCTATTAAAGGGACATTGATAGAAAGCTGCTTCAACATTGTTATGAAACGCCGATATTTACCATCCTCGGTATTTTTCGCTAATCTCTAAGGGAAGGGTGGTTGTGGCCTAGGCATGGGAATTACCTTGATAGGTACTCCTGCATCTTTTCCATTACTTTCCTCTACTTCACCACTACCCTTTACCACACTATCATTATCTTTTCTCACATTTTCCTCGGTAGATGGCATAGGTGGGTCAATGGTTTGTTTACCACCCCGAGTAGTAATTGACATACAGTGCGCATCATTCTTTGGATTTTGGAAAGTATTGCTAGGAAGAGTTCCCGATTGCCATGTGTTCACTGTCGCAGATAATTGGGCCATTTGCAATTCGATCTATTTAATCGAAATTGCATATGTATCAACTTTTTGCCCAATACTATCTAAATCACCACTTAATTCTTTAATGTGTTCATCAGTAGCATCGAGCCTCCTCATCATTTTGTGCAACATGTCCTCAACTCGCGCCATACTATCTCCACCATCCCTAGGAGTAACTTCACGATTTTTAGGAGGGACATAAGGCCCATTCCTGTCGTTTCTATTAGCATTGTTACCTCTGTTAAAGTTGTTGTCGCGGTTGTAGTTTCTATCACGGACATAATGACCCTCACAGTTGTAGTTACCATAATTCTGACCTTGGTTCCCTTGACCTTTGCGCCAATTAACCTGATTTGAGCCTTGGGCGCGTGGTCGAAACCCCCCATCTGCTCCTTTACTGCATAAGTGTCCTCCGCATAATAACATTCATCATTAGGAGGTGGTGGTTTAGCCAAGTAGTTGACTGCATTTATCTTTTCTGCACCCCCAGTGACATGTTTGATTACCAACCCAAGCTCAGTTTTCATCTGAGCCATTTCTTCACGTATCTCATCTGTGGCTAGGTTGTGAGTGGACTACACTGCGAAGGTGTTTCTCCTAGTATCGGACTTTCTAGTACTCCAAGCTTTATTGTTCCGGGAGATTTTCTATAATTTTTCAGCGATCTAAGCATAAGGACACTCCCCAAAAGATCCACCTGCAATAGTGTCCAACACCACTTTATTGTTATCATCCTGTCCCCGATAGAAGTATTCCTTCTGTGACTCATCATCTATACGGGGATTTGGAACACTTCTCAAGAATGAGGTGAATCTATCCCAAGAACTACTAACTGACTCTCCTGGTAGTGCCACAAAGTTATTAACTCTGTCTTTGTGGTTTAGTTTCTTTGAGACCGGATAGTAGCGTGCTAAGAAGACATCCCGTAGTTGGTTCCAAGTGAAGATTGAGTTGTATGGGAGCTCAGTGAACCACATAGCAGCCTCTCCCGTCAGTGAAAGAGGAAACACTCTGATACCTATTACATCTATATCCAAATCAGGCCTCCCTACACAACTTTTACACAGTGCCCTTACATTAGCTATATGGGCATGTGGATCCTCAGAAGGTAGCCCCGAAAACAAACCTCTAGCAGTGAGCATTTGCATCAGGCTACAAGTTAACACAAAAGTGTGGCCTGTGGGTTGAGGAGGCAAAACCAGTGGCCCATCCGAGTCTGCTATGTTATCATAGCCTCTGTAGTTTTCTTGGGGCCGTGGAACAGGATTTTTTCCACTCTACTGGTGTTCACCCGGAGCATCGGGTAACATCTGACCATGAACATCAACCAGAGCTGGGATGTTCTGGTTCGGATCATCATCATTTATTCCCAAGTTTCGATCCATATTGAGCAGTGTACGCTCTATTTCGTGATCGTAGGGAAACAAGGGTTCTCTTCCTTTCCGTGTATTAGGCATACAAGGAGGATAGTTCTAAAAATAATCAAAAACAATAAAACAAAGTAAAATCAAGAAAATATCAAATAAACAATAGTAATAAGTTCAAGTTAATCTAAAAGCTATAATCCCCGACAACTGTGCCAAAATTTGATACGCTTAAACTTACTTCTCAAATAAGAAGTAAAGCGGTCGTGTCATGCAAATAACCCAACTAGTGAGGTTGGGATCGTTCCCACGAGGAAAATAGACTAGACTTAACTTCAACCTGTTATTACTAATGTTTGGTCAATGACTTTCTTGGAAAGTAAAAACTTAAAAAAAAGGGGTTTCTATTTCTAAATGAGTGAAAATAAATAACGAACTTGGAAGAGACACTTAACAACTTTGACTGTTGGATTTTAATCAATTAATCAAAGTAACTAGGGTTTACGTGTTCCCCACAAGTTCATAACTTAATAATTCTAACTATAAAATTCTTTCCTAGTATCTTGCATGCAAAATGATAAGTTATGTATTTCTAAATCCTTGGTCCGACTAGAAAATCTCACTCCACACGTTGGTCCGGCTACGTGTGTTTCTATCCTAAGCCTTATCCTTACCTCATATTAAGCATCGTATTCGATATTTGACTAAGTTATTACCTCGTACCAATCAATACTAGCCTATTATATAGTATACACTAAATCTATGTTAATAATTCTTTTCCTATTATCTACTTCCTTGGTCCGGCAAGTAGCATTAAGGCGAGTTCTAACGTTGGCCATCCGTTAAAAAGACTTCTAAGCGAAAGAATTATTAATGTATGCAAGACACTATTCTAGAATTGTTATTTTAGTTAGGGTTTATCTCATTATTTGCCTATGGTTCCCACAACCCTTGTTATGGAGTTAAGTTACCCATGTCCATAAAGACAATATTCAAATATATTAAATAAGAGTTCATATACTTACTTCAATGAGAAAGAGTAAAATCCAAAAGTTATCTTGATGAATCACCAAAAATCACTTGCAAGAATCTCCAAATCGAAAACTAATACACAAAGTCTAATAATATGATGTCTAACAATCTAAGAGTCTAACTGTTACGACCCAACCCGATGGGCCGTGACTAGTGCCCGTTTTGGACACCGACATACAAACCTGCTAAGTATAACCAACTGAAACTAAGACAATATGGAATTTAATCAAATCAAGCAACCATTCAACCGTAACAACATACGCGAGCCGACAAAGTCGCCACTATTCAAAGCATAAAAACATACGTAAGCCGACAAGGCTGCCCCCGTACAAGCGGACATCCCAAACAAATCATGTCCAGACCATTACCCAAAACATATATTTACAACCCACATAATGTCCACAGACCTCTAAGAGTACAATAGTGAAACTCGACGGGACAGGGCCCTGCCATACCCATAGACGAGCAAAAGACTACACCAAAAGTTATGTACCAAAACGACTAGGCTCAGGAACAGTGGAGCTCTCCCAATCAGCAGAGTAGATATCCTAGGCAGGAGGATCATCGAACTGTGCGTCTACACCTACAAGCATAAAATGCAGCCCCCCGAGGAAAAGGGGGTCAGTACAGACAATGTACTGAGTATGTAAAGCATAAGGTAAAGATGACATGATACCAATATGGAAAGTCGAAACAAAATATCGCTACACATGTACCCTTTTAAGTGAAAATCATGCATATCTTTAACATATAAGGTGCCCAGTTTCCCTAGTAAGGGACTCGGCAAAATAATCATCACGTCATCTCCGTCATCATCATCATCATAACCATCCTCATCACTAATCATATATATAATATACATACCCGGCCCTCTAGTGAGAAACTCGGTTACATATGCAAGAAACTCCGCACGAACATTACCTGGCCCAGGACTCGGTGAAATGATAAATGACTCTATGCACGAGCGGAATATTATGAGCAACCATATGCAATTAAAATCATTTCTTATAACTCAATAGAACAATAAACGTGAACCAGCAAGGAGTATTACCAAATATTAATGTTTTATTAAGATTATGAACCTTTAATACGATATGGAAACGTAAAATCATAATGACTCTAAGAAGCACTACCATAGATATTAGAGATCATCATAGCCTTAGACATAGCCGATATATAGAGGAATAATTGTGGAAGCAAGAATATACGTCACCTAGACGCTCTAGAGGTAAGTATCAAACCTGTCCGTTATTCGCTTATTTTTAAAACTCATGCCAAACAAATAAAGAAGGGACAACGTTACATATCGTATAATCGAGCCGCTCGTCCAATAGTGTTGTCCATAATCAGAGAGTTGTGGTTTTCCCCAAGGGAAAGATGGTGTACTTTCCTACCAGGGTAGATTGTGTGTTCCTAATGTGGGTGAGTTGAGAAATCATATCCTTGTAGAACCCAATAATTCCATGTACTCTATTTATCTTGGTACCAATATTATCTACCGCAATCTGCGGGAAATTTATTGATTGAATGGCATGAAGATTGATATGGAAGATTTGGTGAGTAAGTACCCCAATTACCAGCATGTAAAGGTACAACATCAGAAACTAGGAGGTATGACTCAACAGATCGATATTCTTACTACGGAGTTGGAAGTGATCAATATGGAAATTAACACAGGGTTACCACATACTCGCATACATCATGATTCCATTTGGGTGATAGTTTATAGTATGTGTAAGTGTTCTCACTTTTTGACGGTCAAGGCTACATATTCGGCAGAGGACTATTCCAAGAGTTATATTAATGAAATTGTGAGGTTGCATGGGGTTCCTTTTTCTATCATTCAGTTTACCTCCTATTTTTTGAAGTCATTCCAGAAGGGTCTTGGTACTCAAGTTAACCTTAGTACAACATTTCACCAAAGACGGAAGGTCAGGAAAAGCGTACCATTTAAACCTTTAGAGGATATGTTGAGAACTTCTGTCATCGAATTTAAGGATAGATGGGATGATCACCTTCCTCTAATTGAGTTTTCCTACAACCAATAACTACCATTCCAGCATTTATATGGACCCTTATGAGAATTTGTATGGGTGTAGATTTAGATCTCCTATTGGTTTGTTTGAAATAGGTAAAACAACCTTCATAGGGACAAATTTAGTCCTTTATTCTATGGAGAACGTGTATTTTATTTTGAGATAGACTTAAAATAGCCCAAAGTCGTCAGAAATCTTGTGCAGATGTAAGGAGAAGGGAACTAGAGTTCCATGTTGATGATTGGGTCTTCTTGATAGTTTTACCTAGGAAAGGGTTGATGAGATTTGGTAATAAATGGAAGCTAAGTCCTAGACATGTAGGCCCTTACAATATCTTGAAAAGGGTTGGAAAGGTGACGTATGAGATAGAGTTGCTAAAAGAATTAGCAATAGAGCATCCGGTCTTCAACATCTCAATCTTAAAGTAGTGTGTGGGTGACCCAACCTCTATAGTGCCATTAGGGAGTGTGGTCGTGAAAGATAGTCTTTATTATTAGGATGCACTAGTTTATATTCTTGACCGTCAAGCTAGAAGGTTATGAAACAAAGATGTCGCTTCAGTAAATGTTTTGTGTAGGATTCAGTCCGTAGAGGGAGCTACTTAGGAAGCAGAAGCAGCCACAAAAGCAAGGTATCCTCACCTATTTCCTTCCGATTCCACTCCAGCTTTATATTATAGATCCTCTTCAGGTTTTCAGTAATTCATAGGTGAAATCAGTCATTCAATCATGTTCCCGTAGTTTGTACTTGCATTTTTAGCGTATTTGCATGTTCTCGTAACTCAATTCAGCTAGAAAGTAAGTTTTGAGTGTTTAGTAGTTGGGATTGCAGCTCTGTCCCTCAATTTAAGCTATTTTTGTCTTCATTTGAGGACGAATGTTCTCAAAAGGGATTTAATGTAACAATCAGTAACCTAGATAGTCCAAAACTAAGAATTTCCAAAAGTTTAGGTTGCATCTACGGAAGCCATCTATGGAACGTATGTAGGACCACGTTTTGTAGACAAGGTCCACAGAAAACTCAATGATCCAAAACAACGGCTAGGACCTACGGACCGTAGGTGGGACCACAATAAGTAGACCAGGTCTGTTGATCAAGGTCCATAAACCCATTCTCTGATCCAAACAACAAAGGTATAGGCAGACCGTAGGTGGGACCACGGTCCATGGACCAGGTTCGTTAATCATGGTCTAGAAACCCATTCTCGAAACCAAACGAAGAAGGAACATGATCGACCGTAGTGAGAGCCATGGTCCGTCGACCAGGTCCGTCAATCTTGGTCCATAAACGACGGCCAGGACCTATGGACTATAGGTAGGACCACTTCAAGTGGACTAGGTACGTCGATCACTACAACATCAGTTAATTTAGGGGTCTTTTGGTCTTCTCCTATATCGTTAAACCCCTAAGCTACATCATTTAGACCCAAAATTATGGGGGTTTTTTCAATATAAGCCTACAAGCATAACAAAAACTTACCTATGTCAAATCATTAATCAAAACTTAGAGAATTAGAATCCAGAAAGGATAAAAAGGTCGACAACCCTTGTTCAATAACACAACAAGGTTCCATAAGTTCCAGCCCCAAAATAAAAATATTTCTCTGTGAATTTTATCACCAGGCATGTGGGATTTTACTAGTGGGTTTCATTCACTCTTTGGGTCCCGAGTTTTCGGTCAGTTCTTGATTCTATTATCAAGAATAATCCTATAGTTTCTAGAATTACAAAAGATTATCATAAATTAGTTAGATATGTGGATTTCATCACAAGGTATGTGGGATTTCACTTGTGGGTTCCTTTCACTCATTATATCCATAGTTTTCAATCAGTTTTGATTCTCTTATCATGATTAGACCTACGATTCTAAAATTACAACATATAATCATAAATTAGTCAGATATATGTTCCAAATCAGGTATCAAAGTTATTATTCAGTTTGTCGAATGAATTTCAGAAGCCTAGTTAAGTATTTCTTTAGTTCTTGAATTCCACATGCTAGGTCAGATATTTCATTAGTTTTTTTATACATGCCTCAGTTATTAATGCATCATTATCTTATTAAATATTGCATTCTCAGTTTGCATGTTCAAATTTGAGATATCCAATATTTACAGAAAATTCAGATTTAATTAGTTAAGTACATAAAATTAATTCGAGTAGCATAATACGGAGTTGGACTAGAGTTCAAAGTACCCAATAGTCACAGAACTACCAGCCAAGTAGGTTGTAAGTCCCCTCTGTGGCATCTGTTTAATGATCACGTCATAATACCTTTATACCTCTGGCATGGTATATTGGGTCTTCTTAATGAAGAGTATAGATTCGACTCCACATTTAGCTCGTGTGGTTTTATAATTGATTATTAGTATCTCCCACAGTTCAATCAGACTCTGTTGTATTGACGACTTATTAGTATATTGAGTATTTTGTTTCAGCATGTTATAAAATTGTCATTGTATCAACTTAGCTCAAAATTCACTATATCATGTTATGATTATTATACTTAATTTTGTGCTTCTTCAGTTATGTTTTATTTCTTTTTATTCTATCCTACATGCTCAATACATTTCAAGTACTGACGCATACGTGCGGTACATCTTTTTGTGATGTAGGTTAAAGTTTTCACCGTCTAGATCACTTATAGATTGATCCTAATCTCTACTTCAGAAGATTCAGTGATATGTCCTCTTTCCTTGAGGTCAATAATCATTAGTTTCTTATTAGTATTTAGTCTTTTAGTTTAAGTTTTTAATAGACTTAGCATGGGTTAGTCCCAGTAATTCTAGTTTGTTAGAGACTTATTTAAGACATAATTAGTTTAATTTTAGTATTGAGTTGATATTTTCTTTGTATTAAACTGAATATAGTTTTATTTATCTAAGTTATAGAATATGGGTATTTTCCCATATTTTTATTTTAACAATTTATGTAGCTTCCGCAACAATTTATATTCTTTAGTATACTCATGATCATGCCAGCAAGGTCAGATGTGGATCACTTGTTGTCCTAGATTTTGTGTCTGTGTCTCGGGAGTATCTCAGGGCATGACAAATATGGTATCAGAGCACTAGGTTTAAGAGTCCTAGGATGCCTGAAAAGCCGCACTAAGTAGAGTCATTTTCATGGGTGTGGAGTGCACAACATCTAAGGAGAGGGAGGCTATGAATTATTATAGGAAAAATTTCACTTTCTTGTTACTCTTATCATGTGTAATGTATGATCTTATTTCGTTTTAACTTGACGTTCTATGTTTTAGATCATGCCTACTCATATATATAACCTTAGGAATGCGAACGCCACGAATCAAAATGCAGCTCCTCTAGTCCCAGATAAAGAAGTCTCAAATACTGAGTTCAGAAGTGCCATACAGATGTTGGTTGTGAGTATGACTAACTAGTAAATTGGATTCATTTTCATGTGAATGAAAATGGTGGATAAATAGCAGAAAGGGTCCGTGAATTTGTTAGGATGAATTGGCCTGAATTTTTAGGATCGTAAACTAATGAGGATCCTTAGAATTTCTCGGATAATATTACAAAAAAATTTGTGGTAAGACAAGTCACTGGGAATGATTCGGTTGAGTTTGTATGATACCATATGAAGGATGTTGCTCAGATTTTGTACACTCAGTGGAAGGAGAATATGGGTTAAAATGCGGCTCATATCATTTGGGATTGCATTAGTAACACTTTTCTCAATAGTTTTTTCTCAATAGAATTGACATAGGCAAAGGCTAAAGAATTCATGAACTTGAGGTAGGGTAACATGACAGTCCAAGAGTATATGCTGAAGTTTAAAAAGCTCTCCAGGTATGATCCTCACATGGTCTCTGAATGAAGAGTTCAGATGAATAAGTTCTTGTACAAAGTGTCAGATTTAGTTAAAACTGAGTGCAGAAATGCTATGTTACTAGGAGATATGAACATCTATAGGATTATGACTCATACTCAGCAAATTGAGGGTGATAAGATTAGGGAACATTCTAAGGAGAGTGAGAAGGCTAGGATTTTGAACTATGTCTATTCCCAGCAGAAATTGGGAGGTGGAAATTGCTCGCAGAGTCAGCAAAACTTTTTCAACTCCATCCTCTTCGTCACCTAGTGTTCCATCCTCGAAGAACAGGTATGACCAGAAGGGTAGAACATCAGGATCTAAGTCTGAGGGAAGTGTTTTAGGCACAAAAACTTACCCCACTTGCTCTAAGTGTGATAAGAATCATCCGGGCGAGTGTCTCCCAGGAAAAAGGAATAATTAATTGGGTGCGGTCATTCTAGTCACAGGTTGATGGATTGTCCTTCTAGACAGGGTCAAGGAGGTGTTAATGGTAGAGCTCTGTCTACAACATCAGCAACTGCAGCAAGTCACCCGAATCAACAGGGTAACTCAACCGGTACAGGTGGCGGGCAGCGCAAGAACATGTTGTATGCTGTCAAGGCTCGCCAGGATAAGGAAGGTTCTCCGTAGTTACTGGTATATTACGTGTTTTTTTACCTTGATGTTTATGCATTGTTAGATCGAGGGGATACTCTTTCTTTTGTAACTCCTTATATAGTAGTCTGATTCAGTGTTAGTCAAAAAACTCTTAGAACCTTGCTCAGTCTCAACTCCAGTTGGTGACCCAGTTATAGCTAAAAGGGTAAACAACAATTGCTCTATCACAGTATCTCAAAGATTCATCTCAACAGATATTGTAGAATTAGAAATGGTAAACTTCCATGTCATTGTGGCATGGATTGGATAGAATTAAGTTATGCCTCAGTCGATTGTAGAACAAGGATTGTTCATTTTAAGTTTCCAGACGAACCAATCTTATAATAAAAGTGTAGTATTTAGGGCCTATGGGTCGATTTAGTTTACCATAAGACTAGAAAGCTGATCTAAGAGGGTTATCTCTATCATCTAATTTGGGTTAAGGATTCTAGATCTGAAACCCCAACTCTTGAGTCAGCTCAAGTATTTTATGAGTTTCTAGAAGTGTTTTGTAGAAGATATTCCTAGAGTCCCTACCGAAAGGGAAATAAACTTTGGAATTGATCTCCTTTAATACACCCAACCTATTTCTATTCCTGCTCACAAAATGGGTCCAGCATAGCATAAGGAATTGAAAGAGCAATTGTAAGACCTCCTAGATAAGGGCTTCATCAGACCTAGAATTTCAACATGGGGTGCACCACTGTTGTTCATAATGAATAAAGATGGTTCTCGCAGAATGTGCATTTACTATAGACAGTTGAACAACGTCGCAATCAAGAAGAAATATCCCATCCACAAGATTGATGACATGTTTGATTAACTTCGAGGTGTTATCTATTTCTCAATGATAGACCTCAGACCAGGTTATCATCATATTAGTGTTAGAGATAGTGACATTCCGAAAAGAACCTTCAGAACTTGGTATGGTCATTATGAATTTGTTGTTATGTCATTTGGACTAACCAATGTTTTTGCAGCTTTCATGGATTTGATGAAGAAAGTGTTGAAACAGAACTTGTACTTGTTCATTATAATCTTCATTGAAGATATCCTGATTTACTCTAGGAATGAGAAAGAACATGCAATTCATTTGAGAATTGTTCCACAGACTCTCAAGGATCGCCAGTTATTCACTAAGTTTAGCAAATGTGAGTTTTGGTTGCAATCCATTACTTTTCTTAGTCACATTGTACTTAGCAAACGGATGCGTGTGGATTCACATAAGATAAAAGTAGTAAAGTAATGGCCTAGACCTACCTTTGCTACAAATATCAGAAGTTTCTTAGGTCTAGCGGGTTATTGTAGATGGTTAGTGGAAGGATTTTCAGCCATAGACTCACCATTTACTAGGTTAACTCTGAAGATTACCATGTTTCAATGGTCAGATGATTGTGAGAAAAGCTTTGGTGAATTAAAAACAAGATTAACTACAACTTATGTCTTGACTCTACCATAAGGTTTAGGTGGTTATGTTATATATTGTGATGCCTCTAGAGTTGCCCTAGGTTATGTGTTGATTCACAAAGATAAGGTTATAGTGTGTGCTTGTAGACAACTTATGGTGGATGAGAAGAACTATCCAAACCCATAACCTCGAGCTTGCAGAAGTGGTGTTTGTACTAAAGATATGGATACATTACTTGTATGGCGTTCATGTACACTTGTTCAGTAATTATAAGAGCCTTCAGTATGTGTTCACTCAGAAAGAGTTGAGTCTTTGCAAGAGGAGATGTCTTGAGTTCCTTAAGGATTACTATATGAGTGTGCATTATCATCCGGATAAGCCAAATTTAGTGGCACATGCGCTCTTAGCAGATTATCTATGGGTAGTGTAGCCCATGTTGAGGAAGAAAGAAAGGATCTAGTGAAGTATGAGTCCGCCTTATGAGCATATCTGACAATGGTGTAACATTTCAGAATAAGGTAGAATCTTCCTTGGTAGTGGGGGTTAAGGAAAAGCGAGACAGTGATCCAATCTTGCTTGAACTTAACGGTGCAATCCATAATTAGAGAGTGGTTGTTTTCTCCCAAGGGGGAGATTGTGTACTTCTTTACTCGGGTAGATTGTGTGTTCCTAATATGGGTGAGTTGAGAAAGTATATCCTTGCACAAGCTCATAATTGCAGATATTCTATTCATCCAGGTGCCACTAAGATGTACCGCAATCTGCAAGAAATCTATTGGTGGAATGTCATGAAGAGGGATATGGCAGATTTTGTGAGTAAGTTCCCCAATTGCTAGCAGGTAAAGGTAGAACATCAGAAACCAAGAGGTATGACTCAAAAGATTGATATTCCTACTTGGGAGTGGGAAGTGATCAATATGGACTTCATCATAGGTTTACTTCATACTCGCAAACATCATGACTCCATTTTGGTGATAGTTTATAGGGTGACTAAGTCTTCTCGCTTTTTGGCTGTCAAGACTAGATATTTGGCATAGGACTATGCCAAGCTTTACATTAATGAAATTGTGAGGTTGCATGGGGTTCCTATTTTTATCTTCTTAGAAAGAGGTCCTCATTTTACCTCCCATTTCTAGAAGTCATTCTAGAAGGGTCTTGGTAACCAAGTTTACCTTAGTACAATATTTCATCCACCTACGGATGGGCAGGCATAGCACGTACCATTCAAACCTTCGAGGATATGTTGAGAGCTTGAATGATCGATTTCAAGGGTAGCATTCAAGCATTAAGATGGCCCTTTATGAGGCTTTGTATAGTAGTAAATACAGATCTCCTATTTGTTCATTTGAAGTAGGTAAAACTGCCTTGATAGGGCTATATTAGGACCTTTATGCTATGGAGAAAGTGCAACTCATTAGAGATAGACTTAAAACAGCCCAAAGTCGTAAGAAATCTTATTCAGATGTAAAGAGAAGGGAAATAGAGTTCCAAGTTGATGATTGGGTTTTCTTGAAAGTGTCACCGATGAAAGGGGTTATGAGATTTGGCAAGAAAGGGGAGCTTAGTCCTTTATATGTAGTTTCTTATAAGATGTTGAAAAGGGTTGGCAAGGTGGCATATGAGTTAGAGTTGCTAGCAGAATTAGAAACAGAGCATTAGGTCTTCCAAATCTTAATCTTGAAGAAGTGTGTTGGTGATCCATCCTCTATAGTTCCTTTAAAGAGTGTGGCGTTGAAAGATAGTATTTCTGATGATGATGTACCAGTTGATATTCTTGACCTTCAAGTTAGAAGGTTGAGAAACAAAGATGTCGCTTTAGTCAATGTTTTGTGGAGGAGTCATTCCGTAGAGGGAGCTACATGGGAAGCAGAAGTAGCCATGAAATCCAAATATCCTCAACACTATCCTTCCGATTCCTCTCAAACTTGAGGTAATAACTCCTCTTCAGTTTTCAAAATACAATTTCTTACCTTATAAAACTTCATACCAAAAACCCTAAAGCTTTAAGACTGAGGCAAGTTCATTTGTGAAGTATTTTGTTAAATTTTAAACAAGAAATCTGATGGAACAATGCTTCAACAAGGAATCTGTGAGGAAATTGCGTTCTTCAACTCTTCAATCTTCAACATGGAATCTGTAAGAGGAATATCGTGTTCTTTAGTTCTTCTTGAAAAAAATTATATTGTTCTTTGGTTCTCCAGCTTAAAATTGCATTCTTCGGCTAAAGTTTGACGTTAAATTGTGAGATAAATCGTACCTGTTCTTAGTTCTTCTTGAGAGAAAGCCAATTTCTTCATGTCCTCTACTGAAAATCACACACTTCACTGAAGTTTGAGAGGAGTGGAAATGTTAGATGTTTGTGGGACAAGAAATCTTTAGGTGAAGTTTTTTCTTTTGGCCAGAAATAAATTTTAATTTTTATCTTTTTTGCTCATTAAAAATGGGAGAAAACAAGTTTTAATGCTAAAAATGTTGGAGGAATAAGTAATTTTAGTGAAAATAGTAACGCCACATTCATAATGTGTTGGTTTTACAAATATAATAATATGACAACTTAAAAGTGTGATCATTTATATAAATAGTTATTGTCAATTATAACAACAATTATAAAGCGTAGCTTATGGCCTTAAAGAGTACACTTTAGAAGTGTTGCTAATATTATTGTAGCTAAAAGTTAAAAACTTGGGCTACACTTTAAAAGCGTCCCCAAAAGTATTTTAGGGAACACTTTACAAGCGTAGTCCAGATTTAGTGTGGCCGTAGGCCTAAAATGGTGTAGTGTGCTCTTAGCAGATTATCTATGGGTAGTGTAGCCCATGTTGAGGAAGAAAGAAAGGATCTTGTGAAGTATGAGTCCGCCTTATGAGCATATCTGACAATGGTGTAACATTTCAGAATAGGGTAGAATCTTCCTTGGTAGTGGAGGTTAAGGAAAAGCGAGACAGTGATCCAATCTTGCTTGAACTTAAGGGTGCAGTCCATAATTAGAGAGTGGTTGTTTTCTCCCAAGGGGGAGATTGTGTGCCTGTTTACTGGGGTAGATTGTGTGTTCCTAATATGGGTGAGTTGAGAAAGTATATCCTTGCACAAGATCATAATTGCAGATATTCTATTCATCCTGGTGCCACTAAGATGTACCGCAATCTGCAAGAAATCTATTGGTGGAATGTCATGAAGAGGGATATGGCAGATTTTGTGAGTAAGTTCCCCAATTGCTAGCAGGTAAAGGTAGAACATCAGAAACCAAGAGGTATGACTCAAGAGATGGATATTCCTACTTGGGAATGGGAAGTGATCAATATGGACTTCATCATAGGGTTACTTCATACTCGCAGACATCATGACTCCATTTGGGTAATAGTTGATAGGGTGACTAAGTCTTCTCACTTTTTGGCTGTCAAGACTACATATTCGGCATAGGACTATGCCAAGCTTTACATTAATGAAATTGTGAGGTTGCATGGGGTTCCTATTTTTATCATCATAGAAAGAGGTCCTCATTTTACCTCCCATTTCTAGAAGTCATTCTAGAAGGGTCTTGGTAACCAAGTTGACCTTAGTACAATATTTCATCCACATACGGATGGGCAGGCATAGAACGTACCATTCAAACCTTCAAGGATATGTTGAGAGCTTGATTGACCGATTTCAAGGGTACCATTCAAGCATTAAGATGGCCCTTTATGAGGCTTTGTATAGTAGTAGATACAGATCTCCTATTTGTTCATTTGAAGTAGGTCAAACTGCCTTGATAGGGCTATATTAGGACCTTTATGATATGGAGAAAGTGCAACTCATTAGAGATAGACTTAAAACAGCCCAAAGTCGTATGAAATCTTATTCAGATGTAGAGAGAAGGAAAATAGAGTTCCAAGTTGATGATTGGGTTTTCTTGAAAGTGTCACTGATGAAAGGGGCGATGAGATTTGGCAAGAAAAGGGAGCTTAGTCCTTTATATGTAGTCTATTACAAGTTGTTGAAAAGGGTTGGCAAGGTGGCATACGAGTTAGAGTTGCTAGCAGAATTAGAAACAGAGCATTAGGTCTTACAAATCTTAATCTTGAAGAAGTGTGTTGGTGATCCATCATCTATAGTTCCATTAGAGAGTGTGGCGGTGAAAGATAGCATTTCTTATGATGATGTACCAGTTGATATTCTTGACCTTCATGTTAGAAGGTTGAGAAACAAAGATGTCGCTTTAGTCAATGTTTTGCGGAGGAGTCATTCCGTAGAGGGAGCTACTTGGGAAGCAGAAGTAGCCATGAAATCAAAATATCCTCAACTCTATCCTTCCGATACCTCTCCAACTTGAGGTAATAACTCCTCTTCAGTTTTTCAGTCATTCATATGTGAATTTAATTTTAAAATCGTGTTCCCTCAGTTTTACTTGCATTTTCAACATTTTGCATGTTGTCGTAACTCAATTCAGTCCTAAAATAGTTCTCAGTGTTTAGTAGTAGGGAATGCAACTCTCTCCCTCTATTTCATCTATTTAGTCTTCATTTAAGGGCAAATATTCTCAAGGGGAGATAATTTAACAATGTATACCTTAGAATTACCAAAATTCAGATATACTAGAAGTGAAGGTGCCATCTATGGAGGACACGTATGGACCGTATGAAGGACCATGGTCCATGGACCAGGTCCGTCGATCTTGATCCACATAAAACACAAACATCCCAAATGATGGCCAGGACCTATGGAATATAGGTTGGACCACGATTCGTGGACAGGGTTTGTTGATTGTGGTTCATAAAACCATTCTCTAAACCAATCGACGAAGGAACAAGATGGACCGTAGGTGTAACTACTATCCGTGGACAAGGTCTATTGATCATGGTCCAAAAACCCATTCTCTTATCCAAACGATGAAGTAACTGGATGGACCGTAGTGAGGATCACGGTTCGTGAAGCAGGTTTGTCGATATTGGTCCATGGCTACCGATAGGACCTATGGACTGTAGATAGGACCATGATCCGTGGACGAGGTACGTTAGTGACTCCGATAACAGTAAATTTAGGGGTCTTTTGTTCTTCTCCTATTTTGTTTAACCCCTAAGCTACGTCATTTAGACCCTCAATTATAAGGTTTTAGTCAGTTTAAGCCTAAAAGCATAAATAAAAGTTATCTAAGTCAAATAATTAATAAAAACATAGAAAATTAGAAGCAAGAAAGGAGATCAAAGTCATGAAGTTGAAGAATGCAGCTAGGTTCCATCAGTTCCAGCCCCAAAATCTAAATATTTCTCCGTAAATTTCATCACCAGGTATGTGAGATTTCTTTAGTGCGTAACTTTCAATCATTGGTCCCTAGTTTCTAGTCAGTTCTTGATTTTATTATTATGATTAAACCAACTATTTCTAGAATTACAACAAATCTTCATAAATTAGTTAGATATGTGGATTTTATCACCGAGTATGTGGGATTTCACTAATAGTTTCCTTTCACTCATTGGGTCCCTAGTTTTTAGTCATTTCTTGATTCTCTTAAAATGATTGTGGTTTCTTGAATTACAAAAGAGGATCATCAATTAGTTATTTATATGTTCCAAATTAGATATCCAAGTTATTATTCAGTTTATTGCATGATTTTCAGAAACCTAGCCATATATTTCTTTAGTTCTTTATTTACACATGCTAGGTCAGATATTTTAGTTATTTAGTAATACGTGCCTCAGTTATTAATGCTCATTATCATATTAAATGTTGGATTCTTAAGTTACATGTTCGGTTTTGAGCTATCCAATATTTACACAAAATTCAGAGATAATCGATTAACTACATCTATTAAAGGGAGTAGCAAAATACCGAGTTGGACTAGGGTTCAACGTACTCAATAGTTCTAGAATACTAGCAAAGTATGTTGTAATTCCCCTCTGTGGGCATCAGTATACTAATTACACCAGTTTGCCTTTACACCTCTGGCTGGGTATATTAGGTCCTCTCAATGGGGCGTATACATCAGACTCCACATTTAGCTCATGTGGTTTTATTATCGGTTATTAGTAGCTCCCAAAGATTAGTCTGACTCTCTTGCATTCACCCTTTATAAGTATATTCCGTATTAAATTTCAGCATGTTAGAAATTGCTCATTGCATCCAGTTAGCTCAGAATTCACTATATCATGTTCAGATTATTTTACTTGCTTTTGTGCTTTCTCATTTATGTATTATTGCATCTTTATTCTCTCATACATTGTCAGTACATTTCAAGTAATAACGCATACATGCGCTACATTTCCCATGATGTAGGTTCAGGTTATCATTATCCAGATCACATATAGATCGATTTCCCGATCTCCTGTTCAGCGATTCTCTGGTGAGTCCTCATTCTCCGAGGACAATAGTCATGAGTTTCTTAGTAATTAGTCTTTTAGTTAAATTTTTTTTCTAGACTTAGCTGGGTCTTGTCCTAGTATTTCTAGTTGATAAAAGGCTTATATCAGACATTATTAGTTTAATCTTAGTATTGAGTTAATATTTTCTTTGTATTAAACTCATCAGACTTTTATTCATTTTTGTTATATAATATGGGTATTTCCCCATATTTTCATTTTAACTATGATTTAGCTTCCGCAAAATTTTATATTCTTTATTATGCTCATGATCATGCCAGCAGGGTTAGCATGGGATCAGTTGTGATCCTAGGTTCCGTGTCCGCGTCTCTTGGGTAGCTTGGGGTGCGACATTATAATAACATATTTGATTCATAAGTTCATATATATTATAATATACATAACATGTAAAAAAGGTGATCATACAACTCACTACTTGAATCAACCCTGAGGAATCCCACTTGTGCAATGAGTTGGAGAAGTCTCATACCCTCCCTCAGCCATTGTAGTATCCTTAAGATAAACCCTGGTAATACTTTATATACTTGACGTATTCACTTACCTTAGAATATTCGGGAAAATAGTGCAATAACCAACATGATATTATGTGATCTACATGGAATCTGATGTTGTCCTCCCACACCAAAAAAAAAGGGTTAACACTAGCCTAAGGTTTAACCAATCTTACATAGCTATATAGGTGGATCCACTAAGTTATAGTCCTATGTGGGCACATACTTAAGGGTCAAGGAGATTGTTACTATAAACCTTGACTTACCAACATGCAGGTTTCCATCTCATGAGACAACACATATTCTGTGAATCCGGACTTGCTAAACGTAAACAAACCCATGTGGAAGGCCGGATTTGCTAAATATGAGGCCTCCATCTCATGCACATGCCTTTTCAGTTCTAGCATTTATTCCCTTTTGTAATAATAACAATCATCATACAATATCACATTGGTCTATTCTAGACCTCTTTGTGAACATCTCATCAAAATAACTCATTGGTATTAATAGGTGAGAACTATCCTTTTACTTTAGAAACCACATATAAGTGAGTAAACCTTTAACTAAAAATTTTATTATAACCATGAGAAACTACTTTCAATTATATAATGATCATACCATAACATACTTGTATACTTCATAACCAATTCAATAGTCTAGGGTTAAGGATGAGGAATACTTTCTATCAACATGAAAACACATATTAGACATAGAAACATTACACTCTAAATAACTCATACTTCATAATTCAATTATAGAAGAATCAACCTTCATAATTTATTGCCCTTTCATTGCCTCCATACTTCAATTACAAAAGTAAACCTATCCAATGCATAATTAAAATAAATTTAAGAAATCATTACGTAATAAACATCAATGTAGTCAATAAACATATAAATCATCTTCACAGTTCACCCTATAGATTCAATTATTTTTAATGAAATTGGAAGAACACAAAGGTCCATGGGAATGTATAGTGAATAACAAGAATTTCTGATGAATATATATTGAAAACAATATTAATTGACCATAATTCATGACAATTGATTCTTATTTTCGTTTTTCAAAGCAGATCCATGTGTTGACTATGTTCTTACTTCTTATGATATTTTGGTGAGTGTGTGCAGTCTATAGTCTTTAAGAGTTTATATGTGTTTGACTCAAGGCTTGAAGAATTCTCAATATTTTGTGATATTTATAGGATGTATTCCTCAACACTATGTGATATCCATTATGTGGACATATAGACCAATGTACACACACACATACTTCATGCAAGACTAGGAATATGATAGATTCATGATGAATAACTAAAGGGTAGTTCTTCTATGCATCACTACCTATTTTTATGCATGTGAGTATATGATTAATCATGTTATGAATATGTGTGACTAGAGGTGTTATGTGAAGGTAGATCTAACATTATATGCACACAGACATGATGAATGTTTGTATGAATATGTGAAAGGACATTCTCACATGAAGTAGGGTCTATGATGAAAATACATTCTCATCTTCGAATCCCTAGAGCTATATGATGTATGAAGTAACAAGCTCCTACAACCTCCTTTATCAATTAATGCATTAAAGGCTTAAATATAAATTTAAAGGGAGATAGATCTTAGCACCGAGTGAATATGACAACTTAGAGTGGGAGCTTCATGTTAATAAGTCTTGCTTCCAGCAAAGAGAACCTTTATTTTCGTAAGTTCGGGTTCCCAACATATATGTTCTCTTATGAGATGGTAACCTCCACGTTAGCAAGTCAAGTTTTCTAGAAGCAATGTCTTTGTTTCATAACTATGTGCCCCCGTAGGTTATAGTTTTTGGGTATTACTAGAATAGCTATTTTGTATGAAGGTCCTACTTCGGCAAGCAGTACCCTCTCTTTTTGGGGTGGGACTAGAACACCGGATTCCATGTAACTCACACGGTCTATGTCCGTTATGGCTAAATCTCCAAAAGTAAGAAATTAACTAAGATAAGATTATGGACTATAATCACAACTTATTGAGTGTCTTACTTAGTATAGAAAAGATTATGGCCCCTACTCATTCGTTGCACAATGGAACTTCAAGAAAGGATAAGATTAGTATATGTATACAAGAAAAACTTATGTGATGTTATGTATGAATTGTATGATTGCATTGTTAACTGACTTTTCTATGACTAAGATATGTATTATTTGTATGTGTGTGAATTATCCTTATGGATTCTAAATGGGTTTACATAGTAAATGTAAGTTTATGGAATTCCATGTGTACATTCACAAGTAAGCTTGCGAAGGGGTTATGAGGGTGGTTTACTTATCATATGAACTAATTGAGTTAATGACTAAATTGTAGAAGGTATGATGATGTCTTGCTATGATGTTAGAAGTTTGATGAGTCCTTATATAATTCTATGAAGTATGTAGCCTTATGTATAGTTATAATTGAAATTGTAATGACTTGTTTATTATGTTATGCCTATTCTAAGGTGACTTGTTAGGTACACTTGGTAGAAGTAGTATTATGGGATGCTACCTACACATTGCACTAGTGTGATATAGGAGTTGTCTTAGGTGATGGTCCTTATGTGAAGTTGATGCCTATGAGGTGCTTAAGACTTATGAATATATGTGTTCTGTTATGAGTCATTTTATGGAGGACTATTGTAAGGTGATATAAAGCTGATACATTGTACTAAGTATACTTGAGGGTTACTTATGGAAAGAAGTAAGATAAAAGAGAGGTAATGTATTGTATGCATTGAGTATGCCTCAAAGCATGATAAATGGCTTTATTTGCTTTTATGAGTGCTATCTATGTCTACATGATGTATGGTGAACTATATTGACCTTTATTTTCCTATGACCTTGAAGTTTACTTAAAAGATGTGTAGCATGATTTCAAGTGAATTCTCCTTTTTAAATGCATGTTTTTGCATGTTCAGAATACTTAGTGCATCATTATAGTCTTCCTACTATTTTTCATCTTTTTACACAAGTGTGGGTTGTGATGGATAAGGGATGTCTCCTAAGTGAAGATCTTGGATAGTTCTCCCATGTTCATGTAAAGGAGCCCTTATGATTCAAGGTTTTGCTATGGAATGTTATATCATAAAGTTGATGTAATAGCATAAACTTATATTTTATGTTGTTAAGCCATGTACGCTATTTTTACAATTATTTAATGAAAGATGGCTAAGGTCTTGTCTTAGACCTCCAAGAGGTCGACAATGCCGTGTGAAAACTGAAGAGTTATCCTTTCTCTTTAGGTGTACTTGTGGGTCATAAAAAACTAGGTATCATATCATAAGGTTTTGTGGTTTGTACTTAGGTTTAAAAGTCTCGTATTGCAACATCTAGTAGAGTCTCGTTCATGGATGGTGAGTCACAACAGATGTATGAGCGAGACACTAACGGACGATAGATTTTCCCTTCTTTGCCATTCTCATATCGTGCCATATAACTTAACTCTATTTTGATGTCACTATTATGTTTCCTTGTAAAGTGGTCTTTTAGATATGATTTCTTGGATTGGTATAATGTATCAATGCATGAGGGAGAAAAAGGTGAGTTTTTAATGCTTACCCTTGTATTTTGGTTAATTGAGTATATATGAAGGTGAATTTTAGTATATCTTTTTATGTTGCAATGTTTTACTCTAGGTGGTTTATGAGGAAGGAGATATTATGTTGAGAAGTTATGATATGATATGGTTAGAGCTTATTGGTAGTTTTTATGGTTGAATGGAGTTCCCCTTGGAATGATATAATTCATTTTGAATATGTAGAAATGTAGCATGATGTTATGATATAGGCTTGAAAAGTCTTGGAGAATGTGGTAAATAGTAAGAAAGATGAATGTTACCTTTGTATTGGTTTAATGCTTCATAGATGTCTTTGTATGGATTGGAATCTTTTGTATAGGCTTGCTTCTAAGGAGGGGGATAATGTGTTGAACCTTGTAAAGTTATTGGGAAGTATGATATTTAATTGGAGAACTCTTATGACTAGTTAATGGTTCCCTTTACGAACCTATTCTAAGAGTGGTAAAAAGGGGAAAGGGAGTTTTATTCCCTAAGTTGGAAATTTGATTACCCTAAGGCGACTAGGGGTGTATGGTAAGTACCCATTAGTTCTTCAAAATAATGAGAGAATTGAGATTTACCTATTTTAAAGTAGTTAGTTTTCTTATAAGCCGTAATTTCAGTATGGTCAATTGAGAAAGTGCTTAGATTTTACCTAAGCATGGTTGGTTTGCATGTTCAATCAAAAGTGATAGAACTTTGTAGGTTGGTCTTGCCTCGATCTTGGTTTCTAAGGGCATGATGTGATTTGTGTCACCCCATGTGGTGGACAATGTGCATAGATGGTAAGATTTTTAGTGTCCTTGATGTACCTATGTTTAGTTCCCTTGAACATCTCTTGATTAAAAATCACTTTGAAGTTATGGTAAATGGTGTTCATAAGATAAGATCCAATGAGAGGGATTGATGTACCTAGTTATTAAGATTGGTAAGCTAATGTTCCCTTAGACTTGAGATGAGTTGCTCTTAAATGGGTTTATCCAAAGTGTGGGAGGATTATTTGAGAAATAAAGGTTGTAGATATATGTATCTTTTACTTCTATTCTTACTCAATATTTAAATCAAAGAGTTCCTACGTACCTTGTTCATGATAGAAGTATCAGATAAATGTATAAGTTGCATGTTATCCATATTTTATGCATGTATTAAATGAGACTATGTTATGCATATTATGTAAGGTCATTATTGCATGAAAAAGGAAAGTTTAATAAATTTTCATGTTGGTCATTTTGTTGTGCCTCCTTATATGATGAGTGTGAAATTTGATTTCATGAGATAAATTAATGAGCATGCTTGATGTCATTAATATTATATAGTGTTTTTGACTTACAATGAGAAATGGTGTCTCCTTAAAATAAGAAAAGTTGAGTATGTTTGAAAAATGTGTGATTTTTGAGACTTGGGGAGTGTTACTATAAGCTCACTCTAGAAAAGTGATGGTTTTACTATCCTATTTTTTTTGGTGTGCCTATTAATTATGATAAATTTCTCTTGATGATGCATGTTTATGAAGGCTAGTGATGTGCTAAGAATGGAAAGCTGTAAATTTACTTCTTAATTTTGTGATGTGCTTTGTGTAACCTGCCATGTTGATTTCATAAAGAAGGAAGTATAATCATAATGTTGTTTGGAGTGAAGAAATCCTCTTTAATATGAATTAACCTCTATGAGTTGCTTTAATATGAAATCTATGATGCAATGTGTATATGTTGTGAATAGGAGAGGGTAGTTCCTCCATGAACAAAGATAAGTGTGGTGTCATATATGACCTTGATGTTATTATGTATAGACTATAAGATTGTAGTCAATCTACATAATTCATGAATCTTGTGCTACTAAATGAATTTTTCAAAATTTTCTCATCAGGTAAAGTGTGGATATGCCTACGTGTGCAATTGAAATCCAATGTATGTCTAACCATGTGATAAAATGATGAACATTCCTAAGGTTGGAGAAGGCAGCTCCTCCAAACGGCAATAAAATATAAAGAAGTACGTATGATTGAAAGAATTGTAGAATCAGTCCAAGTTTTATTATGCTGCTTTGATTTCATGAATGTTTGAAGTTTGTGTTTGTTTGTATATTTGGTACATTGACTATTATGTGATACCATATTGAAGTGTTGTGAGCCGCAATCAAAATCATTGAGTGTAACAGTCCTTAAGTCTAAAAACTAATCTAGATCCTGACAAGACTGTATAAGGGTGAGGACATTGTTTTATGATCATATATAATGTACATAAGTCATGTAGGAAGTTTAAGAATCAAAACAACAAGAAACGTCCAAGATGTCCAGAAGCTAGTGTAATGAACTAGTGAAACATCCTTAGGTTTCGGAAAGGTTTAGGAGTGGTGTATGAAGTATAAAACTTGTAAAATTACTTTAAACATGTAAAAAATTGTATATAGATTAAATTTCCTGGTCCGACCCCCCATGTTTTTCCATAGGGATCCATGAAAGGACTCCAAACTTGCTTGGCAAGCTTCCAAAGAAGTAGCCAAAATACACGTAGCAGAAACAAGTCCAATCGCGAACTTGGGTGACTTTTGGTCAAATCATAAGTCTGTGACACGGGCAGGTCGGGAATATACTATCTCGGTTATTAATTTAGAAAATCATGCGGGAACAGCTCCGCGTCATAGACTTGTTTCCCGATGAAAATTTGAAATTTTGATTTGAAGTTTGACATCATTAAAGGTAAACAAATGTGAGGGGTCTTATGGGTATTTCATGGTGGGTCTATATATTTATTTCCATTCAGTTTTCCCTAACATATACTCACTCAAATAAAATCCAAAAATCAAAACTCAAAAGTTCTCACCTCTCTCTAGTTTCACTCTCCATTCATCCTCCAATTAAGGATGACGAAGCTTTTAGAAGAAGACCAATTTCTCTAGTATTTAACTTGAATTTTTTGTATTAATATTCATTAAATTATAGTTTCTTCACTTTTAGGTTTCCTTTTCCCAGGAGTTCCTCTCAAAGTTGATTTCTAAACACTCAACTGCAATGTTTTTTCTATTTTAATTGATTTTACTATAAACTTCAAATTGATGATAAATCTTAATTGTCCATGACTAATTTACAGTAGATTGTTAATTAATGTTAATTTATGCAATTTCATGTACATCATTTTCCTTTCCCCAATTCCCCTAATCTTCGATCTTGCTTATGAATTGATTGGAATTGAAGAATATATTAATTGTTAGACTTGTTTTATCTATCCTAATGCATTCACGAACTTCCTAGGGTAATGTATTGTTGGGATTGGATCTATATCTTGAATAATTCATGATGAACCCTATTCACATAACCCTAAGATGTGAATTGAAGTTAATTGGGATAGTGGTTATGCAATTGTCATGGCTAATGTGGTATTTACTATTGTATTATGGTATTATACCCATTGTTGGGTTTAATTGGATGGTTGATGGTAAATCCTTGGATGATTCAATTGTGAAGTATATTTGGTATGTCTTATGATCTCAACCCTTTACTTTTATTATGGTTAGATTAAGTGATGATTTTGTATTCAAGTATACCTTATATTCATATTTATAGGGTCTGTCTAATGTTGCATTGAAATTTCTTAACTATGGTTTGCGAGGTGGTGTCTAAGACGTAAATGTTATAAGGATTGTGAGAACTTACAAATGTGCCTTATCATGAATAATGATGTAAATGTGCTAATCTCACATGTATGAATTGTAATGAAAGGGATGTACTGATGTAATTTTTATTGAGTTATCATGATGATTATACAAGGTATAGACCTTATGACTTTAACTAAGCTATGATTGTTAATGAAGGCTTAAAAATGGGACTCTAGCTTAGCACCTATTGATCTAGAGTGAGGAGTGTGCCTTCCCACATAGGGCCATAAGATAACTAATGTACTCATCACATTGGAGACTACAATGCATGTCGTATAATGAGGGTCCCAATTATATCTCCTAGTCCTTGAACTATGTTTCCCCACATACAAATAAAAGCCAGTGGATCCACGTAATTTCTATGTTCATGTTTTGGTACTACCTTGGCAAGTAGTCAGCCTTTTTTTGGTGTATGCTTCCATGACACCAAATTCCACATTATCTCATATGGTCCATATCAGTTAAGGAAAGATGTTCCCAATTGGTAAAATGAAGTAATGAATGATCTCTAATTGGATAATCTAAAAGGGTTTAAGTTAGTCTAGGTAGGGGTATGGGACTCTACCTACATATTGCACTAGTTAGACTTGAAGGAATTCTTAGGAGGATGTTCTTATGTATGTATATTGTTATTAATGTAAATCAAATGTGTATGATGATCTTACATGTTGATGGCACTTTATGATATTGAATTCACTCGTGAATATATGTTAAGTCTATATCGCTAAAGTATGATGTTATGTACTCTAAATGATATGATATGTGAAGGTTGAGATTGGTTTTGGTTCACATTAGTGATACTTGATTGAGAAAGGTTATGGGGCTTTGCTCAGTCATTGAACAGGTGGACTTAATGAGGATCATGAGTAATGTTCTCGCTTTATTATATTGTGATAAGATCTTATGTACGCTTGTTGATGTTATAACTTGATGATAGAATGTCTTGATTATGTGATCAATTTTGTTTTATATAGTCATGACAAAATAGTTATGTGTATTGACTTATATGGGTTTTCTTGAATATGCATAAGTCTTTCTAAAGGTACAATAGCATACTTCAATGAAATTCCCTCTTTAGCATGATTTTAATTGTTTTATGTGCATATACTTATACTTAGTACAAGTGTGTACTAACCCATCTTTTATGTTTACTACAAATATAGGATATGGCCATTGAGCTTATGGAGGGCCTTTAAGGAATACATTATATTTCCTAAGAATTCGGTAGGTCATCACTTTCCGAGGACAATGCCATTATCCATCGACTAATGTTGTTCTAGTATAGAACTCTTTTTTCTTTCCTTTTCATTTCAAGACGATTATTGTATAGCCTATAAAATGTTGTTTTGTTGTAATGAATATGGGTTAAGCCCAATTGTTGAATATGTTCTAAATGGTTTAATATGAGGCATATTATAGACTTCTTATAATATTATGTTCCTATAATATGTATGTGTGATAAAAATAGAAGACTATGTGATCTTCTTATAAAATGGTCTATGTAAACTCGAAAAATATATATTTTGTGTATGTGTGAGGTATAAGTAAACCTCAATGTAGAAATAATAATTTTTTT
This sequence comes from Solanum lycopersicum, assembly GCF_036512215.1. Taxonomy (NCBI): domain Eukaryota; kingdom Viridiplantae; phylum Streptophyta; class Magnoliopsida; order Solanales; family Solanaceae; genus Solanum; species Solanum lycopersicum. The sequence goes on along the minus strand of NC_090801.1, from coordinate 26,160,980 downwards.
AATTTTCCATAATTTTTAACCTATAAATGTAATAACATAAGATAAGAGGCTAGTCTTAGTTCTCTACAAGGACGACGACACCGATTACGTCTAAGGGGTATTCCTAGGATGAGGTTTAATATCATTAGGAACGATGTATTGTTAAACCACATCTATGTGTATTCTTATTTATAATTCTGAAGAGCACCACACATATGAATGAGGAACCATGTGACACTTAGGATACTCTCATCTTCTTATAATTCTATGTCGTACCTCTAGAGTTTACTTTATGTTTGCTTTCACTTTAACCTTGTATATTTGTTATAGGTATGAATACTCGAAGAGCATCATCAAGAAGGGATGAGGAAGGTATCGCTAATGCTGGAACACAAAACAACCAAGTGCTTCCACATGAAGAAGTTGTTATGAATGGACAAGTTTATGTTGCTCCTCATCCTACAACGGATGGGCATATAAAGGAAGCTTAACTCCAAATGGACCAGCCATTATGACTCAAGCACAAGACGTCACTACTCAAGCTCAATATATGATTTCTTAAGCTAATAATGAAGTGGTACCCCAAGGCAACCAATTAGTAAGCAGCATGGCCTCCCATTTGATAGATTTCAGTAGAATGAATCCTCCAACTTTCTATGGGTCCAAAGTTTTGAAATACTCCAAAGAGTTCATTGATTAAATCTACAATATTCACTATTCTATGGGGTTGGCTGCTAGTGAGAAAGACAAGTTACTTACCAACTCAAACAAGTGTCACAAACTTGGTTCGGCCAATGTAGGGACAATAGGCCAATATGGGGTTGACCGGTCACTTGTGAGATCTTCAAGTAGGCTTTCTTGATAGGTTATTTCCTATAGATAAGAGGGAAGCCAAAGTGGAAAAATTCATCAACCTTCGTCAAGGAGGTATGAGTGTACTACTTTTTAAATTTAATGAATGGTCGAAGTATGCTCCTTCTTTAATTTTCGACCCTAGAGATGAAATGAGCAACTTTGAGATGAAAGTGTTGGATGACTTGAATGAAGAATGTTGTTCGGCTATGCTACATGATAATTTGGAAATTTATCGTCTCATTGTTCATTCTCAACAAGTGGAAGATACAAGGGTTAAGAGAAAGAGTAGGGATTCCCAAAGGGCAAGGTCTTTTGATGGTGGTTCTTCAAGGGGTAGGCTTAACTTTCTAGACAGGACTAAGTTCAAGAAGAGGTTCTCTAATAAAGTTCCTTCCATGTTCCCTAAGGCATGGGATAATAGGGTTGTTAATACTAAGCCTCAAAAAGGAATGAGCACTAGTTCTCCAACAAATAAGACAACACGTGGAAGGTGTGGCATGAGGCATTATGGTGATTACCTTAATTGAACGGACAATTGCTTTTCTTCTGGTAAATCTGAACAAAAAGTTTGAGAGTGACCAATGTGAAGGGGCAAGACAAGTAGAGTGGACAAGCTATTTGTTTGAATGTTGATGCTCTTAAAAAGAATAATTTTTAAGCTCACCGCTCTAGGGGTGAGCAAGATATTTCGCCCAATGTGGTGACCGGTATGTTGAAAGTCGTTTCAATAGATGTATATGATTTACTTAATCCTGGTGCTCATTTATCATTTATTACTCCTCTTTTAGGTTAAAATATTTACGTTTTTCCATATATTTTTAATGAACATTTTGTGGTGACTACCCTGGTGGCTCAGTCTGTTGTTGCCAAGAGAGTATATAAAAATTGTCCTATGATGTTGCCCAATAGTGTTACTTATGTTGAGTTGGTAGAACATTATATGGTACAATTTGATTTTTTTTGTGTATAGATTGGTTGCATGCTTGTTTCGCTTCCATATGTTGTAGAACGAGGGTGGTGAAGTTCAATTTTAAAAAATGAACACGTATTAGAGTGGAAGGGGGAAATTCTATTCCTAAAGGTATTATCGTACTTGTTTGAAAGCATGTAGGAAGTTATCTAAAGGGTGTTTGTAACATCTCGTGTGAGTAAAAGATTTAGACTCCAAGGTTCCTTTTATTGCATCGGTCCCCGTCGTAAGGGAATTTCCAGAGGTCTTTCCTAATGATCTTTATTGTACTTCTCTCGAATGGGAAATTGATTTTAGTATTGACTCGCTACTGGATACAAATCCCATTTCTATTCCTTTTTATCAGATAGTTTAAAGAATTAAACGCTTAACTCAAACATCTACTAGAAAAGGGTTTCATCCAGCCTAGTATTTCTCTATGGGGAGCTCCAGTATTGTTTGTGAAAAATAAGGATGGGTCCCTTAGAATGTTTATCGATTACTGTCAACTCAACAAAGTAAAAATCAAGAACAAATATCCTCTCCCTCGGATTAATTATTTATTTGATCAACTCCAAGGTGCGAGTTATTTTTCAAAGATTGTCTTGAGATCGGGATATCACAAATTTATGAGTTATTAAAAATGTCCTTTTGTCTCACTAATCCTCTGGCAGCGTTTAGGAACCTAATGGTTAGGATATTTTGAAATTACCTAGATTCATTTTTCATTGTCTTCATTGACAACATCTTGGTATATTAAAAGAATGAAAGTGAACACATGAACCATTTGAGGGTGGTGTTACAAGTTCTAAAGGAACACGTATTGTTTGCCAAGTATAGCAAATGCTTGATTTGGTTGAGGTCACTACCATTTCTTGGTCATATCATCTCTAGTGAGGGTGTAGAGGTTGATCCAAGGAAGACCGCAGTGGTGAAAAATTTGTTTAGAACTTTGACTCCTATGAATATTAATAGTTTCTTAGGCCTAGCCACTTATTATAAAAGGTATGTCGACAGGATTGCATCTCTTGCTTCCCCCTTGATAAAATTGACTCAAAGGAATGTGAAATTTTTGTGGTCGAATGCATGTGGAGTGAGCTTCCAAATATGAATGATACTCTTACAACCGCTCTGCTATTGACTCTACCTAAGGTTACTAAGGTTTTGTGGTATATTGTGATGCATCCAGGTTGGATTGGGATATGTGCTTTTGCAACTTTATAAAGTTATAGCCTACACTTCTAGGCTACTCAAAGTTCATGAGAAGAATTATTCGACTCATGATCTTGAGTTAGTGGCCATGCTATTTTCCTTGAAAATATGGAGGCATTATCTCTGTGGGTTTAATGTTGGTTGATGTGTATACCTACCATAAAACACTTCAATATGTATTCACTCAAAAAGAGTTGAATCTCTTGCAAAGGAAATTGTTATATTTGTTGAATGACTCTGACTTGAGTGTTCTCTATCATCCCGGCAAGGCTAATGTGGTAGTGGATGTTCTAAGTCTCTTATCCTTGGGAAGTGTGTCCTATGTGGAAGAAGCTAAGAGAAACATAGTGAAAGATGTTTAATAGTCACTCGTACATGAGTTCAATTTGAAGATTATCTTAATGGTGGTATGGTGGTACACCATAACTCCAAGACTTCTTTGGTGATTGAGGTAAAGCCTAAGAAACACCTTGATCCATTATTGATGGATTTAAAAGAATTGGTTATTAGAAATATCAATGAGTCGTTCTACCAAGGAGGGGATGGTGTTCTTATGAATCAAGCAAGATTGTGTGTGCCTAATGTGGATGATTTGAGTAGTAGGATCCTTGAGGAAGCTCATAGACTCGTTACTCCATTCATTCGGGTTCTGTAAAGATGTACCATGATCTTTGGGAGGTGTTTACGTGGGATGGCCTAAAAAGGGATATTGTGGAATTTGTTGCAAAATGTCCCAATAGTAAAAAAGTGAAGGCTGAATATTAAAACTCGAGTCATCTACTACAAGAAATCCAAATTCTCACTTTGAAATGGGAAGATGTCAACATAGATTTTGTAGTGGGATCACCTCGAACTCAAAAGAAATATGACTCAATATGGGAAACACTGGATAGGATGAACAACTCTGCTCATTTTATTCCTGTTAAGTCTACTTATTTGGTGGAAGATTATACAAGAATCTACATTATTGTGGTGCTAATTTACGTCTACATTTTGGAGATCATTTCAATGAGGTTTGGGTACTCAAGTGAAGTTAAGCAACGCTTTTTATCCTCAAATGAATAGTCAAGTGGAGCTGACTATTCAAAACCTTGACGATATTCTTAGGGTTTGTACCATTGACTTTCATGGAAATTTGTATCAGCACTTTCCTTTGGCGGAGTTCTCATATAACATTAGTTCTCATTCATCCATATCTTTGGCTCCTTTTGAAACATTGTATGGAAAGAGGTGTAGATCTCCTATTCGATAGTTGGAGGTTGGGGAGTCTTCGCTTCTTGGTCCCCACTTGATCTATAAGACTTTAGAGAATGTTTATTTTATAAGAAAATGATTGCACATAGCCTATAGTCGATGAAAATCTCATGGATATTATACGAGAAGAGAGCTCGAATTTGAAGATGGTGATAAGGTGTATTTGAAAATTTCTCATATAAAAGGGGTAGTTAGATTTGGAAAGAAAGTCAAGTTAAGTTCTCGTTATATGGATACCTATGAAATCTTTAAAAGGGATGGTAAGGTTTCATATGAGTTGAAACTCCCTACTGAACTATCTTTTATCATTCAATATTTCAAGTTTCTATGTTTAAGAAGTGTATCGGTGATCCCGAGTCCGTCCTTCCTATTGAAGGTCTTGTTGTGAATGAGAACCTCTCCTATGAGGAGGTTCCGGTTTAATTACTTGAACGTCAAGTGAAGAGGTTGAGGAACTGTCACGATCGGTGTCTAGACCCCAGACGAAACCGGCATCGTTGACTTCTCAGAGGTCGGAGACAAGCCTACTTACGTCGTTCTTACTTCATCTAGTTTAATTTTAGCATAAAATTTGATACTTTTTGTTTCTTAACATACATACTAGTCATTCTTTTAAGATCACCAAATGAAAGAAATAGTTTAATATAGCATTAAATTTATACTTGCCAAAATGGCACATACACAATGTCTGAAAAAAATGGAAACAAACGCTAGTAAAACATACTCCACTAGATCAATCCTATAATAAAGCTATAATATAATGGGAAAGTATCCTCGAAAGCATGAGGGCCTAGCAAGTCCTGATTAATGCTCCACCTGTAGCTCTAGCATCTACCTATGCCTGCACCTAAGTAAGAATAGCTCTTTCCTAACAACATGATTTTGGAAAGTCAAGTCAGTGGACTGGCGAAATTGGGATTATGAAAGTTGGTGAGGTTTCAAAATTTTGATTAGTAAAGTGAGAGAACATTCAAATTTTGATTAGGAAAGTCATGCCAAGAGAGTAACACGCATCATCATACTTATCATATTTCGCAAAACACATAACATCTAGCACAAAGCACATAACATATTTCATATAACACATAATATTTTTCATGTTATTTGTTTATATGCTATTAGACCTTGGAATTATGGACTTGAGATTAGGACTTCCCGAAAATGAGGGCTCAACATATGGGACCTAAACTAGGGATCCTTCTTTAGAAAACATAGAGTCTGCTTCATGTATTCATACATACTTCATTTGATTTCATTCATAGGCTAGTGTAAACACCAGCTATACCTAGGACGTAGTTTAACACTTTCATAGGGTTTGCTGTGCAATGATCAATAATGACCTAGGATCTAGCTCACCTCTTGATTATCCTATCCTAATACCTTTAGTATCACTCATTTCATTATGTGCATCATTTGAGGTTGGCATCATTCATTGAAGGGGAAATTTAATTTTAATCCACATAGATCATGTGAGCATCATGTAATGCAATGTCTCCCCCACACTGAAAAGAGGTTGAATTACCGGCCCAAGTGACCTAAATCATGCTAGAGTACATGGGAATTGAATCACGCTAGATCCTTATATTAGCAGTATAGGTTCGAAGACTAGGAGATATAAGGAGATGCATACCCGGCATGCCAGACCGTCTCATATCATGAGAGTTGCGTGAACCTCCGCCCTTCCTGAAAGAAGGAATCACCACTCATAGCTAGTCTATCGGTGCTCAATATAAAGTTCCATTAAATTCAAGTCATACATCATGGAAGTTGTCTTCTAGTATGAGGACATCATAGCTCAATAGATGATTTGTCATATCATCATTAGTATTGAGTATGTTAATCTCAATACTTTCAATAGAGTGTTCATAGAGACTGGTCTCTTAATTAACTTTATACTCTCATAGGTAAGTACATTTTGGTAACATTTACTTACGCCTATTTGAGATTGCTCTCGTCTTTTACATTAGCCTCATATCATTTTGTCATCACATTCATTAACATTAGCACATTTGCTCTTCATAATTACTCACCCCATTTTACTTGAAAGTTCATTTCATCATATGCCAATGCACTTGGCAATTTAGAGTGTTTCACACTATTACTTAACCCTTCTTGGGTTTCATCATTTCATCATTTCTTTGTTCATTTCATAATTTCATTGTTCATTTCATCATGTGCCAATGCACTTGGCCATTTAGTGTGTTTTACACCATTACTTAACACTAGGGTTACATCATTTCATTACATATATCCTAGGTTCACTTATTTTTAAACGTATGCTAGACTTATGGGTCTACACATACAATCCATGAGGCTTCATTCATCGTTCTTTGATGTGGTTCACATATTCCTAAGATTAAATCGTACAAGACTTATGCATCTTGTATGTATGCCAAGATCTCAATTTCGTTCTTTGTAGGCTGCATTATTCTTGAATATTTAATTCACGTATGGCTTATGTATCAATACGGAATTTGGGAATGGTAACAAATTCGAATCCCTTAGAAAACACTTACATTTTCTCATTTATATTATTTTGGTTCACATGGCTTAGGGACCCAAGATCGAGCCCCAACAACATCATTTTAATTTTCCCTTAGTTTTTCTCTTCATTTTTCGCTCAGTGGGATTGAGAGGATGTGGGATCGAACAGACACAACCTAATTTTCGTTTAATATCTTTTCTTTAAACTCTCTCTCCAATGGCTAAGGGGTTTTGGCTTCAAACTTCCACAACCACTCTTTAATTTATGTTAAATTTTCCCCCTTTTATCTACCTATGAGGTCGTTAGTTTGATTCCCATGCCTCCCATTTCTTTTTCTTTCATCTTTATTTGACTCTCATTCACTGCCTAGAGGTCGTGGGTTCGATTCCCATGCCTCAACTTTCTTTTTATTAATTTTTTTGTACTTTACTTTTCAGATAGCACACCCGAGATCGAATCCCCTTGACCCCCATTTCCTTGCGATTTTAAGGCATTATACGAGTGAGGTCGTGGTTCAAATCCTTGTGACCTCACCTCATTTCACTCAATTGATTTTCCAGATTTGTTCATATACATTTAGCCTAAACTAAACATGTAAGTTGCTGAAAATTTGGTCACATTTAAGCTCACTTTCATCAATATTTTCACTTGAATTCATAGAGTAATTCGTAGACCATTTAACATGTTTTGGGGAGCATTTTTCGTAGATTTTTTTATCCAAGAGATTGTAACTTAAATCATCTACATTTCATCTTTTATGAGCATCACGATTTACAAAGGTTTATGCACGTAAAATAACAACCATAACATTACACAATTCGGAGCCTTAAGCCAAGACCCTAGTATTAGTCACATTCTTGCACACACATGCACATAGTTGCGAAAATAGATAGGTTGTCATTCACACGATTTCAAATACACAATCATAAACATATTCATCAAGAAAACATAACATATACCTAAATATACCAGGAATCATACCCAACCTAGGAATCATTGGGAGCTAGTGAAAGGGACATGCGATGACGAACCACCCTAGTTATCGAACTGAATAATCTGAACCTTAAGGGGTCTCTTGGCAAAGGGACCAATAGAGAAGATAAAACATGCCTTTTTGACGTTAAACCCTCATCTTTCTGCAAAAAAACTTCACCCAAGATCACGTCCAAGTCCGATCAATGTCAACATCACTCAACAGATAACCTCCCTTTTCCTAACTTGTGATAAACATTTGTTTTCTTGTGATTTTGTGTGAGTTCTTGAAGTGTGAAGAACATGATTTATTTTTCTGTTCTAGAAAGTTACTTTGGAAGAGAGAGATTGTGAATGAGAGTGATAGAGACGTGAGAGAGAGATAAGCATGGGAGAGAAGAGTTTTCTTAGACTTAGGAGTCCAGTTTAGGACTTAGTCAAATAAGGTTTTATTTAATTATTAAAAAAATGATTTCCTTTTATTTTAAGTCATCTAATAAAAAATAAATGTAAATTAATTTCATTGATTTACAAAATCTAATTAAAAACAAATTTAATTCATTGCGCCCACTTAGGTTCGAAATCTGGCAAATAAAGATTTCACTTCAAGAGCCCATTTTCGGCCTTCTCTCCACAAAATTCCTTCCACCTTACTAGTTAAAAAATTAATTATATAATTAGGGTAATTATGATTTTCTCTTTTTATGTCGTGTAGAGACTCGTTCGAGTAAATCTTCGTATTGGAGAGACCTATATGTATGGACTCAACCTTTCATGGCTCAACTAACTCCTTAAGTTAGTTGGCTTGGCTGTCGTAAGGGTTCATAGGTTTGTTCTATGCTCATCAATCCGTGTGAACCCGGTCTAAACGTAGTCATTCTACACATATTAAACATTACTTATCTTATACATTTTTAGGCTTGTCACACTCCCCCTCCCCAGGAACTTATCCCCGGATGACACCACTAGTATGTAGCACAATGCCAGTCATAATATAACATAATCACTATGCCCAGTCAAGTAATAACAACAATGAATGGAGAGATAAGGAAACTTAAACGTAAGAGTAGGAAGTCTAACCTCAAGAGCTGAAGAGATGAGGGTAGCGGGGTCTAATATTGGCCTCGACCTCCCACGTAGCCCCCTTAACAAGATTATTCCTCCACAATACCTTTACTGTGGAAATCTCCTTGTTCCTCCTCCGCTTGATATGTCTGTCTAAGATCTCAATAGGTACCTTCTCGTAGGGAAATTCTTCATCGACCCGGAAACATTCAACATGTAGAACCGATGACGGATCACCTAAAAGTTTCTTTAACATAGAAACATGAAAGATTGGATTGACAGAAGCTAAATTCTGCAGGCAATGCCTACTCATAGTCCACCTCACCCACACACTGTAGGATCTCTTATGGCCCCGCATACCTCCGAATCAACTTCCCTTTCCAGCCAAACCTCATCGTCCACTTCATAGGTGATATCTTATAATAGACTTGGTAACCAACATGGAGCTCTAAGGGCCATTTTCTGTTATCTGCATATGACTTCTACCGACTGTAATAAGTAGCCAACCTATCCCTAATCACCCTAACCTTCTCTATAAGGCCACATGAATGATATCTAGACCCAAAATGGATGACTCTTCAACCTCGAACCACCGAACATGATATCTACACCTCCTACAACAAAAGACTCATTCATCTTAACTAGCACTGAGTCCTTGAGATCCATTTGCACAAGATCAAGATGCTGACCCTCCTTGACTTCAATTTCTAGGGATTATTCAAAACTAGGATGAACTGAAACACCCTAACTAGTAGAGCCATAAAACCGCACAACTAGTCTGGAAAGTCAATGTATATATTTCACCAATTCCTTCTTCTCATCCTTAAAGTGGGATGTACATCCCATGCTCATCCTACTCAAAGCATCAACTACATTATTAGCCTTACCTGGACGGTAGTGGACATTCATGTTATAGTCCTTCAATAGCTCCAACCATCTCCACTTACGTATATTGAACTCCCTGTATGTGAACAAGTACTGGAGACTTTTGTGGTCTGTGAACACATCCACATGCACTCCATACAAGTAGTGCCTCCACAACTTCACTAAAAACACCATAGCTACGAACTCCACGTCATTAGTGGAATAATTCTTCTCATTAACCGTGAGTTTTCTAGACGCATAAGATATTATGTTACCACCCTCCATAAGAGCACAACCCAAACCCACCCTAGATGGTCACAATAAATAGTGTATTTCTCACGATACATGGGCAAAGTAAGCACTGGGGCTGATATGAGTCTGTACTTGAGATCATTGAAACACTTCCCACAAGCTCCACCCATTCAAACTTGACTTTCTTCTTCGTCAAAGTTGTGAGTGGAGAAACAATGGAAGAAAACCCCTCCACAAACCTTTTGATAATAACCAGCTAATCCCAATAAACTACGAATATCTGTGGGAGTAAGAGGTTTCGTCAAGTTTCTAACAGCCTCCGTCTTCCTGGGATCTACCTCCACACCTTAATCAGACACAACATGGCCCATGGAGGTACCTAATCTTAGCAAGAGTTCACACTTGCTTAATTTTTCATACATATGATATTGTCTAAGTACCTGCAACGTTAGTCTCAAATGATTTTCATGCTCTTCCCTTGTCTTAGAGTAGATGAGAATGTAATTAATGAATACTATGATGAAAGAGTCACAGTATTCAAAGAAGACTCTATTCATGAGATCCATAAATGCAGCAGGTGCATTAGTGAGACTAAATGACATAACTAGAAACTCGTAATGGCAATAATGGGTACGAAAGGTTGTCTTTGGAACATCTTCATCGCTAACCCTAAGCTGATGTTACCTTGAACGAAGATCAATCTTCTAGAATAAGCTAGACCCTTGGAGTTGGTCAAACAAGTCATATATTCTTGGAAGTAGATACTTATTCTTGATAATTACTTTGTTGAGCTGCATATAATCGATACACTTTCTAAGGGTTCCATCTTTCTTTTTTGCAAACAACACCGGAGCGCCCCAAGGGAATATGCTTGGCTGAATGAAACCCTTATCAGTGTGGTCTTTCAACAATAGCTTCAACTCTTTGAGTTCAGCTTGAGCCATTATGTATGGAGGAATTGAAAATTGTTTAGTATCAGATTCTACGTCGATACCAAAGTCAATTTTTCAAAGGGGAGGATCTTCAGGCAAATCATATGGAAATACATCTTGGATCTCATTCATTACATTCACTGAGTCTATGGAAAGAATGTCATGATCTAAATCATTAGCACTCACAATATGACATAATAACCCCTTGGACATTATTTTATTGGCCTTAAGATTTGAAATTAATGGACTAGGACGACTCGAGTTGTACCCCACCCAGACTAGCTCTTCATCATAACGGAAACAAAATCTCACAACCCTTCTACGACAATCCATGAAGGCAAAACATTTATGAAGCCAGTCCATGCAAAGAATAATGTCAAAATCATGCATAGGTAATTCAACTAAGTTTGCACACATTATCTTACCACATACAAGTATTGGACAACCATTATAAACTCTGTCAATTCTTACATTTTCTCCTAAAGGTGTACTAGCCACTATAGGATCATACAAAGCATTAGGCAATATCCCAAAAGTGAGAGCAAGCAAAGGAGTTACAAAGGAAAGCGTAGACCCTGGATCAAGTAAAGAATAAAAAGAAGTATAGAATACTTGCAGAATACCTGTGACTACATCAACAGACTTATCCTTCTCCTCCCTACCCTTAAGGGCATAGAACCTGTGACTCATAGGTGGCTCGGCTGCGGCTGCACCCTGTGGATTAGGCCTAGGCGGAGCATTACCTCCAGCCTAACCTTTGTTATGTGGGAAGTCTCTATCCATGATCCTACTCTTACCACAATTGAAGCAGGCATTAGTGCCCTGTCTTCACTCTCCAGTGTGAGCAAGACCACACATAGTACAGTCCTTTATGGGACGCTCCATCTCACCTTCATTGCCCTTCTTGGGCTCAAATCTTCCTCCTCTAAGCGTTTTGCTCTTTTGAGAATTAGAGTTCCCTGAACTCTGTTGCCTATTTTGAAATCTGGGCTGCTCACGGATGCCAAAATTTTTCCTACGCATCATAAAGTATCTAATTTAGGATAGTGGAGCACTTCACTACCATGACTTAGCAACTACTCAATTCGGTTGATGTAAACTTATTATGCTTGGAATTCAACCTAGGGTTCTGATACAAACTCTGTCACGACCGGAGACTAGACCCTAGACGAGACCGGCATCGTTGACCTCTTAGAGGTCGCAGACAAGCCTGCTCACGTCATTCTATCTATGTTAGTTTTAGCGGAACTTATTGTTTCTTAACATACATACTAATAATTCTATTAGATTCATAATTTTTAACCATCAACCATCTAACATTAAGATCATCAAATGAAAGAAATAGTTTAATATATGATTAAATGTATACGTGCAAAAATGGCACTAATACAATGCCTGAACAAAAACGGAAAGAAACTCTAGTGGAACATACTCAACTAGGTAAATCCTATAACTAAGCTATAATATAATGGGCAAGCATCCTCAAAAGCATGAGGTCCTACCATGTCCGGATGAATGCTCGAGGTCTTGATAGTTTTAGCGTCAACCTGTAGCTCTAGTTCCACCTATGTTTGCACCTAAAATTGTAGAGTTTTATAGGGTTAGTACACACTTGTACTGAGTATGGGTATATGCATTCACACATCAAGGACATGCATGAGTAAGAATAGCTATTTCCTAAAAACATGATTATAGAAAGTCAAGTCAGTGGACTTGCCAAATTGGGATTAGGAAAGTTGGTGAGCTTTAAAAATTAGGGTTAGGAAAGTGAGAGAACTTTCCAGAATTTGAATAGGAAAGTCATGCCTTGAGAGTAACATGCATCATCATACTCATCATATTGCACACAACACATAGCATCTAGCGCATAACTCATAACATATTGCATATAACACATAACATTTTTCATATTATTCGTTCATATGACATGAGACCTTGGAATAATAGACTTGACATCATGACTTCCCAAAAATGAGGGCCTAACATATGGGACCTCAACTAGAGAGCGTTCTTTAGCAAACACAGAGTCTATTTTATTCATTTATACGTACTTCATTGCATTTCATTCATATACTTGCATAAACACGAGCTATACCTAGGATGTAGTTTAATATTGTTAATAAAGGCTTAAACACATTTCAAAATGGGACTGTAACTTAGCACCGTGTGAACTAGATTGAGGAGTGTCCCATCCCACATAGAGAAGGTAGGATCACTAATCTACTCTTGAGATCTGAGACTACAATGCATGTAGCAGGATGAGGGTACCAACTATATATCCTAGTTCTTGAACTATCTTTTCCACATAGGAATACTAGCTAGTGGATCCACGTAGTTGCTATGTTCATGTTTTTGTACTACCTTGTCCGTAGTTCGCCCTTTTTCATTGTAGGGTTCCAGACACCAAATTCAACATTAGCTCATGTGGTCTCTGTAGGTTAAAGCAAGATATTCTTAAAAGGTAAAATGAAGCAATGAATGAACTATACTAGGATGATCTAAAATTGTTTAGCTTTGTCTAGGTAGGCATATGGGCTAAACCTACACATTTCACTAGTTAGCCTTGAAGATATTCTTAGGAGGATGTTCTTATGTATGTATATTCTTTTAAATGTAAATGATATTTATATGATGATCTTACATGTTGATGGAACCTTATGATATTGAATTGACTTGTGAATATATGTTTGGTCTATATTTCTAAAGTATGATGTCATGTACACTTCATGATATTATATGTCAAGTTTGACATTGGTTGTGGTTCTTGTTTGGTTTACTTGACTGAGAAAGGATATGGGGCTTCCCTTAGTCATTGCACTAGTAGACTTAATGAGGGTCCATAGGTAATGGTGCTGCATTGGTTATGATGTCATGAACCCTTATAAATGCTTGTTGATGTAATAACTTGATGATAGAGTTGTATTGACTATGTGTTCAAGTATAATTATATGCATGTTGACTTGACTAGACTTAGTAGTGTTGGGTATTTTGATGTACATGATCTTGACTTGATAGACATGAAATATGGACTTGCATTGGTTGTTGAACGTGCATGGGAAATTTCAAATAAAAGTGCATGATTAAATAAAATGACCCTTTCTAGCTTGATTTTATTTGGTGTGTGCATATGATCTCATAGTTAGTACAATGATTTGTAAACCCCATTTTCTTCCTTTTCCCCCAACATTTTAGGTTCCGCTCGAAGGGTTTTTCACGACATTGAAGGAAGGTTTGGAATTCTCACTCTCAATGTTTGGTGGGTCCTCACTACTTCGAGGACAATGCAATTTTCTAGCACTGGGATATTACTTAGTCTTAAAGAAAATATGTTCATTTCCTTTCATTTGAGTAATAAATATTGTATAGCTGATATGTGGATCTTATTTTATTGATGTATGGCCTATGCCCAATATTTATACTCATGCTTAGATGGTTATGAGATGAGTAATAAGGTTTTAGGACTATGATATATCTTATATATATATGTCTGTGTGTGATCTTCTTAGACGAAGACTCTATATATACTCGATATGACTATATTATGTGCAGGTGAGAATTCTATGTAAATCACATGATAGATAGAAGAGAAGTTATATTTTTCTGCATTTTTAACCTATGAATTTAATGATGTAAGCTAATAGGATAGTCTTAGTCCTCTTCGAGAACGACGACACCTATTACATCTACGTGATGCTCTCCGAATGTGACAATAACCTAAACAATAAATAATAAAAATTAATGCATGAAGTAATAATGCAATTAACACCAATATAACAATAGATATATGCATCCTCTTCAACCAATTCACCAATTGAAAATAAGATTTATAAAATTAAGGAAGAACACGGGTCCAAGGAAATTCGAAGTGAGCAACAATAATTAAACATTTGTATACACCTAAAAGAAACCCTAAGTAATCATAATGTCACGACCCAAATCGGAGCCGCGACTGGCACCCACACTTACCCTCCTATGTGAGCGAACCAACCAATCTAAATCTTAACATTTCAAGGTAATATCAACATAAAGTAATGCGGAAGACTTAAACTCATTAATAAAATCAATAACTATTATTATTCCCAAAATCTGGAAGTCATCATCACAAGAACATCTATAATCAAATTACTAAACTAAGAGTATTCTAAGAAGCTAAAAATACATAAGAAGCTAGTCCATGCCGGAAGTTCAAGGCATCAAGACTTGGAGAAGAAGATGCAGTCCAAGCTAGAAGCATTAGCTCACCCTGAATTTCTGATGTAGTAAGACTGGCTTCAGTTACTGTTGAGTCGAAGATGACGGCACGTTTGCTGCACTCCACAAATAAACAAGAAGAAAACAATAAAAGTAGGGGTCAGTACAAAACACGGGTTCTGAGTAGATATCATCGGCCAACTCAAAATAGAAAACAGTATGTATTAAGCAATATCATAAAATCAACTAATATCCTTAGAAAGCATTTACAGTTACCATAACCCTTGGTTACAACACCAAGCACATCAATGAGGACTCACACCTCCTGATCATACTCATTTGGGAATTTAGTTCATTAGATTGGATATATTAACATATTTCAAGATTCATTATCTTTATTCCCCTCGTGTCGGTACGTGACACTCCACTCCTCAATATACTATCCTGGTGTCGGAACGTGACACTCCGATCCTCATTCTATCCTGGTACCGGAACGTGGCACCCGATCCATATTCTATCCTGGTGTCGGAACGTGACACTCCGATCCTCATATACTATCCTTGTACCGGAACGTGGCACTCGATCCATATTCTATCCTGGTGTCGGAACGTGACACCCGATCCATATTCTATCCTGGTACCGGAACGTGGCACCCGATCCCCTAATCTCACTACTTTCATTCATCAAGCCTTCTTTCATACCAAGGCATCATCATTATCAAAGTAGATTAGGGTTTCTTTTCAAGATTTGGGATTCAATAGCTTCATCATGCTTATTTATTCATAATTACATAATCACATCCTTCATACAAGCATACAATTAAGCATATAGAAGGGTTTACAATACTACTAACACATATCATTCACTATTAAGAGTTTACTACGAATAGCATGAAAACCATAACCTACCTCCACCGAAGAATTGAAATCAAGCAAGTTAATCCTCAAAGCTTGGTGGTTTCCTCTTCTTCTCGATCGTTTCTCTCTCTCCCTTCTTGTTCTTTCTATTTTCTTATTCAAACCCTCTTTCTTTTACCCTAATTAGTATACAATTAAGAATAAAAGATGGCAATAATACCCCACTAATTAACTTAGGGTTACCTCTTTTAACCCCCAAGAATTTGAGTTATTAATATTAACCCACGAACTTTATAATTAAGGCAAGAATAGTCAAAAACGTCCTTTAAAACTTAACCAGAAATTCGACCAGTCTGGGATTTCGCAATCTGTGACGGCCCGTCGCGCCTGCGACGGTCCGTCCTGCTGCCCGTCACAGAGTTTAGAGACTTGATTTTGGGTGAATGGCCTGTGACGGTCCGTCACACCTGTGACGGTCCGTCCTGCCACTCCATTACAAAGTTCAGAGAGTCGATTTTCAGTACCCAATTTTAGGTTTTCTAAGTGTTTTGAAACGAGACCCTGCGACGGTCCGTCGTGCCCATGACGGATCGTCGTTTGGTCCGTCGCCTCAGCCTGTTTTTCCAGAATTGAAGTTTGTTGCTCAAAACGACTAAACAGGTCGTTACAATAGATACCAATTTACCAATCGTTCGTCCCCGAACGATCAAAAGAGGGAAAACAAGGGCGAGAAGGAGTACCTGAATCTTTAAACAGATGTGGGTATCTTTCTTGCATATCCGCCTCCTTCTCCCAAGTGGCTTCTTCAACCGGTCGATTCTTCCATTGCACCTTGATGGATGCAATCTCTCTTGACCTCAACTTGCGAACATCTCTACTAAAATAGCAACAGGCTCCTCCTCATAAGACAAGTTCTCATCAAGCAAAACTGAATCCCAACGGATAATGTAGTTTCCGTCCCCATGATATCTTTTCAACATCGACACATGGAATACCGGATGTACTCCGGACAGCCCTGGAGGAAAGGCTAACTCATAAGCCACCTCCCCTACTCGCTTAAGTACTTCAAATGGTCCAATGTACCTTGGACTTAGTTTACCCCTTTTTCCAAACCGCATCACCCCTTTCATTGGTGAAACCTTCAACAAGACTTGTTCACCCTCCATGAACTCTAAGTCTCTAACCTTTCGATCTGCATATTCTTTTTGTCTACTTTCGCCGCTAGAAGCTTTTCTTGAATAGACTTCACTTTTTCCATCGAATCCCTCAAGAGATCAGTACCCCAAGGTCTAACCTCGAACGCATCAAACCAACCAATGGGAGACCTACATCTCCTCCCATACAATGCTTCAAATGGGGCCATATCAATGCTCGAGTGATAGCTATTATTGTATGAAAATTCCGCTAAGGGTAAGAAGCTATCCCAATGGCCACCAAATTCTATCACACACGCACGAAGCATATCCTCCAACACTTGAATCGTTCGCTCAGACTGACCATCGGTCTGGGGATGGAATGCAGTACTAAGGTCCAACCTAGTACTCAATTCTGCATGCAATGTTTTCCAAAACTTAGAAGTAAACTGTGTACCTCTATCTGATATGATGGATAGTGGAACCCCATGCAATCGCACCACTTCCGAGATGTAAAGTTTGGCTAACTTTTCTGCATTGTATGTCACCTTGACCGGAATGAAATGAGCAGATTTAGTTAACCTATCAACAATCACCCAAATGGAGTCATACTTACCCATTGTCTTCGGAAGACCAACCACAAAATCCATTGCAATTCTTTCCCACTTCCATTTCGGAAAGGGCATTCTCTGAAGTGTTCCTCCGGGCCTTTGGTGATCATACTTTACTTGTTGACAGTTTGGACATTTGGCAATAAAATCCACAATGTCACGCTTCATTCTACTCCACCAAAAGTGTTGCTTTAGGTCACGGTACATCTTGGTTGCACCCGGATGTATCGAATACCTCGAACTATGAGCCTCTGTCAGAATAATGTTGATCAAATCATCGACGCGGGGTACACATACCCTTCCCTTGATTCTCAAAACACCTTCATCATCTATTTGTGCTTCCTTAGCCTCTCCTCGCAATACCTTATCTTGAATTCTGCGTAGTTTCTCATCATCAGACTGTCTTCCCTTAATCTTGTCAAGAAAGGAAGATCTTGCCTCCACAGAAGCCAACAATCCTCCCTTCTCATTCACTTCTAATCAAATCAAGTCATTAGCTAGAGTCTGAACCTCTCTAGCCAATGGGCGTCTAGAAGCTTGCAAGTGAGCTAGACTTCCCATGCTTCCCGCCTTCCTACTTAAAGCATCCGCTACAATATTCGCCTTCCCCGGATGATACAAGATAGTGATATGGTAGTCCTTTAGTAACTCCATCCATCTCCGTTGACTCAAGTTCAAATCCTACTGAGTAAAGACATACTGAAGGCTACGATGATCCATGTAGACCTCACACTTAACCCCAAATAAATAGTGTCTCCATTGCTTTAATGCAAACAGTACCGCAGCCAATTCCAAATCATGAGTTGGATAGTTACGTTCATGCACTTTTAGTTGTCTTGAAGCATAAGCAATCACATTCTTCTCTTGCATTAGCACTGCACCCAAACCCGAATAGGATGCATCACAATAAACAATGAAGTTCTTACCCTCTACTGGCAAGGTAAGGATAGGTGCGGTAGTCAACAAAGTCTTGAGCTTCTGAAAGCTTTCCTCACATTCGTACGACCATACAAATGCAACATTCTGCTTAGTCAAGTTCGTCAATTGGGAAGCAATAGAAGAGAATCCCTTGACAAATCGACGGTAGTAGCTAGCTAACCCAACAAAGCTCCTTATTTCTGACACATTAGTAGGTCTTACCCAATTCTTCACTGTCTCAATCTTAGAAGGATCCACAATCACTCCATCCTTAGAAACCACGTGTCCCAAGAAGGACACTGCATCTAGCCAAAACTCACACTTATAGAACTTGGCATAAAGCTTTTTCTCCCTCAACATTTCCAATACCATTCTCAAATGCTCTTCATGTTCCTTCTTGCTCTTTGAGTATACCAATATATCATCAATAAATACGATCACGAAGAGGTCCAAATATGGCTTAAAAATACCATTCATCAAGCTCATGAACGCAGCAGGGGCATTCGTAAGACCAAAAGACATCACCACAAATTCGTAATGCCCATACCTCGTTCGAAAAGCAGCCTTTGGCACATCCGTTGCCCGTATTTTCAACTGATGATAACCGGATCTCAAGTGAATCTTAGAGAAGACACAAGCACCTTGTAACTGATCGAACAAGTCATCAAAGCGAGGAAGAGGATACTTGTTCTTTATGATTACCTTGTTTAGTTTTCTGTAATCTATACACATTCGAAAACTCCCATCCTTCTTCTTCACAAACAAAACCGGAGCACCCCAAGGAGATGCACTTGGTCTAATAAAGCCTTTGTTCAATAACTCTTGAAGTTGTGCCTTTAACTCTCTTAACTCCGCGGGAGCCATTCTATAAGGGGGTATAGAAATGGGGCGTGTGCCCGGTTCGAGATCAATACAGAAGTCAATATCCCTATCCGGTGGCATACCAGGAAGATCTGCAGGGAACACATCCAGAAACTCACGAACTACTAAAACTGACTCAATCGAAGGTACTTGGGTAGTGTCATCCTTGAGATGTGCCAAGAAAGCTAAACACCCTTTACTAACCATTTTCTTAGCACGAAGAAAGGAGATGATAGGTACCGGATTGGAAGTGTAGTCACCCTCCCACACTAATGGGTCTGTCCCAGGCTTGGCTAACGTCACCGTTTTAGCATTACAATCCAAGATTACAAATTGCGGAGAAAGCCAAGTCATACCCAGAATCACATCAAAATCATCCATTTCTAAGATAACCAAATCTACATAAGTGTTGGTCCCCACAATGTTTACCAAACAAGACCTATATACCTTTTCAACTACCACAGACTCACCCACCAGAGTAGAGACACGAATAGGCATATCAAGTAATTCACAATGTAAATTTAGACCATTAGCAAATGAGGAAGATACATAAGAAAATGTGGATCCAGGATCAAACAATACAGAAGCCATGCAATCACAAACCAAAAGATTACTTGTGATGACAGCATCAGATGCCTCCGCTTCAGACCGCCCAGGGAAAGCGTAGCAATGGGCCCTATCGTTTATCTGTCCGTTGCCCCTACCTTGTTGTGATGTAGTGGCTCCAGTTTGCCCATCACCTCGGCCGTTTTGGTGACCACCATTTCTTCGACCACCACGTCCTCCAGAATAACGGCCTCTGCCATGACCACCTCTACCTCTAACATTTGGAGGTCTGTAACTCTATTTTGGACAGTATCTCTTAATATGTCCAATCTCCCCACATCCATAGCACTCTCTGGGTTCATGCATAGGTCTCTTAGAGAAGTGTTGACCGGTCGGAGGTGGACCCCCAACTACAGTCTGTAGTGAAGACTAAATGGGTCGAACTGCGTAACTTCCCGAACCCTGTCCTTTAGTGTAAGAACCATTAAACTCACCTCCCTTTCGAAACCTTTTTGATGTCGATGTTGTGGTGAAGTCGTCTGGCTTCACTCCTTCCACTTCTATCACAAAGTCTACCACTTCTTGGAAGGATTTTGCCGTTGCCGCTATCTGTAAGGCCGAAATCCGTAATTCTGACCTCAACCCCTTCACAAACCGGCGAATCCGCTCTTGAGGACTGAAACAGAGTTGAGTGGCATATCTGGACAGTGCACGAAACTTAGCCTCATAAGCATTAACCGACATCCTACCTTGCTCTAGGCTCAAGAACTCATCCCTTTTCCTATCCCTCAAAGTCCGGGGGATATACTTCTCCATAAACAAACTAGAGAATGAGGCCCAAGTCATAGGTGGTGCCTCTATTGGTTGACACTCGATATGTGACCGCCACCACATTTTGGCGTTCCCTTGAAACTGATAAGTCACAAACTCCACACCAAACTGTTCTACTATACCCATCTTGTGTAGTAGCTCGTGACAGTCAACCAGAAAATCATAAGCATCCTCCGATTCAGCACCCTTGAAGACCGGAGGTTTCAATTTCAAGAACTTACTGAAAAGTTCATGCTGATCATTTGTCATTATAGGCCCAGTAGTCAGACGTGGAAATGTGCCTATGTCCAATGGAACATCCATGCGGGGAGCCATAGTAGCCGCATGTTGTACTTCTGAAACTAGAGGTGTTGGCGCAGAAAACACTGCAGGTGCCTGACCTTGATCAGATAACCCGCTAAGATAAGCCAGAACCTGATTGATCATCTCTGGGGTAGGTTGGGGTGGCATTTCCTCATTTTGCACTTGTTCAGTTTCCCCATCCTCCCCTTCTCTTATTACTTCCTCAGTCGGTGGAGGAGTCACTGCCCTAGTATCAGATGGGCTAGGTGTTCGTCCTCTTCCCCTAGAGGACGTCCTCCCACGACCTCTTCCACGGCCCCTCGCCGCTGTTCTTTCTCGAGCCACAGCCCCAGTGGCTGGCTCAGTTGTTTCTTGTCTGGCCGGTGTTGGTGTTGACGTAGTCGTTGCTCTAGTTCTAACCATCTGCGAAATAGAGTGAAGATGGTCAGATACCAACTTGTATCACCTAAATACCAATTGGATCCAAGTAATAGCACAAAAGAAAGAAAGAATGGAATTTTCCTAATGTCTTGTAGCCTCTCAAAGAAAAGTAAAGGCGTCCCCCTACCGTTCCTTAAGACTCTACTAGACCTGTTCTTGTGTGATGAGACCAACGAACCTAATGCTCTGATACCAAGTTTGTCACGACCCAAATCGGAGCCGCGACTGGCACCCACAATTACCCTCCTATGTGAGCGAACCAACCAATCTAAATCTTAACATTTCAAGGTAATATCAACATAAAGTAATGCGGAAGACTTAAACTCATTAATAAAATCAATAACTATTATTATTCCCAAAATCTGGAAGTCATCATCACAAGAACATCTATAATCAAATTACTAAACTAAGAGTATTCTAAGAAGCTAAAAATACATAAGAAGCTAGTCCATGTCGGAAGTTCAAGGCATCAAGACTTGGAGAAGAAGATCCAGTCCAAGCTAGAAGCATTAGCTCACCCTGAATTTCTGATGTAGTAAGACTGGCTTGAGTTACTGTTGAGTCGAAGATGACGGCACGTTTGCTGCACTCCACAAATAAACAAGAAGAAAACAATAAAAGTAGGGGTCAGTACAAAACACGGGTACTGAGTAGATATCATCGGCCAACTCAAAATAGAAAACAGTATGTATTAAGCAATATCATAAAATCAACTAATATCCTGAGCATGCAGCATTTCCAGTTACCATAACCCTTGGTTACAACACCAAGCACATCAATGAGGACTCACACCTCCTCATCATACTCATTTGGGAATTTAGTTCATTAGATTGGATATATTAACATATTTCAAGATTCATTATCTTTATTCCCCTCGTGTCGGTACGTGACACTCCACTCCTCAATATACTATCCTGGTGTCGGAACGTGACACTCCGATCCTCATTCTATCCTTGTATCGGAACATGGCACCCGATCCATATTCTATCCTGGTGTCGGAACGTGACACTCCGATCCTCATATACTATCCTGGTACCGGAACGTGGCACACGATCCATATTCTATCCTGGTGTCGGAACGTGACACCCGATCCATATTCTATCCTGGTACCGGAACGTGGAACCCGATCCCCTAATCTCACTACTTTCATTCATCAAGCCTTCTTTCATACCAAGGCATCATCATTATCAAAGTAGATTAGGGTTTCTTTTAAAGATTTGGGATTCAATAGCTTCATCATGCTTATTTATTCATAATTACATAATCACATCATTCATGGAAGCATACAATTAAGCATATAGAATGGTTTACAATACTACTAACACATATCATTCACTATTAAGAGTTTACTACGAATAGCATGAAAACCATAACCTACCTCCACCGAAGAATTGAAATCAAGCAAGTTAATCCTCAAAGTTTGGTGTTTTCCTCTTCTTATCGATCGTTTCTCTCTCTCCCTTCTTGTTATTTCTATTTTCTTATTCAAACCCTCTTTCTTTTACCCTAATAAGTATATAATTAATAATAAAAGATGGCAATAATACCCCACTAATTAACTTAGGGTTACCTCTTTTAACCCCCAAGAATTTGAGTTATTAATATAAGCCCACAAACTTTATAATTAAGGCAAGAATAGTCAAAAACGTCTCTTAAAACTTAACCAGAAATCCGACCAGACTGGGATTTCGCAGTCTGTGACGGCCCATCGCGCCTGCGACGGTCCGTCCTGCTGCCCGTCACAGAGTTCAGAGACTTGATTTTGGGTGAATGGCCTGTGATGGTCCATCACACCTGTGACGGTCCGTCCTGCCACTCCGTTACAATGTTCAGAGAGTCGATTTTCAGTACCCAATTTCAGGTTTTCTAAGTGTTTTGAAACGAGACCCTGCGACGGTCCGTCGTGCCCATGACGGATCATCGTTTGGTCCGTCGCCTCAACCTGTTTTTCCAGAATTGAAGTTTGTTGCTCAAAATGACTAAACAGGTTGTTACACATAATTTTTCATAATTGATAAAATTCAGTTTTAGAAAAAGACCCATATGTAGAAAAAAAACATTGTTTTGGGGGGATTTTTAAAAGATCTTTGAAGGGACCTTTTTGGGAAAGGAATCCAAAGAGTTAAAGAATCCATACATTAATGACGATTTTTCTATGAAATTTAAGTTCAAACCTTTGAGGATTGATCCTCTTCTTGGAGATTCAATGTTCTTCAATGTAGGTTTGAGAAGGGAGAGAAACTAGACAGAAGAAAGAGCTTCTATACTTTTTTTAATTCTAATTAAGCTATTTATTTTTTGATTGCGGAATAGCCGAAAAATGATATACATATATATATATATATATACATACATACATATATATATATATATACATACATATATATATACATACATACATATATATATACATACATACATACACACACACACACACACACACACACACACACACACACACACACACATATATATATATATATATATATATATATATATATATATATATATATATTAACCCATTAAATGAATCCAAAACACCCCTACTCTAGTTGGACTTTAACATAGAAGTCCAACTTGACTTTTCATAAAAATCCCTATTTCTTCATAAATTTAAGGTTGGTCCGCAATGTGCCACCATGGCCCATTATTTTTTTAAAACATCCATTTGAGTTATAAGACCTTGTGTCAGCTCAAAGCGGCGGAGCTTAAATTTTCCATATTTTGGGCAAAGCGAATGACGCCCAAATATTTTCAAATTCTGCTTATTGGAATATTTTCTTTGTTTTTCATCACTAATCCTTCCAAAATTCCACGACTCGTTCCCCAAACACATGGGACTATAGCTACCCCATTTCAGGTCATAATTTATTAGGTTAAGATCTAGATTATGTCATAGAATTTCTTTTGTGACACATTATCCTCCCTTTGAAAACATTTGTCCCTGAATGACACCACAAGCTTTTAGGGGAAACAAAACAGACTCAAGACTAGAAGCCAATCAAAAAAAAAATCAAAATGAGTAACTGTTCATTGGAGGAATTATTGACTCCTTTCAACCCATAATCTTTGCATCAAATCATAGGAACTTAATTCAAAACTCATCATACAGAAGCTCATCATTTCATATCATACAAGGGGGAACTACCTTATCCATCTCAACATATGCTCAATGTGAACATTAAAAGATTTAACATGCTATTTTCTTCTAGAACAACATCAAGAAAGATCAATAAAACTCTCATGGGGATAATATAACACAAGACATATATGTGAAAGTTTACTATGAGAAACATAATTAATGACAACTCAATTTAAGTAAAAATTTCTACAAGATTATGAACATATTAGAAAATCAGTTTAAGTTCAACATTATTCATAACTCTTATCTAAGAGAAACTACTAACCTTAAATTCGGCTAGGAGTAAGAGGAAAAATATGAGAATACTGTAATTTCATATCGACCTCGGCCTGGCAAGTAGCATATTCCACAAGATGATTCTTGCAATGAACCTTTACGGAAGGTACTTCCTTATTCCTCAACTTCTTCACTTGTCGGTCTAAAATTTCAGCCAAAACCTCTTTATAAGAAAGGTTAATATATACCCCTAAATCTTTTAGAGGAAGGGCAGACATCGGATTGCCTATGAACTTTTTGAGTATTCATACATGGAAAACCGTATGCATCGGAGCCAACTCAATTGTTAATTTAAACTCACAGGAGACACAACGCATTTCAAAGCCTCATATGACCCCACATAACAAGGATTAAGATTCACTTTTTTACCAAACCTCATCACCCCTTTTATTTGTTATATCATAAAGTAGATAAAGTCACCTACCCTAAACTCAAGATCTCTCCTTCTATCGTCGGCATAAGATTTTTGCTGACATTGATTGTCTTCAATCTATCCCTTACGTGTCGGACTTTATTGACAACATATAAATTTCTTCTTTACATATTAGAGTAAAATTATCTACATGAAACCACCTATCTAAGATCTACATATCCTCCCATAAAATGCCTCAAATGGCCATGGTAATACTAGATTGATAACTATTATTGTAGGCAAATTTTATTAATAGTAAATGGTCATTCCAATTAGACTTTAAGACAATGACACGTGGACTTAACATATACTCTAACGTGTGGATAGTTTGTTCCACCAAATTATTCATTTGTGGATGAAATGTCGTACTTAGTTTCACCTTGTTATCAAGCTCACCTTGTAATGTTTTCCAAAAATGAGAAGTAAATTGCGTACCCCTATCTGAAATGATACACAAGGGAACTCCATGCATTTACAAAATATCCTTTAGATACAACTTAGCATATTCATCCATCGATTAAGTAGCTTTGATGGGAATAAAATGGTCTGATTTTGTCAACCTATCAACAATAACCCAAATGAATAATTTTGCCTTCGTGTATGAGGCAAACACGCAAAAAAGTTATAATTACCTATTCTCACTTCATAGTGGGGATTGCTATATCTTAAGATAGAACCTCCCGGTTTTTGATGTTCAGCCTTGACTTGTTGAGAATTCAGACATTTTATCACAAACACCGCTACATCCTTCTTCAAACGAGTCTACCAATACATCTCCCATATTTCATGGTACGTCTTTGAGGCTCCTGGATAAATAGCAAAATGTAAACTATGGGATTTTTCAAAAAAAATTCTTCTCAAGTCATCCACACCCAGCACGCACAACATACCTTTATACCTAAGTACCCCATCACTTCACCTTCTGAGTAGGGCTCATTAGCTTTACTAAGAACAGATTCCTTAAACTACCTTAAAAAAGGGTTAAGATGTTGATTGTCTTTCTTATCAATCTCAAAATATAACTCGAAGTTGTGATGAATCATAAAACCTTTTTTTGAAGAATCTTCAAGTCAAACACCAAACTGGGCCAATCTATAGACAACTTTTACTAACTCCTTTGTACTGTCGGACAAATGGGCCACACTACACATAGACCTCTAATTCCAAGTATCCGCGACCACATTGGCTCTCTTGGGGTGGTAAAGGACACTCATATCATAATCTTTCCAATGATCTAATCAACTTCTTAGATTGAGGTATATCTTTTTTGGGTTAATATGTATTGGAGTCTCTTGTTATAGGTGAGCACATCCACATGGACTTCATAAACATAGTGTCTCCATATTTTTATATCAAACACAATGTTCGCTAGTTCAAGATCATGAGTTGGGTAGTTCTTCTTATATGCCTTGATTTGTGTAGAGACATATTTTATAACATTGCCATGTTGCATGAAGACACAACCAAAACCTACTTGAGAAGTATCGAAATACACAACAAACCCTCTGACACCCTCTAGTAAGGTTGAAACCGGAGCGGAGGTAATCTTTCCTATTTACTCTTGAAACCTACTTTCATAAGCTTCCGACAACTCAGACTTAATTTTCTTTTGGGTTACCACTGTCAAATGAGAAGCAATGGATAAAAAGCCATCTACAAATCTCCTATAATTCCCGGATAAACCCAAAAAGCTTCAAATGTAGGTTGGACTTAAAAGTTCTAGGCCAATTCCTAATTTATTCCATCTTCTTGAGTTCAACCTCTATGCCTTCACTAGAAACAATTTTTCCAAAAAAATCAAACGATCTTAGAAAAAAATTGCACTTGCAATATTTAGTTCTTGAGGACTTGCAACACTATCCTCAAATAAATAATCTGTTCATCCTAACCCTCAAAATGTTCTAATATATGAGACATAAAGACAATTACAAATGAATGAAGAAAATTCTGAAAGATCCAATTCATAAGGCCCATAAAAGTCATCGGGGCATTAGTTATATTAGAAGACATTACTACGAACTCATACTGACCATATCTTTTTTGGACAGCAATTTAGTATTGTAAACATTTCTAACTCTAAAATGCTGATACCCCGACCACAAATTAATCTTTTAAAAGTAACTCACCGATTGGAGTTGGCAGAAAAAATTCAATTCGAGAGAGAGGATCCTTATTATAAATAATGACCTTATTTAGATGTCGGTAGTTAATAAAAATTATTAGAGGCCCATCTTTGTTATTCACAAATAATACTAGAGTGCCCAATGGAGATATGGTTGGTTGAATAAAATATGCCAAGAAAATCCTTTGGTTGAGGTTTAAATTATTTCAACTCGGCTAGAGATATCCAATGAGAAAAAATTGATATGGGTTGAGTATCATGCAACAAATCTATGTCAAAATGTATTTCCTATTCAGGAGGAATTCTGGGTAAGTCCCTAAGGAAGGCTTCAAGAAAGTCCTTAACTAAGGGGACCAACTCTAAAGAATGAGCCTCTAATACACTCAAATTTACTTCTCAAAAAAAGTATAAGCGGTCGTATCAAGTAAAGAACTCAATTATGAGATTGGGATCAATCCCAAGACGAAAATTATTTAGACTTAACTTTAACCTACAATTACTTCTATTTAATCAAGTCCTTTCCAATAATAGTTGATAAAACGGGGGTATTAAATAACAAAAGGAATTGAATATTTTTAACTAAACAAGTAGAAAGTATAATTATTTTATATTTATCAAGTGATGAGAGTAACTAGGGCATAAGTGTTCCCCACAGGTTCATAACACGGTAATTCTAGTTAAAAAAATCATTTCCCTACTTGAATGCAAAGTGGTAAGTTATGTATCCCTAATTCCTTGGTCCGGCAACTAGGGAATTTCAGTCAGCACCTTGGTATGGATACGTGTGTATGCTTTACTTAACCTTACCTTTACCTCATATTAAGCATCATAATTTATGTATGGCTTTGTTGTTACTTCGCACCAATCGACACTAGCCTATTTTATAGTGTATAAAAAAATTTTTATTGATAATTATTTTCTAATTATCTACCTCCTTGGTCCAGAAAGTAGCCACAAGGCAATTTCAAATGCGTGCACTCTTTAAAAAGACTTCTAAATTAAAGAATTATCAAAAAATGGAAGACACTACTCTAGAATTGTTATTTTAGCTAGAGTTTACCTTGTTAGTTAACCATGATTCCCAAAACCCTAGTTATGAATTTAGTCACCCATGTTAATAATTACACAATTCATTTTTATTATACAAGAATTCATTTATTTACTTTGATGAAATTGAAGAAAATCACTTGAATTCAAGAAAATAATGCAGTAAATGATTCTGGTAAAATGAAGTATTTTCCAAAATCCAATATTCAACAACCAATATTACAAAACAGAAAAATAACCAAGAGCCTAACCCCAAAAATGAGGTTTTTACAAGTCAAAAGATAAAAAGGAAATCTATTTAAGGAAACTATGCCTAAAATACATCTAAATGGACAAGCAGACACCGTCCAGGCCACGACGGACCATCGAGGCCTACCGTCTTTCTACACAGAATTTTTTTTAGTTGCTTTCTTCTCCAACACACTGTTACCATCGACGGACCAGGATGAAGGTCCATTGGGTACATGACGGTCCGTCGATGGCTTCCGTTTCTCCACACTTTGAATCTTTTGAAGACAGGTATTGGGCCTACTTTCTGTTAGCAATGACGGATATGCTGGAAGGTCCGTCGTAGAAATAACGGTCCGTTAATATCTTCCGAAGCCCAACACATGTTAAGAATTCTACGATCTTTCTTCAGCATCATTTTTCTTCATACGACAGTTCCCACCTACGGACCGTTAATGACTCTGTAAGTCATCACTTTTGCAATTTCAGCACAGTTCTTCCGCGTTCTAATTGTGGATAGTTTCCCAAAAAACAATGAGATAAATACATTAAAACTACTACAAAAAGGACGTAGATACACACTAAACTTAAGGAAAAAGCATTTAAAGTGTCGTTAAACCACAGTTAATCAACTTATATATTTAAATTCGTTGTTTGTCCTGAAGTGACACATGATGACTCACCACAAAACCTCTGTACAAGAGAATCCTTATTTTAGCTTTCACAATAATCTGGTCATCAATCCCGATAATTTTCATTGTGTTTATGTGTGCTATCACTATTAGGCTCGCTTATGTGGATCAAACAATGACATAGACTTACCACACACCGACACCTATCTTCTTGATATGTCACCAAGGTACCAACTTTTTGATATTACAACTAGTGTCCTCACTTCAAAATAACCTCCTTATTTTATTACACAATGATTTTCGTTTGAGAATAAGGATTATTTTTTTCAACACTCGCTATCAGAACAACTTCACACCTCATTTCTACTTATTTCCATAAGATTACCTTTATTGTCACTACTTTAACTTCACCTAATGGAATCTTAGGGGTAGATAAGATTGTCTTAGCTTGTAACATAGGCTCAGGTTCTACATTTGGATGTATTTTAGTATCTTATTGTCGTCCTTGACATAACGACTAAGTGTCCTACTTCTTCATTGTTTTATTCCACCCGATTTCCTAATTTTATTATATTCTTTAGTCTTACTTTTCTCCTTTCTTTGTCCTTTTGTGTAAGTGAATTTTTTAAAAAATTCACTTTGCTTTCAACTTTTTTTGAGTAACTTTGCTTTTGTTCTTTCTCTTTCTTTATTCTTTCAACCCCAATTTCCAAAGCATTCCTCACCTATCCACCCACAACTAATGGTTTTTCCATGAGCCAAGGTATACAATACTTGAGGTTTTTTCATGGCCACGACAAGGTTGTTTTCTGCATTAGCGACCCTCAAGTTATGATTTTTCCGTAAGTTGAGGTGAAATTGTCCAAGGAGGGACCAGGGTTAACACATTGTTCCTAGAAAATATCTGTTGGGGTGAAAAAGAAAGGTCTATTTTAAAATCAAATCATTTTAGTCAAGAAAGGACTAATTTCATTAGGTTTTCAGTTATATAAGCTAAAGATTGACTATCTTGAAGAAGGTCCTATGATCCTTCCCCAGTTGTCTATCACAACTAATTTTTTTGCAGTACTAAACAAGCAACTTCTAGCTCACTACCAATAGTATACTATTAAAATTTTCCTCACACTCACTCGATATCTCATAACTATACATGATTATCAGACACCTAGTTGGAATTTTAGATTTAGGGTCATGCCATGGTGTATTTCTATTCATGCTAGAGACACGCATTCATAAATAACTATCATGCATCATTTTATTTAAATCAAGATATAATTTTATTTAGCCATCATGCTTCATATTACATTTCTATACTATGTACAAAAGATACCAACCTGCCGGTTAAACAATAAAATAACAAGTATCTTGGGGAAAAAGAACACAAGCAAAAAAACCGTAAGAGAGAATCTTGAGTTGGGATACTTAGACTTCACCCTAAAACTCACTTTCCATTTACCCCACCCCTAACAAAAAGACATGCAATTGTCCCCAATGCATAAAAGTATATAAATGGGATGGTAGGTGAAGAAAACCTAAGGCGCAAACCACCGATGATCAACATGCTGACGGGTTCGGTTATCCAGAACCCTCTCCCTCTCTAGTCGGGACATCATATGTTGTGTCCTCAGCAGTAACAGCACCATTAGTAGTGTTCCTCTCAGCCTCATCAATTGTGGAGCTAGCCACCCCAACAACCACTTCTAGAACCTTTAAATGGCGGGCCTCTTCATCAATCAACGAGGCTCTCACCGGGACCTCCAACTCATTACGCTTATTCTTCCTTGACTAAGTATCATCCTTATCTCTAAATCGGTGCCTCTTTGCACAATTTCATGGGAGAGGTGGTGGCATAGCACTGGTGGAGAATAAGGAAGCCAACAATGTGTCCTTAGCAGGCTTTGCAGAAGTGGTCTCAGAGTCAAGTATCCGAGCCTCTAGTATGGTATCCAAGTCTGCTCCGATTCTCTCCACAACATCCTGGAGATATCTCAAATCCACTGTATGGGATGGAAGGGAGAGAAACCTCAACTCAAATGCATCTAGGTGTTGGTGGACCTCGATGATCTTCCGCTCAGTATGCTAGGCCATTTTCCTCTCTATCCGCTCCTCCTATGAAATGAACCTCTGCATCCAAGGCTGGATGTGATGAAAAAATGTGGCCATTTGGGATTCTTGACCTTTGCAAGCGAGACCACTGTAGCAGATAGAGTCGAGCGGAGGAGCTCAGAGAGGTGCTAGCACCCGGGATAGACTCAATCGGGCTGGTGTTGGTAGTCTCGGATGTAGACGGATTAGACTCTTAGGCTTGAACCTCTAGATGGGGGCCTCTATGGGGAATTAACACATTGGCCTTATCTCAAATGAGGCCAATATAGACTTTGAAGAGTGGGGTCTTGATCACATCAATATTCCACATGGGCACTCATGCAAACCTGCAAAACTTAAAGACCATGCACAGGAAGGGGTAAGTAGTAGTGGCCGTAAAGGCCCTCTCATACATCACCGCCTGCAACAGCCACGCGAAATCCACCTCGAACCCCACAACCATAGCAGCCTTCGGCACCGCATGATTCCATGAGACAATGCTATCAGCAGCAGTCGGGGAAAGGTAGTGTCGGACAAGTAGCCATAATAATTTGGCTGCGAAAATGAGTTCAGCCTTCTTGATGCTCCCCTTGGGCTCCAGCACCTAATCAACAGCCTCACCAACCACGGAGAGGTGTTGTGCTATCCACTGCTTGGTGGTCCCTCTTACATCTGGCTCACGCTTAAACTGGCCATCCTTGATCAACTTCAATCGATAGTCAAATTGGATGGTGAGGGGAGTCCTGCTTGCATATACATACGCACCATAGAGAAACTTGCGAATGGCCAATAAAGAAATATAAACCCGCTTGCCACAGACTCAGACGTACTACAGAGCTGTATTTTTGGTTGGGTTGCACCGCGTGTCCATTTGAGACCGGAGAGTCACCACATACGTGGCGTAGAACTCTTGCACCATTTCTTCGCTATAGCGTCCCACATTCCAAGCCGTCCACTCTAGCCGATGTCTTGCGAATATAGCATGGATGGCTTGAATAGTGAGAAGACTCCCACTGACAACCCGCCTCTCAAGTATTAGGGTTCGGTTCATGACCCTCTTGTCGTTGGGCACCTTTGTATCAACATATACTTGATATTGACCCTCAATACACCACCGGTTGGGCTGATTAGAAACCGGAGCAGCGACGTCAATCTGTAGTGTTGGAGTACAATCAGCACTATCAATAACATAAGACTGGACCTAAGTAGCTGGACCATTGGCATTAGTATAAACAGAAGCCTCCTTATACCTTGCAGCCTCAAAAGAGTCGGATGCTTTGTCAGAACCGGAAGCTTCCTCGAAGCCAGAGAATCCATAAGATTGTGCAGCCAACCTAGAAGGTGTGTCGGTATGCATATGTTCCTCTTCATACTAGGAGCCATTGGCTCTTCCGGTCGTCATATTTGTGGGAGTGGATCTGGTGGTGCGGGCAGCAAAGGTAGAAGTGAGGGCATGAATTAATTCAGAGTATCCTTAGAGATCATAAGTTTCCCCAACACTTAACCAAGAATTTCATCACTCATAGGGCATGAATTATCATAGTTTGAACATTCTATTCAGCAGCCTATCAAAACCCTAGGTCAGAAACATAATATGCAAAGACAACACATTTTTAAAAAGACACCCCCATCCCTTTCAATTTCACTGTTCTATGGGACTTAGGACTTCAGGTGAAAGTTTTTAGCATGCAAAGGGGTCCCAAATTCAAGACCCACAAGGTAAGACAACAAGTTAACATGAAAACTAATGATAATTAATCAAGCAGATCATAAGACCATACCTGGAAACTTTATTGGAGGAAAAGGGAGTATGCAAACTTGTAGCTGAACAACAGCAACACCAGCCACAACACCAACCAGTAAGGAGACTGAAGAAGATGGAAGATTGGGGATGGAATGGAGTTTATGGAAGTAGATAAATATTTGAAATCTGATGATGGAATGGGAGTTAAAGGTTGAGGAAGTGGAGGAATATGAGAGGAAATAGGGAGGGAAAAGTTTATGGGGGTTATGTCAAGAGGTGGGTAACTGAAAAGGTTAAAAACTTTTGATATGTATCTGGACGGGTTGGGTGGGGTTGGCAGGTGAGGGATCAACGATTCCCTGTCAATAGACCGTAAGTTTGTCAACTATCCGTCAACCCCTCCGTCGATAGGGCCCTAACTTAGAAAAAAGTAAAGAACATACCACGGCACGAGGTATCCTACCTACGGTCCGTAAATGGGTGCACCAATTAAAGTTTCTACATATTTTAGGTGATTTGGTCCCTGCATATTTAACACCCATTAAGCTAATGTTTTTGTGTTTTCTGGACACTTTTGGGATATGGACCCTACTCTACGCTCTAGCCAACAGTTCTTAAATAAAAATAAGGAACATTCATACGTGACATAAGTAATAAAAGAAAAAATTATGCAACTATGCCTAGAAAATAATTAAAAACCTATAGTTGGCTAGAGGATACATATTGAGTTGCCTCCTATTCAGTGCTTGATTTAATGTTACGGTACGACAGAGGACTCATGATTACTCAGACTTACTCAAGTATGTATACTCGATCCCTTCATTCGCCATTTCAGGAAGCCCTAAATAGATTTTTATTCGCCACAATTTCACCTTGAACCTTACACCCTGTTTGTTCTGCAACACAACCACACCAGGAGGGAATTGTTGGCTGATCAAATAGGGAGCATTCCATTTGAAATTCATTTTTCCCGGAAACAAGTGCAACGTAGAATTTAACAAAGCACCGAATCCCCAACCAAAAAATCACGTTTCTTAATCTTTTGGTCGTGGTAGTTTTTCATGTATTCTTTGTAGATTGCTCAACTTTGACATGCCTTAAAGCGAAATTCATCAAGCTCATTCAACCCGTTAAACCACTGTTCTGCAGCCTCATTCTAATGCATTTTCAACTTCTTCATTGCCCACAAGGCCTTATTCTCTATTTCAACCTGTAAGTCACAAGCCTTCCCATTTATAATTTGTTATGGAGACATACTTATGGAAGTCTTGTATTCTGTCCTATAGGCCCAAAGAGTATCATCAAGTCTTGTTGACCAATCCGTTCTACTAGCATTCACCCTTGTTTTCCAAAATCTGTTTAATCTCCCTACTTGACACCTGAACTTGCCCACTAGTTGTAGGATGGTAAGGAGTGGCCAGATTATGTCGAACCCCATTTTTTCAAATAGTTCCTTAATTATCTTGTTGCAAAATTTGGATACCCTATCACTGATAATAGGCCTTGGGATGCCAAATCTTGAAAATATATTCTTTTTCAAGAACGTGGTGACACTCTTCCCTTCATTATACGAAAGTGCGATAGCTTCTACTCATTTTGACACATAAGCAACTGCAACAAGAATGTACTTCATCCCATGAGAACTCACAAAAGGTCCAATAAAGACAATGGCCCACAAATCAAACAATTCAAGCACAAGTGGGATTTAAAGGGAGCTCTTTCTTTCTCAAAATTCCTCAACTTTTTGGCATCGATCACAGGCCTTGGCGATATCATGAGCATCTTGGTGGATAGTTCGCCAATAGTATCCCTATTTAAAGATCTTGTGAGCAGTCCAGATACCACTATGATGCCCACCTACATGCGAAGAATGGCATGCCTCCAAAACACTCAACATCTAAAATTCCGGCATACAACGCTGAATAAGACCATAGGCACAACTCCTATATAAGTATGGCTCATACCAAAAGAACTTTTTCACATCATGCATGAAATTTTTGCTTTAATGAAAGGACAAGTTTAGTGGGATGATATCACTAGATAGATAATTTGCAAAATATGTGAACCATGGAATCATGTCTTGGGAGGCAACCAATACATGTTCATCTGGGAAAGTATCATAAATTTCAATCTTTTCACCTAACTCCCTAATTTCTTGATCTACAAATAGGGTCAAGTGATCAAAAACTTGATTTTCAGTCCTTTTTCTATCATTCAGCTCAAAGTCAAATTCATCTAATAGTAATACCGAACGAACCAACATGGGTTTCACATCCTTCTTTTCCATCAAATATCTCAAACCAAAATGATCAGTATGCAATATAACCCTCGTGCCATACAGTAGATTGCAACCCCAGATGCATCATACATCACGTCAAATGACTTGCTCCAATCTGGAGAAATGATGTTAGGTGCAGACACCAACTTTTCCTTGAACTCACCAAATGCCTTAAGACAGAATTCAATAAAATAAAACTTATACTCTTTCTCAAGCAACTTTCAAAAAGGATGTGAAATCTTCAAAAAATCCTTGATGAACCTCCAGTAAAAGCCTGCATGCCCAAGAAAACTTCTCACACCTTTTACAGATATGGGTGGAGGAAGTCTCTCTATCACCTCAACTTTAGCTCAATCAACCTTTATGCCATACTCTGAAATGCGTGACCCAATACAATACTTTCTTTCACAACCAAGTGACATTTTTTCCAATTTAGCAAAAGGTTGCAATCTTTACACCTCTTAAGAACCTCAGAAATATGACTCAAACAGCACTTGAAAGAGTAACCAACAACTGAAAACTCTTCCAAACATCATTCTCTTGAACGCAAAGGTTCCATAAGGACAAGTAAACCTGAATAAACATCAAGAAAATAATAAAACCCCTTTCATGCAAGTCTATCAAACTTCTGATCCATGAAAGACATAGGAAAATAGTCTCCGTCCATGCATTTAATTTTTAGTAATCCATGCACACCTTCCATCAAGTCACCGGTCTCATTGGGACAAGCTCATTTTTCTCATTGGGGAGCATAGTCATTCCCCCTTTCTTAGTTACACACTGAACATGGCATACCCAAATACTATCGTGGATTGGATATATCACTCAAGAACCAAACCACTTAATAATTTCCTTATTCACCACCTCTTGCATAGGCAGATTCAAACGTCTCTGGTGCTCAATACTTGGTTTATGATCGGGCATAAGTTGGATATTATGTGAGAAAATCCTGGGAGGGATCCCAATAATATCTGCAATAGTCCACCCAATAGCTCTTTTTAACCTTTTAACACCTCCACCAAACTCTCAACTTGATCCACATTCAAAACTAATGCAATAATTAGTGAAAATATTTCTCCTTTTCCCAAGAATAGATGAAAAGTATTACATTTTTCTGTATTTTGACCTATGAATGTAATGATGTATGATAAGAGGCTAGTATTAGTCCTCAAAAAGATGGAGACGACCCCAGTTATGTCTAAGGTGTGCTCCCAGAATGTGATAATGGTTGCATCAGAGTATGAGGTTGAATATCTTTGATGTTGATGACTCTCTCAACAATGTCTATTTAGATTCATACTCATAATTATAAAGCGCGCCACACATATTTTTAGGTATCAACATGATGCTTACGAAACTCTCTCTTTCTTGGAAATCCAATATTGTGCCTCTACAGTACACTTATTGTGTCTTTTCACCTAAACCTTGTTTTTTTTTTAGGAATGAATACTCAAAGGAATGTGCCACGAAGACTTTAGGAAGAGATTGCTAATGCGGGGGTTCCTCCCCGAGGTGAAAAAGTCCCCCCTCTTAAGGAAGATTTAATGATGACCAAGGTTCGCTGAAAGCTCCTCCTTTGACGGATGACAACATGAGGGTTGATCTTTTCCAAATGGCTCAATCCATTACTACCCAAGCACAAGCCTCCACTACTCAAGCCCAAGCCATGATGATCCAAGCAAACAAGGAGGTTGTACAACGTGCAACAATCAAGTTGCTACCATGGCCTCTACTCTAAGGGATTTTACTCGGATGAATCCTCGTACTTTCTATGAATCAAAGGTTGAAGAAGAACCCAAATAGTTCATTGATGAAGTTTACAAGATATCTTATTCTTCGGGGTTAATTACTAGTGAGAAGGCCGAGTTAGACACTTACCAACTCAAAAATGTAGCTCAAACTTAGTACATCCAATTGAGGTACGGTAGGTGACTTGAGAGATCTTCAAGAAGGCTTTTCTTGATCGGTCATTTCCTAGGGAGATGAGGGAATCCAAAGAGGTGGAGTTTATCAACCTTCATTAGATAGGTTGAAGTGTGCTTGAATACTCATTGAAATTAACTAAATTGTCCAAGTATACTCATTCTTTGGTTTTCGATTGTAGGAATAAATTGAGTCATTTTGTGACGTGGTGTAGGATGATTTGTAGGAGGAGTGTATTTCGGATATTCTACATCATAATATAAATATTTCTCGTGTCATGGTTCATTCTCAACAAGTGGAAGAGGCAAGGGCTAAAAGAAAGAGTAAAGATGCTAAGAGGGCAAGATCTTTTGATTGTTGTTCTTCAAAAGGTAGGCTTGATATCCAAGACAAACCAACAATCAAGAAGATCTTCTCTAGTAAAGTTCCATCAAAGTTCTCTAAGTCTCGTGGTGATAACGTTAAAAACCCTAAGCCTCAACAAGTAGGGGTTACTAATTAACCAACCGAGAAGAAAACTTGTGGAGAATTTGAAGCGTTATGGTTATTCCCTCATTGGGACGGACAAGTGTTTTAGGTATGGTAAAAATGGGCACAAGGTTAGATATTTCCCTAATGTGAACGGTTAAGAAAAGGGTACTTGTTAAGCTCAAGCATATGGTTCTAACGATGCTCCTAAGAAGAATCGCTTCTATGCTATCCGCTCTAGGCATAAGCAAGAGTCTTCTCACAATGTGGTGACCCTTATGTTGAAAGTCTTCTGTATTTATACATATTCTTTACTTGATCTTGGTGATACCTTTTCATTTGTTACCCCTCTTGCCGCTAAAAAGTTTTATATTTTACCCGATATTGTACATGAATCCTTTATAGTGTATAACCCGTTGGGTGAGTCAGTTGTTTCAAAAAGGGTGTATAAAAATTTCCCAATAATTTTGTCTAATAGATTTTCTTATGTTTAAATATAAGAACTTGATATATTTAATTTTGATATCTTTTTGGTATGGATTGATTAGATGGTTTATTTGCCTCTATAGATTATAGAACGATGGTGGTGAAGTTTAACTTTCCACTTGAGTCCTTTTTAGGGTTGAAAAGTGTAATTTCTATTTGTAGAGGTCCTATAATCTCTTATTTAAAAGAATGAAAAATGATCTTGAAATGTTGTTTATATCATATAGTAAGAGTCCAAGATTTAGACTTCGAAATTCGTCCAATCGAGTCGGTCCCCGTAGTGACTGAACTTCTGTTGGTCGTTCCTAATGATCTTCCCAGTATTTCTTCCTAATGGGAAATTGATTTTGGTATCAATTTTCTACTGGACACATATCCTATTTTAATTCCTCCTTATTGGATGGCTCCGACCGAATTGACAGAGTTGAAGGATAAACTCAAAGATTTACTAGACCAAGGGTTCATAGGACCTAGTATTTCTCCATGGGCTGCTCCGACTTTTTTTGTGAATAAGAATAATAGGTCCCTTAGAATGTGAATTGATTATCCCCAACTCAATAAAGTCACTATTAAGAACAAGTATCATTTTTCATGGATTGACGACTTGTTTTATCAACTCCAAAGGGTAAGCTATGTTTCTATGATTGACTTAAGATCGGGATATAACCGAATTAGGGTGAGAAGTGAGGATATACCAAAGACGACATTATGGACTACATATGGACACTATATGTTCTTAGTAATGTTCTTTGGTTTCACTAATGCTCTAATGGCATTTATGGACATAATGAATAGGGTTTTTTGAATTACCCAGATTCATTTGTCATTGTCTTCATTAGCGACATGTTCGTATATTTGAAAAATGAGTGTGATCACATGGGTCAATTGAGATTGTTGTTGC
The DNA here is from genome assembly GCF_036512215.1 of Solanum lycopersicum. Taxonomy (NCBI): domain Eukaryota; kingdom Viridiplantae; phylum Streptophyta; class Magnoliopsida; order Solanales; family Solanaceae; genus Solanum; species Solanum lycopersicum. The sequence continues at coordinate 26,121,746 of NC_090801.1, read as the reverse complement.
AAGTTATTAAAGAACATCAATTATTTTTCAAGTATAGCAAATGTGAGTTTTTATTGAGGTCGGTAGTGTTTCTTGGTCATATCATCACTAGTAAGGGAGTTGTGGTTGATTCAAAGAAAATAGAGAAGGTGAAAAATTGTCCAACACCACTAACTCCAACTGACATTAGGAGTTTCTTGGGTCTAGCAGGATATTAACGAAGGTTTGTGGATTGTTTAGCATCCATTGCATCTCTCTTGACAACTGTGACCCAAAAGAGTACGAAGTTTCCGTGGTTAGAGGCATGTAAGAAAAGCTTCTAAATCTTGAAATATAGGCTTACTTCCGCTCTGGTTCTGACTTTATCAGAGTGGACAAAGGGCGTCATTGTGTATTGTGATGCATCCAGAGTGGGTTTGGGTTGTGTGCTTATGAAGCATGGGAAAGTAATAGCTTATGTTTCTAGAGAACTTAAGGTACATAGAAAGAACTATCCTACTCATGACCTTGACTTAGGGCCATGGTGTTTTCCCTTAAAATATGAAGACATTACTTGTATGGTGTTCATGTTGATGTGTATACCAACCAGAAGAATCACCAATATGTGGTTACGCAAAAGGACTTGAATCTCTGACAAAGAAGGTGGTTATACTTGTTGAAAGATTACGAATGAGTGTTCTCTATCACATTGGCAAGGCCAATGTGGTTGCGGATGCTCTATGTCATATGACCATGGGTAGTGTGTCTCTTGTAGAGGAAGCCAAGAAAGACCTAGTGAATGATGTTCATAGTTTGACTAGATTGGGTGCAAGATTGGAAGATTCTCCAAATGGTGGTATATGGTCCATCATAACTCTGAGTCATCTTTAGTTGTTGAGGGGAATTCTAAACAACACCTTGTATCAACCATTGATGGAGTTAAAGGAATCGGTTGGTAATATTAATGAGTCATTCTCCTTGGGGAGGATGGTGTCTTCAAGTATCAAAGGAGGTTTTTTGTTTCCAATGTAGATGGTTTGAGGAACCGAATTTTGTAGGAAGCTCATGGGTCATGTTACTCCATTCATCCGGGGTTAATAAAGATGTATCATGACCTTAGGGAAGTGTATTTGTGGGATGGTTTGAAAAAGTACATAATGGAGTTTGTTGCTAAGTGCCCAAGTTACAATCAAGTGAAAGGCGAACGTAAAAAGTCGGGTGGTTTACTTCAAGAAATCCAAATTCCTACATGAAAATTGGAAGACATCAATATGGACTTTAGGATAGGTTTACCTAAGAAATAAAATCAATGACTCCGTATGGGTAGTGGTGGATAGGTTGACAAGTCTGATAGTTTTATTTCTGTCAAGTCTACTTATTCGGTAAAACATTATGAAAATATCTTCATAGATTAGATTGTACGGCGCCATGGTATTTCATTATCCATAATATCGGATAGGGGTGCACAATTCACATCTAGGTTTTTGAGGTTATTCCAAGAAGGGTTAGTTACTAGGTAAAGTTAAGTACCATTTCTCATCTCAAAACGCATGGTCAAGTGGAACGTACTATTCATATAGTTGAGGATATGTTTAGAGTATGTGTCATCAACTTCAAAGGAAGTTGTGATAAGCACTTTCCTTTGGTGGAGTTTGCTTAATATTATATTTTTCATTCATCCATATCCATGGCTCCTTATGAAGTCTTGTATGTGAGGAAGTGTAGATCTCCTATTGGATGGTTTGGAATCGGTGCGACTTCAATTCTTTATCCCGATTTGATTTATAAGACATTGGAAAAAGTTCACATCATAAGGAATCGGTTGAAAATGGCCTATAGTCGGCAAAATTTTTATGATGACCATAAGAGAAGAGATTTAAGGTTTAAAGAAGGTGATAAGGTGAATTCAAAAAATTTTCCTATGAAAGGGGTGGTTAGATTTTGCAAGAAATGAAAGTTAAGTCCTCGTTATGTGAGTCCTTATGAAATCTTTTAAAGGGTTGGAAAAGTTTCCTATTAATTGAAACATCCTAGTGAGTTGGCTTCGGTTCATCCGGTTATCCATATTTCTGTGCTTAAGTAGTGTATCGGTGATCCCGATTGTATTATTCCTATTGAGGGTCTTGATGTAAAGGATAACAAAGAGGTGGCTTCCGTAAAAGTGATATGGAAGAATCACCTATTTGAAGGTTAAACATGGGAGGCCGAGGCCGACTAGAAGTCCCGTTACCCTAATATATTTTATAACTATGGTTAGGAGTTCTTTCTAGTAATGAAAATATGACTAAAAGTTGAAGTTTCTTGATTTTTTGTGAAGTCTTACAAAATGTGCATTTTTGAATGTTGTTACAGTGACTTACAATGAAGTATGATATTAAATTGCAATTTTGCTTCTGTGAGTTATGTTGTGCATTTTGGTATGATGAGTCTTTATGAAATGGTATGTAGCAAGTTGATAAGTTCATCTTTGGCATAATTGAATCATAAATGCTATTTTGAGTTTTTGTTGTTGGAGAAGGATATTACACATAATGTAATGTTGATCCATATAAAAGGAAATTGAAAAATCTGAATTTCTTTTTGTAAATGATATGATTGTTGTTGTAAGTACTGTTTTAATGTGTTGTTGTTGGTTGGGCTGCTAGTGTTGAGTCTATTCCTTCCTTCAAAAGATTTTTAGTGTCGTTCGGGGGCGAATGTTCCTAAGGGGAGGGGGGGATAATTTAACAATTAAAAATTCCAAGACGTGTTCTAGAGACTAACTTAAGTATCAGACGGTTTATACACTATTTAAAGGTCCATTTTAATGAATATAAGTCATTTACGTAGTCGAGAAACCAAAACGTCCAAGAAAATCAATGACGTTTGAAAACTAGTTCAATGAGGTACTACGTGCCTTAGCCGATTTTACTAGCTTTTAGGAGTTGGAAATTCATGAAAATTTATTGAAGGATGTATAACATGTGTTTAAGTTGATTCATGGTCAAAATGTCTGGGTACAAATCCTAAAGGACCAACCAAGGGCCCTTGATTCTTGACCCTTGCATTTTGGGGTAAAAATACACATGAAGACAGTCCACGGTCGTGTGTGGATCGACGGGGCATCGACGACATCTGTCGACCAACACTTAAACAATCCTTGAATAGATTCTTTGGCACAGTCTCTGAATCAATCTACTGTTGTGTAGCACAGAAGGGGGGGTTGGTCATCCATTGACCCACAATCCCTCGATCGTAGTGTCGTTGGTGAGGGCCTGACTGTTTTGCACGTTTTAAACTATCTTCAATTGATTAATTAATGGGTAAATTAATTAGTTTGGGGTTTATGTAGGTGTAATAAACTTAGTTTACACCCTATATATATGTCCGAACCTAATTAAGAATAACTAAACTCTCATAACTCACAACCCAAATCACTCTTCCTTCTTTCTTATTTCTTTCTCTAGTGAAAAACTCTATTGAATACCAAGCTATGGGAGGGTTTATGGGGTGAAAATAGTCAATTTTCACCATTACTCTTCATAAATTAGTAAGGTATGGGATCTAATTCAACTTTGAGACCTGTTTACTCAAAGGGTTCCTTCAAAGTAATTTCAAAAGTTGAGTTTTCAAATGGGTTTCATCCAATGTCGATATTGATATTATAAATTTATTTGTTTATTATTTATGTTTGATATTTTGAATATATTAAAATTTATTCTAACTTTATTATGATATATTGATGGTTTAGTCTAGTTTGTGGAAGATTACATTCGCCTTTGACCCTAAGTTATGATGTTGATATGAATTGCTTATTGTTGGCTCAATTGACTTTGTTATTGATTGAATTACTACTATATTATGTTATTCTGTAAATAATGAAAAGATTATGATGAGTTATAATAATATCATGCAAGATCTTGACAATTTGATCTAGGGTATGAAATATGTTGGGAATTGACCTAAGTATTTTTATCTTTTGCGATAAACTAGTGATGAATTGTGATGTAGTGTTTCAATTAACCTTGTGATTATGTTGGTTATTATTTTATGATGAAACTATACCCTAATTGGGCAGAATAAAGGGTTTATGTAAGACCTTGATAATGGATTATGAAGGAGACTTGGTATGTCTTATGATCCCTATTCTTTACTTCAATTTATGGTTAATTGTGATTATGTCATGATGTTGTAATGGAGTAGGCCTTGTATGAGGAATTATAGGGTTAGAATGATGTTGAATTGAAATGTCTTGAATATGATTTATGAGGTGTTAGCTAAAGTGTAAAGATTTTAAGGATGGTGAATGATTTACCAATGTGCCTTATTATGAAGTGATATGTAAATGTTCTAACCAGACGTATATAAATTTTAATGAAAGGAATATACTCATGCAATTCTTATTTAACTATGATTATGATGATTATATAAGAGCTACACCCTGTGACCTAAAACTATGTTTTGATTATTAATAAGTACATTAAAGACATTTTAAAAGGGACTCTAGATTAGAATTGAGTGATCTTGTAGGTGAGGGGTGAAACCTTCCCAAATAGGGAAGGTAGGGTTCATCATGGTCCTCATGGGGTGTTTATCCTTCTGACCCAAATAGGGTATGGAGTGATGTTTCCAAGACGGCACAATGTTCTTTAAACTATGTTACTATCATAGGAATACTAGCTAGTGGATCCACCTAGATGCTATGTTGATGTTTGGTTCTACCTTTGGCCGGTAGACCACCTTCCAATGGTGTAAGGTTTAAAACACCGGATTCCACAATTAGATTTTGTGGTCTATGTTGGTTATGGAATGTGTTTAAAATTAAAATGAACTAATGAAGTATAAATCAACTAAGGTTACTTGAGAGATTTTACTTAGCCTTGGTAGGGGTATGGGACACCACTTATGTCTTGCACTAAGTTTCCTTTTAGGAGGCCTTAAAAGGTTCTTATTATGTATGGATGTGGAAATGAATTCAAATGTTGATATTAAAATAACCTTACACGTAAATTATATCTATGGGGATGATTATTGTTTTGAACATACAGTTGGTCTTTATGATAAAGTATGATGTTATGAATCATTAAAGTTATGTTATGTGAAGATGGATATTAGTCATGGTTCTTGTTGAGTTACTTGATTGAGTAAGTTTATGGGGTTTTCCTTTGTCATTGCACTTGTTGACTCTACGAGGGTTCATGGGTGATTGTGTTGCTTTATATATGTATTCAACTATATGGTATGCATGTTGACTTTACTATTATTTACATTGTTGTTCTTGTGATATACATGCCTACGACTAAATTAATGAAAAGTTAATAATCATTGAAATGTTCCTTTTTAGCTTGATTAGATCTTATATGTGCATATGCTCTCATACTTAGAAAAAATGGTGTACTAGCCCCATTTAATCCCTTTTCCCCAACATTTTAGGTTTCGGTTGTTGACGGCTCTTTGAGACGACTTTGAACAAAGCATGGAATTTCTCAATCATCCAAGTGGGTAGTTCCTCACTTTTTTGAGGGCGATTCAATATCGAGATCATGATCTTTTTTTAGTTTTAAGACTCTTATGCTCTCTCTCTTTTCATTTGAGTATGGATTGTATAACCTATTTTTGGCTCTTCGACATTGATGTGTGGGTTATGCCGAAATTTGTATAATGTTGTTAGATCGTTATGATATGAGACACTTTATAAAAACTATGTTCTATCTTATACATGAACATATATGCAATAAAAGTAGAAAACTATGTATTGTTCCTATACAAAGGGTCAATATATACTAGCTATGAATATAATGTGTATGTATAGGTATTTGTAAATCTCATTGTAGAAGTAATGAAAAGTTATAAATTTTTCCATATTTTAACCTATGACTGTAATGATGTATGATAAGAGGCTAGTCTTAGTCCTCAAATAGGGCGATGAAGCCGGTTACGTCTAGGGGTGCTCCCCGGATTTGAAACGTTGATATAGAACTTGAACTAATAAGTTTATCCTCTAGTCTATGCTAAATAGCACTACGAAATCATCTAAAAAGTATGACCATTTATCTGTCCATGATGGGTACATGGTCTATGGAGACTTGAGTTGATATGAAGTCACATTCCCATATAGGCTCTCAATACTACTCCAAAAATATTTAGATCATATGTTTTTTTAAAAAACTTCCTCTCCGGTTTGGAGAAATTGCTCAAAAATAGTATTAAAAACTCTCTTGGAAATCATAGTTCCCATTTTCAAAAACTAGCCAAAGGGTCTATGGAAGTCCAACTTCCTCTCTTTCTCAAAATGTGAAAACATTTACAACTCTTATAGACTACTAAGTTCCCTTATATCTTTTAGAAATGAACTCACTATTTGCTCTTTGCCTTACTCAAATTAACTGTAAGGAAAACTTACCTCCCTTATATTTTTTGACATTAAGACTCAACTCTATACTCTTTGATCAACTTGTTGCTTGAAACATAACCAAAGTAAAAATGTTTGTTTTAGACTCTTGAAAACTTTTAGAACTCCCTTTCACTTGCTTCTCAACTCTTAGACACGACTCTTAACTTCTTTGTCTTTATAAATATTTTCATGATGTTGAAATGTACTTTAGAGTGTTGAAATCAACTAAGCTTGTCCGACGGGAGTTTTTACTTTTCTTCTCTGATTTTCAATTCTAAGTCTTCTAAACTTTCATGGATGTCACACCAAACAGTTAAGATCACTGAAATCCTCTATATTAATAGTGTTGACCCATAAAAAAGTCCGTAAACATTATCAAACTACCCAAAGGAATGCTACACTTCAACAAATCAGAATTCAACAATTTTTCATCAAGAACTTAAATGTTCATATTTCTATCTACTCTTATTTCGCTGAATTAAAAATATTATTGAGTGGGTGGAAGAACCCATCGCAAAAATATCTCATATTTCTGAAAGGGATTACCCTTGACGAAACTCACTCAACGATATTGGCGAAACCTTGATCTTTTCTCCCTTCTCCTTCTTCCCTTCTCTTTCCTCTCAAGCCATATGTGTATTCAATCTTCTCAAAAATTGATTAACCCTCAATAAGCCCTAAGAACAATTTGGAAAGAGTAGGATAATAACACCTTTTTACCCTTACTAAAATCCCAACTGGATTTTCCTTAATCCAACAACCCAACTTTTGATAGGCATATCTCCATCATACGATATTGGAATTTTAAAAAATTATCGGAATTGGAAATATCTCATCAGGGGATTTCCATCTATATAAAAAAACTGGCCCTTACTCATCCTCTGCAAGCTATGATCCTTTGAAAATGACCAAAAACCTATTTTTACACTTGTGAAAATTTCAATATTTATCCTATTCTTTCGCAAAACAATTAAGTCTTAGATACTTTTATTTATCCTAGCTATTTCGTTGTACGAGATTTTATATTATGGTATGATTAAGTTAAGCTACAAACAAGGTCTTTTAGCCAATTTTAGGGCATTCAGGGTAAATCTAAGTGTATGTAATTGTGTTGTGGATTACTTCTCTCTTACACACTTAGACATTAATATATAAGGAGATCCAAAGTTTTCTAATATAAAAGGATTCTAGGTTGTCTTAATGACCTAAAATCAATCAAAGTTTGTTAGTCAAGAATAGCATGAAATTGTGACATATGATCACTTCATGTATAGCTTTGTTTAATATGATAAGACTAAGGTTTATTGATACCTTAGGATTGAGGTCCTACACTCTCCTAAGAGATTCCTTGGCGTAGCACAGTAGAATATATGTCATGGTACAATATGTTTGGAGTAGTGACTTTAGCCTAGGGTTGTGGATTTACACTCTCCAATGGGTGATACGCTTAAATTATACCTCCTTAAAGAGGTATAAGAGATCGTTATCAAGTAGAAAACACAACTTGTAGGTTTGAGCCTATCCCACGAGTAATATGGTTTACAGTTCAACTTAACTGAACATTATAGTCATTTCGCAAAGGTATTTCTAAAGACAAGTAAATATAGGTGGGATTTGTGAAACAAATTTAGGAAATTATATAAGTGATCAGTAAATAAGATTCAAAAATCAATTGGTATTAACATAAGAAAGTACCTTGGGTGTATGCTTTCCCCATAAGCTCATAACCCGGTAATTCTATAAATACGAACGATTTTGTAGTTTATTACATGCAAAGTGATAATTTAGGTATGTCTAATTACATGTTCCGAAAATTAGAAACTTTTTCCCTACAACTTGGTCCGTCTACGTGCTTAGAAGTTAATAAATCTTACCTTTACCTCATATTAGACATCACATCGATGTATGCCTTAGTTTTAACCCTGCAACCAATCGAAATTAGAATATTAAATACTAAAATACTAAATCTATGTTTATAATTCTTTTTTTAACTACCTCCTTGGTCCGGAAAGTAGCAAGAAGGCGAGTTCTAACGTATGCACTCGTTAAATTGACTTTTGAAGGAAATAATTTTCTCAATGCATAAAAAAATAACTATTTAAGAATTGCTTAATTACTACTGTTAATTTATTAGTTGCTCATGGTTACCACAACCCTAGTTGTGCATATAGTTAAACATAGTAGCAGCATCACGATTCAAATTTTTATATCAAGAAATCATGAACCTAACGTAATGAAGAGAATAAACCCTTTATTTCAAGTTGAGTTGCAAAGTCAAAATTTTTAAAACGTGCTTTAATAATCAATAATTGCTAAAGCCTCTAAATTAATATCCAAAGACAAGACAGTCTTTAATCTATGACACAGACATACCGACCATTCATCGATCTACGATTCACAGGTCCCTTCTGTAACCTAGTACTCAGGAAAATATCTATATTCAAAAGTATTTAAATCTTCAAAAAAATGAGGGATAACAAGTACGGACCATCGAGTTACGAACGGTACGTTGCTCCTCCTCTGTAGCTCCATACTTCAAATCTTTAAAAATCCCTCTCCGAATTGTTTGAGGAATCATCACTATGGTCCCTAGATCAATCTACATCCGTTGATTGCAACCGTGGTTCCACACTTGGTCTAGAATTCGCTGATATTTTTTAATTCTTTGCATACCCATCTATGTTAAGTAGCTACGGAGCGTTAATGGACCTACGGTCTATGGATCACCTCTATAGATCCCCTTTTTTTTGCTTATCTTTTAGTTGTGTCTCTCAGTGTCCGTGTTTGCACATATTCCCATCTAACATGATTAAAATACATAAAAACCTATACAAAATGGTCCTAGAAAAACACAACTATTAATTGATACGTATGAAAAATAACTTAAAGGCACTGTCTATAAACCCCTTCAACATAAATTTGTTGTTTATATTCAAGCACAGATCTACACTCTAAACAACACTTGTGTAGAAGCAAGCAAATAAAGTACAAGAAATTAAATGGCCCTCTTCCTCGACTCTCTTTTTTGGGTGTTAATATTTTTTTCACACTCTACAAGCTAACATGTGAGCATCAAAACATGACAGTGATCAACCAATCAACACACAACATCATTTGTTTTATTATCACAAACATATCAACTTACCGCTAATGTAACTTTTGCCTCTACTTCAAACAAAATACCTTTTTCACACAATGAATATGATGTTAAGTACGAGTATTCATTCAATATTGTAACATCTCACATATTGAGATATCAAGGAAGAAGCTTATAAGTAGAAATAGTCTGTTTTGGAAGAATTAAAAATTGTGATATTTTCTTAAGTTAGAAAAAAAATAGTTTTTCTCCATGTTCAAAAGGTCATAACTTCTATCTCAAGATGAGTTAGAAGTAGTTTTTATATAATTTTAAATCAATTGGATAAATATTTCCAACACCATTGAGTTTGAAAATCTTCAAGTTCGGATGAGTGAATTATGCCCTTTGTAAATTTGACTTTTAGATAAAGGATAGTCAATTCCGGATTTTGGAAGGCAATGTTGTCTTTCATTATGCAATTTTTTTATTTCCTTTTTGTGTAGTAAATTGGGGTCTAAACTGATTTTATTCAGTTGATGCTTTTAGAAAACAAGTTAGGGTTTTTAGAGAAGAGAAAATAAGAGGATAAAAGTGTAGAAACTAGAAAAGGAAGAAAGAACGTTGAGGATCGTCGAAGTTTTTCTCGTTGAAATCGTCGGAGGTGATCCTTATCAAGGTATGTGAGTAATCCACAATGTTGGGTTCATTCACCCACGTACCAAGCATGTTGATTCAGTGTGATGTCATCCTAAAAAGATTGGATTTTTGAATGTTCTTGAATTGATTTCCTTCTTGAACATTTGTTGAGATTTTGGAGTTCTTTGATGATCTAAGTTTTGTTTCTTGAGTTCATTTGATTAGATACTTGTATATATGATGTGGGTACATGAATCAAAAGTGAATTTGAGAAAAAGAATCGAATTAAAACAATTTAAGGTCTATAAATGAGAGGAAATATTCAGCAGATTCTTGCCAAAGGAACAGGTTGGCACGCGCCGCCAAAGCGCCTGAGCGCAGCCTCTATCCGTTAGGCTCTGGCGCCCTGTGCCTCTTAGAGCGCCAAGACCCCCTAGAGACCCAGTTCTTTCCTTATATTCCTGTACTAGTTCTTAAGTTATGCACCTATCATTTCTGATTGATTTCAACACACTAAATTATATCTAAAGATCATAAAATCATTTATAAATATGAAATATGATCCTTGAATCCATAAACCAATTCAAAGAAAGTTAAGATCAAAGTCAAAAAAAGTTTAGAGTTAAATTTAAATGTTATGAAGCAAGTCAAAATAAATTCCTAATGAGATCCGGTGTCTTAAAAAAAAAATTCTAACTTTGTTTAAATGTTCAAGTAAAGAGTTTACTGTAATACTCAAATGTTATAAGGGAACTAAGAATTCCATAAGAGTTATGCTTCGAGTATGCAAAGAGCATTAAGTTGAGTTCACTTCTCAAGTGTTATAAGGGAACTAAGTAGTCCCTCAGAGATAAAACTAAAATGTTTTCAAACTTTTGATAAAGAAAGAAAGATAACTTTCACAGAGCCTATGACTAGTTTTAATAGAAGAGAGATGAAACTATGGTTTCCAATATATATATGTGGTATTATCGAGCACTGATATAGGGATGTGAGTTTCATATTAACTCAAGTCTACATGAAAACCATGTAGCTATCATGGAGAAAAAGGTCATAGTTTTTAGATAATTCTTTTTCACAGTTTACTAGTGGATCAATTAGGCAGTTCATGTCCTATACTCTTGCAAGGTTAGGATGGGCCGGGCAGCGTGGGCCGAGTAACGTTGTATCATCACAATAAATAATAAGTGATGGTTTTCGGTTTGAGAAACTCCCACCACACTAGTTTGATGGTTCCTCAATAGGTTCTGCTATGTATAAATATGGGTATGGAACTTCATTCATAAATTGCACGAGTAGTCTTTAAAAGGAAGCATGTAATGTATTTTATGAGGATTATGAATTGACATCTGATTATTTTGTATTTTTACAAACATCTCATAGTTATTTTGTATATTTGTATACAATAGAGTTAACATCATGTTTTTAAAATTATTTGCTATACTATGCACTTGTTTTTAAATTGCTTAATATTGAAATGAGTTTAGTCAAGTATTCATGAGTTGAGAAGAGCAAAAGTAAGTGTTTCCTTCAGAATCTCCCTCATGCCTATGTTGTTTAGCACACGAACTTGCATACTTGTAAAATATATGTACTGATGCTAGTTGTCTGCATCGTATTATGATGTAGAAACTGGTAACAAGGATTGACATCAAACACACCGTCAATCCAGTTGCGCATCCAAGAGTCAGCTGGTGAGCCTCCTTTCATTATAGAGGATATATTTATCATTCATGTTGATATTTTTCTTGTTTCAGTTGTTAGGATGATTGGGGGTCCTGTCCCAACATCCCTCCTTAATTTGGAGGATTCATAGACAAATAGAGTTAGTTTATTTAGTCTTTTAATATCTTTTGTAAACTATGAGACTTGGATTTCAATTTTGGCTAAGTATTATTTTAAAGTTATATCTTGAGTTAAGTCTTCTGCTCAGTTAAGAAATACAGGTCAAGGATATGCTCGAGGCCAAAAATGGTCACCAAGTGCTGGCCACGTCCACAGTGTAGGCTCAAAGCATGACAAACTTGGTATGAGAGCCTAGATTTCAAGAGTCCTAGAGAGTCTATGAAATTGTGTCTATAGATTCTTAGTCATCGGTGTGACGTGCGTCACATCTATTATTAGGAGGCTACAACATTTACGAAATTCCTCAGTTCTTTTATACTCATTTCATACGTTATAGTTTTATCTCAATAAAGTTTCCTTCTAATTCGTGCATGCATGTGTTTTCAGAGAATCATGCCTTCATGAAGAGTAGTCAAAGGTCATATGATAGAAGTATTGTTGAGGAACAAGAGTTTCCAAATGCACCTGAAGTGCAAACTCAAAGAGAAAGTAGCCATGTTGGATTCTATGGGACTATAAGAATGTTATGTCAAGTTGCGACTCATCAAGTTGCACAGAAAGTTTATTAACATGAAGTTTTTGATACCTCTATGATTTGTGAGTTTTTAAGGATGAATCCACCAACCTTCAAAGGATCAAGTGTCACAAAGGATCCCGAGCTTTTTGAAGTACCTTAAGAAAACTTTTGACATATTGCATGTTGTTGTTTCTGAGAGGGTAGAACTAGCTGCATACAAACTAAAGGGTATTCCAAGATTTTTGTTTGACCAATGGAAAAGAAATAGGGTAAAGTCTGCGCCAATGTTGAGTTGTGTTATGTTTTACAATACTTTCAGGGGACGTTTCATTCCCCATGAGTTGCAAGAGGCAAAGATTAGAAACATTCTAACCCTTAATCCTTACGAAAGGTGCTTCTAAACCATTTTCTCGTTGCCTCTATTTTCTGAGATTCCACTTAAATCCCTTTGCTAGATATTATGACCAATGAAAGGAATAGATTTTAACTCGACCTCATATTTGCTAAACTTAGAAAAAAACTTGTTATCTTTATGCGTTTGCACGACAACAGTCAGATGAGTTACATGTTCTTCCTCAATCATAGAGTAAATTAGGATATCATCAATAAAGACTAAAATGAAAAAGACCAAGTACTGGTTGAACGCTTCTTTCATCAAATTCGGGAAAGCTACAAGATCATTGGTTAGTCAGAATTATATATTATGACCATATCGAGTTTTGATATGGAGTGACCATGTCTAAGTAAGTAACCTCCAGCAACTTTTCCTTCATAGTTTCATCTACTCCATTAGAAATATGCTACATTTGTCTCTATTTTCCGACATGTTTTGGAAAGAATTATTTTTTTGTTGTCAGTGAAAACTTGTTGATTCTGTGCTTTGTTCGAAGGGACAAACGTCTGCATTTTCAAGTTAAAATGAACCTAGAACGATAAATACTAAATTTTCACTCTTATGTGTTGTATAATTTATGAATATTGGTTGATTGTAATCATAATATCGTTTTGGATTAATTTTTTTTGGAGTTGGTGACCAACTTTATAACGGCTTAGGTTGATCTAGAGGGAAGACATTTGCATTTTCATACTCTAACGAGTCATGAACAGAAAATACCAAATTTCATATTTTACGTGTGTTATCGACTATGCAGTTTTTAGTCATATGTGATATGTACGTAGTTTTGGCCTAAATTTATTTTCGGTGCTATAGTTCATTAATTTTGGATGATATCTCATCCCATTAATAAATGGATGAATGTTTTTGTGCAAGTCCATGAAATCTTTAGAGGGTTAATAATTTCCATTTTCAATTTCAAACGAGGCACAAAACTAAAACTAAAAAATTTCCCGTTTCACTTGTTCTATACTCCATATATTTTGGGTTGTATGTTATCCCAACGTGTTTTTGGCTGAAAACATTTTTTGGCGTCCCTCAGGACCTTATCAATGGTGTGGATTCTATCATTGGGAAAAATGTTTATTTTTTCTAGTTCAAACAAGGAGTAGAATAGGAAATACAAATTTTTCCTTTTAAAATTTGGTATAGCTCATGTATTTTTGATGATATGTGATCTCGATGTTTTTAGAATGAATTTTTTTATCCCGTCAATAAGGACTTCATTAATTATGTGTTTTGATCAAGAGGCGAAAACCTCCACATTTTCAAGTTTAAATCATTCCCTATACATGAAATACCAAATTTGTTATTCTTGTTGTTGTTTAATGAATAATTTTTTTATGATATGTCATCTCGATGTGTTTTTGGGAAAATTTTTTTAGGTATCTTGGATGACCTTATAAATTGTGAGGGATATTCCACAGGAAAATACATATGAAATTTTAGCTCAAATTAGGCTTGTAATGCGAAATAAATAATTCCTCATTTCACGAGTGTAATAGTTCATGAATTTTGGGTGATATGTTATCCTAATGTGATTTTTGATATAAATAATTGTGGGAGTCTGTGACGGCTTCATTAATTGTGTGCCATAGTCCGGAGGAGCAATACCTACATTTAAATCTTAAACAAAGCACAAAATAGGAAATACCAAATTTCTTTTTTTTTTACGTGTGGTAGACTTCATGGATTTTTGGTGTATTTGATGTCGACATATTTTTGGCTGATATTTTTTGTGGGGTTTTCTACGAATATATGAATGGGGTGGGTTAGTTTGGAGGGACACACATCGACATTTTTATGTTCATACGAGGTGCTACAATGGTAAATAAAGATTTTCCTATTTTTTGTGCGTTATAATCCATGGATTTTGGGTGGGAGGTGCGCCCAAAGTTTTCTAGCCGAAATATTTTTGTGCATTTGTAAAGATATATTATGTGGTGTTTGTAAATTCGAAGACACCTAATTCATTACGTATTAAATTATATGATATTTTATATTGTATGTAGTTAAGAGAGGCAATCATGGCTTATATTATTTATTATGTAGTTTAATGGTGTGTGTTGGTTAGTAAGGCGAATATCTATATTTTAAAGTTCAAACAGAGGTTATAAAGGGAAATATGTTTTCTTTTAAATTTTAGTGTATTATATTTATGTATGCACTCAATTGTTTTTTGGGCAAATTTTATTGTATGCATCCTTTTAGACCACTTCAACGGCATGCATTAGTTTTGAGGGGAAAACAACACCATTTAACCATTTTCAATTACAAACGAAGCCTCAAGTAAGAAAAAAAATATTTTCTAGGTTTTATATATTACATGGATCTGGCGCTTGTTGGGTATATAGCAAGAATTGATAGGAAATAGAGGGAAGGAGAGGAAATTGAAAAGTAGAGAACTTGAAGAGTTAGAAACTTCAAAAGTCCTTTTATGCCTTAATGAAAACGATAATTGTCTCTAAACCATAATGAAAAGGGAAATAGGAAAGTTTAAATACATAAACACTCCTATTAATTGTTAAAAGGTTGGAAAGAGGGATCCCCCTTGCGCCGTCGCCGTCGTCACTCGCTCGCTTCGGCTTCGGCTTCGACTTCGGCTTCGGCTTTGGCAAATGATCAATCGAGAGATTATTTTTTTGTCAAATTTATTTTAATTATTTATTTAATTAATTAAATGGCTAAAAATATTTTTAATTAATTAGTTGATAACAAAAGTTAACCGAAATATATTCAACTTTTTAGTTAACCCGACCTGACTCGGATCCGCGTGCGTGACCCATTTTACTTTCTGTTATATTTGAAATTCCCTCCATGACTGTTCTGAAAGGTTGCAACTTTCAGGAACAGTGAAAACCATTTGAAAGTTTGCAACCTTTCATTAATGGTCGTGTCAATTCTGAAAGGGTTGCAACCTTTCATAATATATTCTCCTTGCCTATAAATACACTTAGTCTTCAGATATTTTCCAACGAAATTTTCTGATCTTCCTTCGTCTTCTAAACACATTTTTCTTCGTGTACTTTCCTGTTGACGATTGATTCGATGACAGTACAATTTTTTGTATCTGCACTTTACTGATTAAGATCATTTTACCCTGGGAGGTTATATTCCAAATAAATCCTCGTATACTAGAGGGGAATAATTTCCTTAAGGGGACATTATGAGTTCAATGGACTTGTTCTTCTTCCAAACTAAAAGATGTTTCAGTTTCTGGTAAGTTTGTTTTTAGTATTTTCTGAAATAAATTTTGTTCATCTTGCTTACTGATTCGATAAATTTAAGTTACTTCGTGTTTCTGAATAATTTATTATAATCAGTAATTTCTGGTTATAAAAACACAGATTGGTTAACAATCTTAAGGAAATTATTAAATTTGTGTTTAAGGTGGAGACAAAAATCTTCGTGATTTTATACTCCTTTAAGTCTTTAATTATAGTTTATTGGTTATTTATATTGTATCAATAATTATTTATCAGAAATGACAAACAATGGTGTTACAGTGGCTGTTGTTGCACCAACCCGAACTCTTGTACAACAAGTAGAGAAACCGGGTAAATTCACAGGTGTGAATTTTAAAAGATAGTAGCAATGAGTATTTTTCTGGCTTACCGCTCTTGGTCTGCAGAAATTTACAAGTGAAGATACTCCAGTTCCTGCTGATGATATGCCAGACAGGAAGTAATTCATGATTATTGAAGCATGGAAACAGTCACACTTCCTATATAAATGCTATATTTTGAGTGCTTTAGTGGATGACTTATATAATGTCTATAGTGCAATAAAAACTTCAAAAGAGTTGTGGGATGCACTTGAGAAGAAATATAAGACAGAAGATGCATGCTTGAAAAAGTTTATGGTCGCAAAGTTTTTAGACTATAAAATTGTATATAGTAAAACTGTTGGATCACAAGTGCAAGAACTTCAAATTATTCACCATGATCTTATTACTGAAGATATGGTAGTAAATAAAGCTTTTGAAGTTGCTGCAATGATCGAGAAGTTGCCTCCTTCGTGAAAGATTTCAAGAATTTTCCAAAGCACAAGCATAAAGAAATGAAGCTTGAAAATCCTGTGATTCGGCTAAACATTGAGGAAGATAACAAAAATTCTGAAAAGAAGTCGCGTAAGAGTTCAACAATCATTGGAGTTAATATTGTTGAAGAAGCTCCTACCAAAGACAAAAAGAGAAAAAAGTCCAACAGGCAAAAGTTAAAACAAGCCAAAAAGAAATTCAAAAATAGGCCAAGAAGAAATTCAAAGGCAACTGTTACAATTGTGGCAAGGCTGGTCATAGGTCTTCTAATTGTCATACTCCAAGAAAGGACAAAAACAAAGGCAAAGCCAAAATCAAGCAAACATCATGGAAAAGATCGAAGATGCAGATGACTTGTGTGCAATGGTATCTGAGTGTAACTTTGTTGAAAATCCCAAGGAGTGATTTCTCGACTCAAGTTCTATTAGCCATATTTTCTCCGTGAAAGAAGCCTTTGCAACGTATACTCATGCTGAGTACAATGAAAATTTATTTATGGGAAACACAGCAACATAAAGGATTGTAGGAACTAGGAAAGTAATGTTTAAAATGACATCCGGCAAGGTGTTGACTTTGAACAATGTTCTGCATGTCCCTACTATTAGGAAAAATTTAGTTTCTGCAACACTACTCGTTAAGAACGGGTTTAAGTGTGTCCTAGATTGTGATAAAGCTGTAATAAGAAAGAATGAAATGTTCATAGGACAGGGGTACCTCAATGAGGGTCTTTTAAAACTAAATATAATGGTTCTTGACAGTATTAACAAAAATTCTGCCTCTTTTTACTTATTGGATTTAAGTAATTTATCGCATGCTCGTTTGGGACAAGGAAATTACAAAGCATTACAAAAATTGGTTAATCTTGAAGTATTGCCTGATTTTAAATGCGATATGTCAAAATGCGAAATTTGTGTGGAAAGTAAGTTTGTTAAACATACTTACAAGTCTATTGAAAGAAATTCTAAAACTTTAGACTTAATTCACACAGATATATGTGATATGAAGTCAACACCATCTCATGGTGGAAAAAATATCTTATAACTTTTATTGATGACTGCACTCGATTTTGTTATGTATATTTGCTTAAAAGTAAGTATGAAGCAATTGATGCATTTAAGAAATACAAAAATAAAGTGGAAAACCAATTGAATCTAAAGTTAAAATGATTCGGAGTGATACGGGTGGAGAATATGAATCTCCTTTTTTTGCAGAGAAATGTTTGAAATATGGTATTATTCATCAAACTACTGCATCTTATACATCACAGTCAAATGGTTTGGCATAACAGAAGAACAGAACATTAAAGGAAGTGATGAATGCCTTAATTATCAGTTCTGGTTCACCGCGAACCTTTGGGGGAAGCCATCCTTACATCTAATAAAATACTCAATAGAGTACCCCATCGAAAAACACAATCAATTCCATATGAGTTGTTGTAAGGAAGAAAACCCAACTTGAAATATTTCAAAGTGTGGGGGTGTTTAGCCAAGGTAGAGGTTCCTTTACCGAAGAGGGTTAAAATTTGACCCAAAACAATAGATTGTGCCTTTATTGGGTATGTTGTGAATAGTAAATCCTGTCGATTTTTGGTTCAAAAATATGATAATCCTGAGATTCATGTTAATATGATAATTGAATCAGATAAGGCAATTTTTTTAAAACATTTATCCGTATAAAACTGAAAGTGAGTTAAGAAGTGAAAGACCTAAACAACCACGATAAGAATCAATGGAAAAATTTCTAACTAGTGAAGAACCTAGGCTTAGTACTCGGCAATGAAAATCTACTTCTTTCGGACCAGATTTTATCGCACTATTGCTTGAAAATGATCCTCAAAGATTTAAAGCAGCTATGTCTTCGGCAGAGTCAACTTATTGGAAAGAAGCAGTCAACAGTGAGATTGAATCAATTTTAAGCAATCACACTTGGGAATTGGCTGATCCTCCCCCAGGAAATAAACCTTTAAGATCAAAGTGAATCTTTAATCGGAAAATTAAACCTGATCGGACTATTGACAAATATAAGTCTAGATTGGTCGTCAAAGGCTACAGACAAATGGAAGGTATGGACTACGTTGACACATACTCTCTAGTAACAAGAATAATACCAATTAGGATTTTAATAGCACTAGCAACAGTGCATGATCTTAAAATTCACCAGATGGATGTTAAGACAACCTTTTTAAATGGAGAGTTGGAGGAAGAAATTTACATGGAACAACGTGAAGGGTTTATAGTTCCTGGTAAAGAAAAAAGGTGTGCAGACTTATGAAGTCACTGGATGGACTCTAGCAAGTACCCAAAAAATGGCATGCCAAATTTGACCATATAATGTTGGCAAATGGATTCAAGATTAACGAATGTGATAAATGTGTTTACATTAAAAATGTTATGAATCATGAAGTCCTTATTTGTTTGTATGCTGAAGACATGTTAATAATTAGTAATGAAATTGATGATATAAATGTTACTAAGCGCATGTTGTCCAGCATGTTCGATATTAAAGACTTAGGAGTTGCTGATTTAATCTTAGGGGTCAGGATTATTGGAACTCCCCAGCGACTAGCATTATCTTAATCTCATTATGTTGAAAAAAGTATTGGATAAGTTCAAACACTTGAACTTCAATGTTGTCAAAACTCCAATTGATATAAGTGGTACATTTAAAAAGAATGAAGGTCAAAGTGACTCTCAATCGGAATATGCTAGAGTGTTGGGAAGTTTGATATGTATTATGAATTGCACGCAACCGGATATAGCATGTGCTATTAGTAAACTAAGTCAGTACACTTGTAATCCGAATCAAACTCACTAGATTGCTATGAAACATGTGTTGGGCTATCTAAAATATACAAAACATTATCGTTTGCATTATAATAAATATCAAGTTGTGATTTAAGCATATAGTGATGCAAATTGGATAACCGGGTCAAATGATGTAAAATCCACGAGTGGTTATGTATTCATACTTTGTGGAGGAGAAGTCTCTTGGACGTCATCCAAACAGACATGTATTGCTCGCTCCACAATGGAATCTGAATTTATTGCTTTGGATAAGGCTGGTGAAGAAGCGAAATGGCTCCGGAATTTCCTAGAGGATATTCCATTCTGGCCCAAACCAGTTGGACCAATTTGCATACTTTGCGATAGTCAAGCAACAATAAGTAGGACAGAGAGCGTTATGTACAATGGGAAGTCTTGTCATATACAGCGGAGACATAACACCGTAAGACAACTGCTCTCTAGTGGAATTTTCACAATTGACTATGTAAAATTAATCGATAATGTGTCAGATCCACTAACAAAAGGCCTAGTGAGAGAGGCAGTTCAATTATCATCTAGCGGAATGGTTTTACGGCTTAGAACAAGTAAGCTTGACGGTAACTCTATCGGGTAGATTGGAGATCCCAAGAGCTAGATTCAAGGAGAAAAACAAATTTGTGGCTGACGGTTCGACAATGTCAATTAACTCAATCCATTCTCATTAAGAAGAAAATGTTCAGGAAAAGGTTAAGACTTTAAGGCTTGTTAATAAGGTATTAATGCTTAATGTTTTTAATGATTTGATAAGTTTGGTAGATTTGACCAAATAGTATATTTACGAGATGACAGAGTTAGAAATCACTTATGTGAGTGTGAAGTTGAAGCCGGATCAAAGAGAATTTTATGTCAAAAGCCTATTCTCTATACATATAAAACCAGGTAGTGTTTATGGCTGAAACGAACACAACCATAAGAATCATAAACAGTAAAGATTAAATGTGTGAAATATGGTTGTCTAGGTATACACCAATGCTCGACGGTTCAAAGATATAACATCTACCGATTGACCGATTATATCCGACATATGTTCACTACGGAAATTCAAAGGGGAAACCTACTTATCCAGATGCAATTAATCTTTCCTTGTAAAGTACACAATTTTCTGTGCATTCCTATGTTAGAACCATTCCCCATCAATGTGGGGGATTGTTGGGTATGTAGCAATAATTGATGGAAAATAGAGGGATGGAGAGGAATTTGAAAAGTTGAGAATTTGAAGATTTGGAAATTTCAAAAGTCCTCTTATGCTTTAATGAAAAAGGCAATTGTCCCTCGCCGGTAATGAAAAGGAAAATAGGTGAGTTTTAATACATAAAACTCCTATTAATTCTTAAAAGGGTTGGAAAGAGGGACCCCGTCGCGTCGTCGTCGTCGTTCGCTCTGGCTTCGGCTTCGGCAAATGATCGATCGAGAGATTAATTTTTAGAAAAAGATTATTTTAATTATTTATTTAATTAATTAAATGGCCAAAAAATATTTTCAATTAATTAGTTGATAAACAAAGCTAACCGAAATATTTTCAAATTTTTAGTTAACCTGACCCGACTCGGATCCGCGCGCGTGACCATTTTTATTTTTTGTTGTATTTAAAATTCCCGCCATGACTGTTCTAAAAGGTTGCAAATTTCAGGAACAGTCAATACCATTTGAATGTTTGCAACCTTTCATTAACGGTCGTGTCAATTTTGAAAGGGTTGCAACCTTTCAGAATATATTCTTCTTGCCTATAAATACCACTAAGTCTTTAGAATATTTTCCAACGAAATTTATTGATCTTCATTCTTCTTCTAAACTAAAAGATTGTTTCAGTTTCTTGTAAGTTTGTTTTCAGTAATTTCTGAAATAAGTTTTTTTTTATCTTGCTTACTGATTCGATAAATTTCAGTTACTTCGTGTTTCTGAATAATTTATTACAATCAGTAATTTTTGCATATAAAAACACAAATTGTTTAACAGCGCTTGGACCACTCAAAATATTTTCTTTTTAAAAACATTAGGAGAGTTATCTCGTCAATTTTTTGGCTTAATTTTTAAGGGTTTCCACAATTATGTTATTAATTCTGTGAATTTATTCAGAGGAAATAAAGGCCACATTTTCAAGTTCAAATAAGGGTTGGGATGGAAAATACAAAATTTTGACGTTTTACGTGTGCTAGTGTCCATATATTTTTGGTGATATGTTATCCCAATGTGTTTTTGTTTGAACGTTTTTGTTGGGCTCTGTGAAAACCTTATCAATGGATTTGGCGGGTATAGAGTTAAAATAATATGAATTTCAAGTTCAAACAAGGCCCAGAACATGTAAAAATAAAAATTTCTCATTTTACGAATGGTAGTCCATAAATTTTTGGTGATATGTTGTCTCGATGTGTATTTGGCTGAAGGTTTTTGTGGATGTTTGTCATGAAATTATTATGGAATGCATTTTTAAGATTGGAAAACCTCTACATTTTGAATTTCAAATGAGGAACGAGAATGGTTAATGTGAAATTGCCTTTTTCGCTTGTGCTATATTCCATGGTTATGGATGATACGTGATTCCAAATGTTTTTGGCTCAAAATTTTGTGGGAGTCCCTGAAGACCTTATTAATGGAGTCAATTGGTCCTAAGGGACAATTGTTAGCATTTTAAGGGTCAAACGAGGTTTGAAATGAAAAATACCAACTTTCCTATTATACGTGGGCTATATCCTATGAATTTTGAGTGATATATTAAAATAATTTTCATTGGACGAAATTTGCAGGGAGAATCTATGAAGACCCTGTTGGGTAAGAAAAAGAGGGAGAAAATTGTGTAATTTAAAGTTCAAACAAGTCCTCAAACTTGAGATCCAAAGTTTCTCATATTATGTATGTAATTATCTATAATTTTTTGGTCATATGCGATCCTGACATGTTTTTTTGGCTAATTTTTCTAATAGGATCCCATGAAGACATTATTTATTGTGTGTGTTGTTTTAGATGATCAATTAATTATATTTTCAAGATAAAATGAGGCCCGGTGAGGGTAATACTAAATTTCCAATTTTACGTGTAGCCCGTGGATTTTTGGTGTCATGTGATTCCGACGAGTTTTTGGCTGAAATATTTTGTTGGCATCCGGAAGACCTTATTGATTGTGTGGGTTGGTCAAAAGGGGCATAGGCTATGCATTGTCAAGTTCAATCGAGCTCCTGGACAGGAAGTACAATTTTTTCATTTTACTTGAGTTGTAATCCGTAGATTTTTGATGATATGTGATCCCGACTTCATTTCCCTTCAACTGGCTGCAAATTTTAAACCTACTGTTAGACCTATGGACCGTAGGTACACCTACGAATCATGTTGGTCATCAATAGCTCCTGCCAGAGAGTGGTTGAAGGGAGTCTTGATCGACGGTCACCAACTACGGACCATCGTTTCACCTACGGACCATAATTCCGTCCATCGTCCAAGACTTAACCAACTTTTCTATGCTGAAATTTTTGGGATTTTCTGATCCTATCGATGATTGTGCAGTACGGACCGTGGTTCAGGCTACGGTCTTTTGATTCCATTACTTGTAGC
Source organism: Solanum lycopersicum (assembly GCF_036512215.1). NCBI lineage: Eukaryota > Viridiplantae > Streptophyta > Magnoliopsida > Solanales > Solanaceae > Solanum > Solanum lycopersicum. Next base: position 26,098,537 of record NC_090801.1, on the reverse strand, counting down.
ACCTTCAGATTTTTCTGAAAAACTAATTTTTGGTTTGTTTTTATTACGGGGTGTTACATTTACTTTATAAGAGAATAAGAACAACATCCTTGGACTTCTGTCAAGGCCAACCAGTGAAATGTATAAGTAGAGTCTCATACCCCTTCCTACACTGAGAAGAACCCCTTAAGGCACCCTAGATAGTATTCACTTTATTATTTTCATTTTACTTTCGATAACAATCACCTTAAAAGATAATAAACCATGTGAGCCAAACAAGGAATCCGGTATCATGATACCTTACACCGATAGAAGGTTTTCTACTTGCAAAGGTAGGACAAAAAACATGAAGGTAGCACTGTAGGTGGGTCCACTAGCCAGTATTTTTATGGAGACAACATAGTTAAGGAACTAGGAGTTACTTCTTGAAAGTCGTGTGTTTGTTCGGAGTGGCATTCATCGACATTTTAATTTCAATCGAGATGGCAAAATGGGAAACATAAAGTTTTCCATTTTTGTGTGTTCTAATTATTTATTTTAGATTATATGTGTACGTAACTAACTAATTTTTTGACCAAACATTTTCAGGATGTCTGTGAAGACCTATTAATGGAATTTTGAGCCTTAAAATTCCTTACATGATGAAGGATTTAGTAGTATATGTTGTTTTCCTTTAGGAAAGGCAATGATTGTTACATTATTTGTTATGTTGTGTTTTTGTTGAATTTTTTGTAAATGTCTATTACGACCTATTTCACACGTGCTGCATAAATTGGTACAAACAATGTAACATATATGTTATTTAAAAACTATGTGTATTAGAAATAACAATAATTAACAATTACAAATAAATTAAAATTTGGTGACATTAAAAATTTAAAAGATGTCACACAAATACAGAGAGAGTCACACATTTTCTTTAAAATTATGTTAATAGTCCTATAAATCAAAATAATTAATGACTTCAAATATTAAACGTTATTAAAAAATTTAGTGAACTCTCTTAATTTCATTTCTAAATTATAAATTGAAACAAATATATTAAAACAAATTAAACTCTAAATCAGATTTTTGTTAAGAATATAGTTAAAAATATCCTATTAATTAAGATGATTAATCTATTAAAGAAAAATTAGAAGATATTAGAATGGAAAAATGTATCTCATTTAACTTTAAAATTGGAGTTTTTCTTAAAAACATGTAATATTAATGGAAAAAAAATATAACTCATGTACCTTTAAAATAAAAGTCCAAATATATTTTAAGGATTGTAAATCTCTTTTAAAAATACATAATAAGAAATTTGTTAATATACTTAACTTAACAATCAAATATAAACAAATTATCATCACCTATATAGTGTGAATATTTCATCACAAAGTTTGTCTATGAAGACATTTTCTTTCACCAAACACTTTTCTATTAGCACAAATTAAGATTATGCACGGTCATAAAACTCAAAAAAAGGTGATAATAGCCAATGCAAAACGCTTTGAAGCTATCAAAAATCTAAGAGGAAGTGTTGTCAAAGAAGCACATGAACTTTCTATTACTATATGAGCACATGTTGATATTTGTCTCTTATACCCCGAGTGTCATATAGCATACGTGTATTATTCGTTCAACATATTTGATGCCATAGGTATGTTCTTAAAAGATGTGACGGTTTCTGTGGCCAAAGGGGGACATTGATTTTATTTCCTTTAGAGAAGGATTTATCTATTTTTCTTTTAACTTTATTGAAGTCAGTTTCTTTCAATTTATGAGTCTTTTTGGGCCGACTATTATCCTTTGATTTTATTAGTTAAATGATTTATTGTCGCGTCTTTAGTACTCCGTGATCTTAAACAATGAAGTATATGGTTTGATAGGGTATTTCTCCCTTATATTTTAAAAAGAGTAAATTCGTATGTGTAAAAAATGTGATGTCATTTCGTCAAATATATGTTTATCAATCAAAGGATTATATTATTCTTCTAATTAATTGGATATCAAATTGTGTAAAAGGTCTAATAAGTTGTAGAATATATACCGCTTCAATTAAAAAAAAGGAAAAAATATATATGAGGTCCACAAAACTAAATAGAGAATCTGCAGATTCACTAAATCATGGGCTGTATTTGAGTTACTTATGGCCCACATATATAGTTTATTCTTTTTTATTTGATGCTTTGAAGAGTTTTACAAAATTTTGTAGCCTAATTAGATATAAGAGTAATATAATCTATTAATAAATAAACAAATATTGCACGAGTTGACATCAACTTCTTTAACAGATAAGAATTTACTTTTCAAAGATTTAAGGGTGAATAAAAAATACACTATAAGATCTTATACATCATAATTTAAGATCATGGACTACTAAAAATGATACCAATAAATTATTAAATTAATAGAAAACAAAGGACATCAATCGAACCAAAAAAATACTGTACTAACTTAACTAAAAATCAAAACAAATTGACATAACCTTCTCTAACGGTAATATAATAAAAAACATCCTTTGACTACAGAAACATTTGTATCATTAAGGAACTTATCTATTGTCTCAAAGTAGTTGGAGGAATCCTAGACATATGGTATGCCACCTAGGAAATAAGAAACAATTGCAATATGTTCTCCATTAGTAATTGAACTGGTTATGTGCTTCATTGTCAATTCTTGCCCATAACTTTTTGAAAGCTACAAAGCGTTTCTCCTTAGATATTATCACCTTCTGTTGAATTTTTTTATCGGTGAATAATTTAATTTGTGTCATTTACAAAAGTTTTTGGTTAATGCAGCGGGCTTCACAAAATAGGTTTGAGAAACATCGTGAAGAAATTTGCGCACTTAATAGTTTATGATATTTGTTTTTACTTTGTGGTTAAGTAAAGTATATTAATAAAATTCTTACTATGTATTTTTTTATTAGAGATTTACAATCCTTAATATATATTTTAAGTCACACTTTAAAGGCATATGAGTTATTTTTTTTTCTATTCAAGTGACATTTTTGTAAGAGTTATTTTTTTCCTATTAAAGTGACTTTTTATTTTTTCCAACTTTAAAGGTACATGAGTTTCATTTTTCCATTAAAGTATATCTTTTGATTTCCTTTTATAGATTACTTCGCTTTGAAGATATGATATTCTAAATTATATTATTAAAACATTATTCAATTTAGAGTAATGATATTCACAGTTTTTCCATTTTTTAATTATATGGATACATTTAGTATTGTTTTTAGGATTTTATGTCCTCTAATTCAATATGAAGTGATATGCTAGGATGGAAAAATGTAAATCATGTACATTTAGAACTAGAGATAGATTAGATTATATAACTTGAATGGAAAAACCGTAAATCATTTTCCTATAAAAGGTATGTGTTGTTTGGAGGAGTGAAAGTCGTTATTTTAAAATTCAAACGAGGCACATAGTGGAAAATAGTAATTTATTCTTTTTACGTGTTTATTACTTCATAGATCTAGCGCCTTGACAACCCAAAACATTGTTCTGAAACAACTTTATGAGTGTGATCCCACCATTGATTTGTCTAATATGTTTGTGGTGGCTGTGACTACCTTATTAATTGCGTGGCAAGGTTCGGAGTGGTAAATTTTTGTATTTTAAATTTCAAACAAGTCCCAGAATGAGGTGTACTCGATTTTCCATTTTATAAGTCTTATAGTACACAAATATTTAGTTATATATGATTCCTATGTGGTTTTGGATAAATTGTTTATGGGCGTACCTGATGACTTTATAATCGTGTGGGTTAGTCTAGAGCGAAAAAAAGTAGAATGGAAAATACTAAAATACTTTTTGTGTGGAAAAAACTATAAATATTGTTGCAACCAACAAAAAAACATCACCACATGTAATAGAGTCTCATCATACCACTAATTCGCAACTATTCCTGTCTCTCCACCTATTACAATAAAGTTCAAACTTCATAAATTGTGTATGAAGGATATTCACTTATCCACATGTTTCAATCCGATAGACATTGCAATCCCTAAAAAATCTATACGGGTGTGGCTCATTTAAAATTCTCCAATTCGTATCTTGACAAATGAGGTATATCATCACCCCTTATATTGAACATATTGGTTCGTGCTCGAATTTTTTCCAATGCCTCTACTTAATCCAATTGATACACAACTCATTACCCCAAAACGGAAAATCCCACTCTAATTACTTACCTCATCCATTAGTGTTGATTACCTATCACATGTAACATCTTCATAGCATTGTGGATCACATTACACAAAATAAATGTTCTACATCTTTATAGCACCATGGATCACATAACACACAAAAAGACTATCTATTGTTATGCCAATATCATGCAGTCTCCCTTTTGTCATTAGAGTCTTATATGTTGCAAGAAAAATAAAAATACCTACCATTAGTTTTCTCATGACTAACTTCACATTTCCAAAACCATATATCGCTTCGGATATTTCCTACAAGACTGACTCATCGAGTATCCTCTAACAAATGACAAAGTGTATCTATTTTGTTGATACCAAATATTTGTTCCTAGTTTCAGTGTATTTAGGGCCATTCAATATAATCTACGATTATTTGGTTGTGTACATACCGATAAATATTCATCATTTTAATGTAGATTCCATCTACTCACTTAACCTGAAAAGCTTCTTTCTAAGTTTTGAGTACCAAAATTACTTTCCCCACTAAAACATGGTTCTATACAATTCACCTTTTCGTATTCAGACCTCTCCCCAATATTATTAATTTTACAAATTATAATCAATTCTACCCATGCTACTTTCCTTTTTTCTTTTGTGCTAACCCGTAAAAAATCTCTATATTTTCTACCCAACTCCTTAACCACAGTTTGAGGAAGGATAAATACTCAAGCTCGAAATTTGTGTACCACAAATAGAATAGAGATAATAACTTGTAGTATCCCTACAGAAGGGAGGTGTCTTAATGATGCATTCGTTATCATGTTTGTTATCTTTAGCTATAATTGAATAAATCAAACTTCTTCAACTTTTGGGGGTTTAAAGTCGAGTCAAAATATTTGATACAGAGTGACTCTTTTTTATATTAGTGATCCCAAACCACTTTTCCTTCACATTCTCATTTACTCCAGCCACAAATATGCGAAATTTGTGTTTGTTTGCTGAAGGGTTTTTGGCATAATTTTTTATGGAATTTAGTGAAAACCTTATAATAGAGTGAAATGTCCTAAAAGGACAAATCTCTGCATTTTCAAATTCAAAAGGGACACAAAATGATAAATACTAAATTTCACACAATATCCATATAGTACATCGATATTGTGTAATATGTGATAACGATGTACTCTTGGTTAAAATTTTTTGTTGGGAATTCGTGACTAACTTATTAACGACATGGATACAGAGGGTAAGCATCTTCATTTTCAAGTTCAAATGAGGCATTAAGTTAACATACAAAATATTCTATTTTACGTGGTATATATTCCATGGATTTTGAATGATAAGTGATCTCGACGTTTTTTTGCCTAAATGATTTATAGGTGTCCATGAAAATTTTATTAATAGGATGCATATTCATGAAGGGTAAAACTATCACATTTTCACGTTCAAACGAGGCCTAGAATGAGAAATACCGAATTTCCCATTTTACTCGCGTTATAGTCCATTAATTTTGGATGATGTCTCATCCCGTTGACACCCTCCATAATAGTGTGTCTTAGTTTGGAGGGTTAAATATCTCCATTTTAAATTTTAAAGAAGGCCAACAAAAGTAAATACAAATTTTTTATTTTACTTGTGCTATAGTCCATCCATTTTTGTTCGTATGTTATTTTTTTATGTGTTTTTGTTTGAAACTTTTTTGGTCTTCTTGATGACTTTATTAGTGGAATGGTTTTTTCAAGAGGGGAAAATTTCTACATTATTATTTTCAAAACAAGGCGCAAAATAGGAAATACCAAAGATTCATTTTTTACGTGTGGTGTAGCTCTAAGATTTTGGGTGATATGTGATCTTAATGATTTTTTTGATGAAATATTTATGTGAATCCATGAAGAAGTTACTAATAGTGTACATTATCAACAAGGGAAACATCCACATAATCAAGTTCTAATGATGTGTAGATTGGAATATACAATTCTTTTCATTCTACTTGTTCTATAGTCCATGGATTTTTTGTGATATGTGATCTCGATTTATTTTTTGCTAAAATTTGTTGTTGTGTGATGACATTATTAATGGTGTGGGATGGCCTGAAATAGGAAATGCAAAAGTTCTCATTTCACATGAGAAAAAAATAAATTTTTAAACGTTTTATGTGATCCATATATGGTTGTAATACCCTAAAAGTTTTTAAGTTAACACTGAAACAATTATTTTATTGTGAATAAGATTTAACCGAGTAATTTTAGATTTTCTTAGGACTTAAGGTCACTAAATATAACACCTCGAGTTTCAAAAAGATCTAAAAGAGTAATTAGTCCAAGCCCCCGTTTAGTTTTTTTTTTTGTGTCAACTTCAAATGACCATATATTTTATCACATAAAGTGTTAGGTCGTCCATGAACTGTCAAATCAATGATCTATGTTTCCTCTTTCAAACTCCGCTTATTTTTCTATGTTTCGACCTCGAATGAAGGAGTTATGCTTGTTTGAGTACAACCTTTGTAGTGAAGGTCTTACATCCAATTTAGGAAAGAGTATTTTGGTATTTTACTTTTTTCGACTTGTCATTACACCTGTTTCGTATCAACAATTAAGTGTATAACATTCTAATAACCCATTCACGTTTAAAAAAGTTGGGTTTTTTTAGCGATGTTTCAAGGGGAGAAAGGCGAAGTTTTCAAGCATCCTTCAAGATTAATCGATATTTTCACATAACATTGTTCTTTCCATTTACGTGAGGCTTGACATAGTTATTCACTTGTCATTACATATTCTAATCCTTTAATTCTGTCATTCATTCATTCATGAAATCATTTATGTGAAGATTCTTGAGCAGTTCTTGAGTTTTAAAAATATTATTTATCAATGGAGGTTTTGAGTTAGTGAGGTCAGGGTCTTGCATATGATTGGTGTTTCTTGATAGATACTGAGTGAGATCTTGATAAATTTGTGGTTAGTTTATGAATCCAAAGGAGTTTGGAAGAAAAAAGCCGATTCTATACAAGTTAGGACGCGAAATTTAATAAGAAAATTGGTCGGATTTATCCGGGCTAGGCGATGCCCCCCCCCCCCCTCTAGGTCCAGGGGGCTTGGGCGATGCACAGATGTGTGACCAATACAGCCCAGGACATTAAGTGTCACATCCCAAGACCACTCCCAACAAGATAGGACACAATCTCAGATTTCAACCGGTGTACTCGACCTCTCATCGGTCTTATACAAGACCTTACATATCGTTCATCACATATAAATAGTGAAAAAATGTGCGGAATTAAGACTTTCACAAAACATATCATCATTTGTAAAAACTCTTTGATACAAAAGTAATAGGATACTAATATAGTACTACTAAGTCTATTATAATACTTGGATAAGAAATATAACAGATATATATGCCCTCGGGTTAAATGAGGACATACTTCAACTTCACTTGAACGGTGCTACGATCCAAGTCTTACTTCCTAAATTCTCCTCACCTACCAACAACTGTGGAGATAAATAAAAGCATGGAGTTAGTACAACCACATGTACTAAGTATGACATAATGTATAAAAATTACGAAAAATGGTCATTTATTAAAAATATGCATTTTTTCATTTAAATATTATAATATAATTATAAGAACACCATTTATCAATCTAGAAACATCTAAGATAATATTTAAACAAAATATCACATTTTAAGTAGCCACTATACAACAACAGTGAATTCCTTCACTGTACACTTAAATTGCCTTCCTTCATTTAAGAAACCTTCTAATGTGTAGTCTTCCCACTAAAAGCTATCTTAGCATTCAGTTAATGCACGAAAATAGAGACCGCCCATACACCCTCTACAAATGTTCCTAAATTGTCCTCAAGATTACTCAAAATGAGACACGTACATACTTACAAGACACCAACATACATAATATATGTGACATGACATTCTCTTAATACAAGGCTTTCAAAATACTTACTTAAGCACTCCTAAAAGAGAACGCCATAAAACCTTTTCAATGAAACCTAAATAATCCTTAAGACTTCCAAAGTTTAGATCATGCCTAATGAATCAACAAACTTCCCTAATTATAGTCATTCTCAAGACTTCCATAGATAAGACATGAAGAGATAATCCCTTATGCCCTCTTCAAAATTTAACTAAGGAATCCTTAAGTAACTCTAGATTATGTACTTACTCACTTATATAACTTCTAACTTAATTCATAAATTCATTAGTTCAATAATAAACATTCATCGCATAAAGGACATTCAAGTAATGGACTTTGAGAAGACCTAGGGACTCTGAGTAATATATTCCAAACCTATTATGCAATGCCTAGATAGTGTCCCATACCACAACCTAAATCTCATAGAAATTCTCTAAAGCTAATAGGTATACCACATGATGAAAATAGACAACAACCGCCATTGACCTTGGTAGCAAAATATGGAGTACGGAGTTCTATCCTACTCCTATGAGGATGTTTTATTTTTAAATGGTAGAACTTGGACACATCCCATGCAGGAACATGGTTAAGGAATATGTTAGTCTTTGTTCTCATAGATTACCTCATATTAAGGTTCATACAAAAGGGTACTATATCAAGTTCATCACCCAATCACATTTACCTTAACAAAGAAAGGTCCACTAAGACTTTCCTAACAATGGAGACAAGAAATTCATTATGAATTTCCTAAGGATTTATATGATGTCATTTCATCAAATGAACCTTAAGTCAATCACTCATTAAATGAAGGATACCATTATGACTTTCTACTTCAAGGTTCTTAACCTTACCACTAGGTTAAAGGTTTCACATAAAGAACCCTTTTATCATCATTAAAGGTCTTACATCATTCATGCATACAAGACTAAGATACTTTATATTCCTAACTCAAGACATCACATATTCACATTTATACATGCATCAAGTATTGGACACAAGTCAACCAGTACAACACACAACATAATTCACATTGGCACATATTACATGTCATACTAGAAGCACATAGGAACAACCATTATAATCTATAAATCATCCTATACAGTAGTATATCATGTTCAATACAAGCTTAATAGACTTATATAGTCAAGTAGGACCAAACATCCATCCACTCTAAGACTGCACACATGAACACATAGTCATATACTAACATCTTCAATATAAGATCACATTTTTTCATACTACATCACATATAGGTATATATGATCATACTTCACATAATCACTACACGAAACATCACATTACTTCAAGTAATTGCTGACAAGTCCATGTTCATCATATTACTTAAAATGACGCCGACAAGACCATATCAATTTACATAAAACCGCCAACATCAGTGGATTAAACAAATCACAACATAATTGAAGTCCAATTAACATTAAATAAAAGGAAATAGTGCAGCGTAACACCACTCCATCATCAACACTTCAATCTAATGCTAAATCATCGAATTCAATATCATAAGGCACTTACCCATGTCCATGAACATCAGTGCAATGCATAAACTATTATACTCAATGAAATCTAAGTCAATTCAATATATATTTATCAATCTAACACAAATTATATATCAATTCGCTACAATTCTTACATTATTAGATAGACCATAAGAAACTACACCATATTTGATAAGCATTAAGACAATATCACTTAACCAATAAGGTAGTAAAAACTGGGGTACATCAATTACATGGGTTCATAGGTTATTAAAGTTAATATCATCTTAATAACAACAATTCAATCACTTTTAAATGATTCAAGACATTTAATGTAAGAAACCATGGTAGATCATAAAATATGTCAAGTTCATCTTTGAAAACATCAGAGAACATTCTTGAAAATTTGGCTCCTTGATGAAACGAGTTGAATGATCAAAATCATAGCTGAAAAATTCTAATCCTCCAAATTGATGAACAATCTTCACTCAGATCTCCACTACAATGTCTTCCTTGAGTTTTAGCTTTAATGAAGAATCTTCACTCAGATCTCATGTTAAAGACTAATATACACCTTTAACATACTCAAAACACCCCATAAGAACCTCCTATACTTATATTTGGAAGTGGGGTGACTTTATAAGTTCACCCCTCATCTTACAGTAAACCTGCGCAGGGACACATTCCATCGACAGAAGCCAACCTACGTATTGTCCCATGACAAACTGACTGTCCTGTTAGTCCGTGGTCTGGGATTGAGGCTTGTCCTTGGTCCTTCCTTTCCCCAGGATAAGACTGAAATGACAAAACCCAACCAACGGGGGTTCGATTGACTCACTGAGCATCGACAACCTCTGTTGTTGATTAAGCTGTCTTGAGAAGCGTTAGAACCAACTTCGGGTCCTTCCTAAGGACCCGTTGATGGTCCTTGGGGATGTTTGCCCAAACATTTCCAACCCAAACATGTTCGTATAAGATGGTAGTACCTCTCACAATAATTTCACCCAAAATGAACACGTAAAACTCGACGAAACATGCCTAGTCAGACAAGGCCATTTCAAAGCACATCTATCGAATGTCATGGACGTTCTTGGTCATTTGACTTCAAAACTTCACGGAACTTGACACACTTCCTATATATATAAAAATAAATCATTGAAGGACCTTATAAAATTTAAAATAACACCTAAACACATAGAACCACATATGAGACACATAGGTGACTTGTCGTAGAAAGTCTATCGCTTGACGTTTGACTTCCAATGCACCAAAGCTTTTAGACACTGCCTCAATACCATATTATAGACCATTTTATTAACTTATAACAACATGAAAACCACGTTAGATTCTATCTTGACCTATGTCATTTTCGGGATCCTACATTAAGGGCAGGTAAAACACCCCCCACCCCACACACAATGCTAGAGTCGTCCACCCTTTTTCTTCTCCACTCTTTGTCTCTTATGTGTTCCTCTAAATCATGTATTTTTTTTATTTATGTATATTAACACTTATATCCCTTATTAATCATGGAAAAATCCCACAAATTCTAGCCGTATCTCCTAAATTATATTTTAAATTAAAGAGAGACTAAGCTAAAAGTTCAAGATTGTACGTTGAGTCAAATTTGAAAATTCATTTTAGTTCAACCATAGTTTTGAACTATATCTTTAGGAAGTAAGTATAAAAATGATAAGAGTTGTACTTCTGAGTTCTATATTGTCATTGAGATCCTTGAGTAGAGTTGTTCATGTCCATAATTCTGCATGAAATCTACTATGTGAGTATTATTGAGAATTTATGAGTTACAATTTCTTGAGTCCTCGAGTCCTTGAGATCTGAAAAACAAGTTTTATCATGACCCAACAATACCCCCTAAACGTAACATTGTGTATATCTCTCCGTGGGGGTTTCATACTGTCATAATCGGAATCTAGACCCCAAATGAGACCGGCGTCGTTGACCTCTCAGAGGTCGCAGACAAGCCTACATACGTCATGCTTACTTTATATAGGTTAATTTTTGCGGAAAATTTTAAATTTTTTCTTTATTATTTCATGCTAAACATTTTAAACATAACATCATAGGCGTTCACAAACCAATCATCCAACATAGAGATAATCAAACGAATGAAAAGTTCATAATTGCATTAACATATTTTTCCCAAAACGACACCGATACGAAGTGTGAACAAAAGTGGAAAGAAATACTAGTGGAACATGCTCAACTAATTATATCCTACATCTATGGTAGATTATAACGATAGACATCCTCGAATGCATGAGGGCCTACAATGTTTGGAAGAAAACTCCACGTCCGGATAGCTGCAACGTCAACCTGTAAGCTCTAGCGTCCACCCGTGCCTTCACCTAAAATTGTTGAATTGTATGGGATTTATAAGCACTTGTAATATGTATGGGTATATGAAAGCACACACCAAGAACATACATGATTAAGAACAACTCTTTCCTAACAACATGATTATGGAAAGTCAGGTTAGTGGACTTGCCAAATTGGGATTAGGATAGTTAGTAAGCTTTCCAAATATGAATTATGAAAGTCAGGGGACTCACAAAATTTTAATTTGGAAAGTCAGGGGACTTGACAAATTTTGTTTAGGAAAGTAAGGCCATGAGAGTAACATGCGTCATCAAACCTATCATATTGTACACAACACATAATATATTACACATCACACATAACATATTCCATATAGCACATCGCATATTTCATATTATTCGTTTAATATGCCATGAGACCTTGGAATCATGGACTTGACATGAAGACTTCCCAAAAATGAGGGCTCAACATATAGGAGCTCAACGAGGGAGCCTTCTTTAGCACATAGAGAGTATGTTTTATTCATTCATACGTACTTCATTTAATTTCATTCATAGGCTAGTGTGAACACCAATTATACTTATGATGTAGTTTAAGACTTTCATCGGGTTCGTTGTGCAATGATCAAGAATGACCTAGTGTCATTACTATAGTATAGCTCACCTCTTGATTATCCTATGCGAACACCTTTGGTATCATTCATTTCATTATGTGCATCACTTGAGGCTTGCCTCATTCATTCATGGGGAACATTAACTTGAATCGACTTTCTACTCCAAGGTTCTTAACCTTACCACTAGGTTAAAGGTTTCACATAAAGAACCCTCTTATACTCATTAAAGGTCTTACATCATTCATACATACAAGACTAAGATACTTTAGCTTCCTAAGTCAAGACATCACATATTCACTTTTATACATGCATCAAGTATTGGACACAACTCAACCAATAAAACACACAACATAAATCACTTTAGCACATAATTACATGTCATACTAGAAGCAGATAGGAACAACCATTATAATCTATAAATCATCCTATACAGTAGTATATCATCATCAATACAAGCTTAATAGACTCATATAGTCAAGTAGGAACAAACATCCATCCACTCTAAGACTATACACATGAACACATAGTCATATTCTAACATCTTCAATATAAGATCACATACTTTCACACTACATCACATATAGGTATATATGATCATACTTCACATAATCACTACACGAAGCATCATATTACTTCAACTAATTGCTGACAAGTCCATGTTCATCATATTACTTAAAATGACGCCGACAAGACCACATCAATTTACATAAAACTGCCACCATCAGTGGATTAAACCAATCACAAAATAATTGAAGTCCAATTAACATTAAATAAAAGGAAATAGTGCAGCGTAACACAACTTCATCATCAACACTTCAATCTAATGCTAAATCATCGAATTCAATATCATAAGGCACTTACCCATGTCCATGAACATCAATTACATGCATAAACTATTATACTCAATGAAATCTAAGTCAATTCAATATATATTTATCAATCTAACACAAATTATATATCAATTCGCTACAATTCTAACATTATTAGATAGACCATAAGAAACTACACCATATTTGATAAGCATTAAGACAATATCTCTTAACCAATAAAGTAGTCAAAAACTGGGGTACATAAATTACATGGGTTCATTAGGTTATTAAAGTTACAATCATCTTAATAACAACAATTCAATCACTATTAAATGATTCAAGACATTTAATGTAAGAAACCATGGTAGATCATAAAATATGTCAAGTTCATCTTTGAAAACATCAGAAAACATTCTTGAAAATATGGCTCCTTGAAGAAACGAGTTCAATGATCAAAATCATAGCTGAACAATTCTAATCCTCCAAATTGATGAAGAATCTTCACTCAGATCTCCACTACAGTGTCTTCATTGAGTTTGAGCTTTAATGAAGAATCTTCACTCAGATCTCTAGTTAAAGACTACTATACACCTTTGACATACTCAAAACACCCCATACGAACCTCCAATACTTATATTTGGAATTGGGGTGACTTTAAAAGGTCACCCCTCAACTTATAGTGAACTTGCGCAGGGACAGAATCCATCGACGGAAGCCAACCTACGTATTGTCCCTTAACAAACTGACTGTCCTGTTAGTCCGTGATCTGGGATTGAGGCTTGTCCTTGGTCCTTCCTTTCCCCGGGATAAGTCTGAAATGACAAAACCCAACCAACGGGGGTTCGATTGACTCACTGAGCATCGACAACCTCCGTTGTTGATTGGGCTGTCTTGAGAAGCCTTAGAACCAACTTTGGGTCCTTTTTCAAGGACACTTGGATGGTCCTTGGGGATGTTTGCCCAAACTTTTCCAACCCAAACATGTTCGTATAAGATTTTAGTACCTCTCACAATAATTTCACCCAAAATGAACACGTAAAACTCGACGAAAAATGCCTAGTAAGACAAGGCCATTTCAAAGCACATCTATCGAACGTCATGGACGTTCTTTGACATTTGACTTCAAAAATTCACGGAACATGACACACTTCCTGTATACATAAAAATAAATCATTTAAGGACCTTATAAAATTTCAAATAACACATAAACACATAGAACCACATATGAGGCACATAGGTGACTTAGTCGTAGAAAGTCTATCGCTTGACGTTTGTCTTCTAATGCACCTAAGCTTTTAGACACTGCATCAATACCATATTATAGACCGTTTTATTACCTTATAACAACATGAAAACCACGTTAGATTCTATCTTGATCTATGTCATTTTTGGGATTCTACATTAAGGGCAGGTGAAACACCCCCCCCCCCCCCCCACAAACACAATGCTAGAGTCGTGCACCCTTTTTCTTCTCCACTCTTTGTCTCTTATGTGTTCCTCTAAATCATGTATTTCTTTATTTCTTTATATTAACACTTAAATCCCTTATTAATCATGGAAAAATCCCAGAAATTCTAGCCCTATCTCCTAAATTATATTTTAAATTAAAGAGAGACTAAGCTAAAAGTTAAAGATTGTACGTTGAGTCAAATTTGAGAATTCATTTTAGTTCAACCATAGTTTTGAACTATTTCTTTAGGAAGTAAGTATAAAAATGATAAGAGTTGTACTTCTGAATTCTATATTGTCATTGAGATCCTTGAGTTGAGTTGTTCATGTCCATGATTCTGCATGAACTCTACTAATTGATTATTATTGAGAATAGTTGTATCTTTCATTTATTAGTTACAATTTCTGGAGTCCTCGAGTCCTTGAGATCTGAAAAACAAGTTTTATCATGACCCAACAATACCCCTAAACGTAACATTATGTATATCTCTCCGTGGGGGTTTTATACAGTCATAATCGGAATCTAGACCCCAAATGAGACCGGCGTCGTTGACCTCTCAAAGGTCGCAGACAAGCCTACATATGTCATGCATACTTCATATAGGTTAATTTTCGCGGAAAATTTTATATTTTTTCTTTATTATTTCATGCTAAGCCTTTTAAACATAACATCATAGGCGTTCACAAACAAATCATCCAATATAGAGATAATCAAATGAAAGAAAAGTTCATAATTGCATTAACATATTCTTCCCAAAACGACACCGATACGAAGTCTGAACAATAGTGGAAAGAAATACTGGTGGAACATGCTCAACTAGTTGTATCCTACATCTAAGGTAGATAATAACGATATACATCCTCGAATGCATGAGGGCCTACAATGTTCGGATGAAAACTCCACGTTCGGATAGCTACAACGTCAACCTGTAAGCTCTAGCGTCCACTGTGCCTTCACCTAAAATTGTAGAAATGTATGGGATTTATAAACACTTGTACTATGTATGGGTATATCCAAGCTCACACCAAGGACATACATGATTAAGAACAACTCTTTCCTAACAACATGATTATGGAAAGTCAGGTCAGTGGACTTGCCAAATTGGGATTAGGATAGTTAGTGAGCTTTCCAAATTTGAATTATGAAAGTCAGGGGACTCACAAAATTTTAAATAGGAAAGTCAGGGGACTTGCCAAATTTTGTTTAGGAAAGTAAGGCCATGAGAGTAACATGCGTCATCAGACCTATCATATTTTACACAACACATAATATATTACACATAGCACATAACATATTCCATATAGCACATAGCATATTTCATATTATTCGTTTCATATGCCATGAGACGTTGGAATCATGGACTTGACATCAAGACTTCCCAAAAATGAGGGCTCAACATATAGGAGCTCAACGAGGGATCCTTCTTTAGAACACAAAGAGTATATTTTATTCATTCATACGTACTTCATTTCATTTCATTCATAGGCTAGTGTGAACACCAATTATACTTATGATGTAGTTTAAGACTTTCATCGGGTTCATTGTGCAATGATCAAGAATGACCTGGTGTCATTACTATAGTCTAGCTCACCTTCTGATTATCGTATGCTAACACCTTTGGTATCATTTATTTCATTATGTGCATCATTTGAGGCTGGCCTCATTCATCATGGGGAACATTAACTTTAATCGACTTTCTACTTCAAGGTTCTTAACCTTACCACTAGGTTAAATGTTTTACATAAAGAACCCTCTTATCATCATTAAAGGTCTTACATCATTCATACATACAAGACTAAGATACTTTAGCCTCCTAAGTCAAGACATCACATATTCACTTTTATACATGCATCAAGTATTGGACACAAGTCAACCAGTACAACACACAACATAATTCACTTTAGCACATATTACATGTCATACTAGAAGCACATAGGAACAACCATTATAATCTATAAATCATCCTATACAGTAGTATATCATGTTCAATACAAGATTAATAGACTAATATAGTCAACTAGGAACAAACATCCATCCACTCTAAGACTACACACATGAACACATAGTCATATTCTAACATCTTCAATACAAGATCACATACTTTCATACTACATCACATATAGGTATATATGATCATACTTCACATAATCACTACACGAAACATCACATTACTTCAAGTAATTGCTGACAAGTCCATGTTCATCATATTACTTAAAATAACGCCGACAATACCACATCAATTTACATAAAATCGCCACCATCAGTGGATTAAACCAATCACAACATAATTGAAGTCCAATTAACATTAAATAAAAGGAAATATATCAGAGTAACACCACTCCATCATCAACACTTCAATCTAATGCTAAATCATCGAATTCAATATCATAAGGCACTTACCCATGTCCATGAACACCAATTCCGTGCATAAACTATAATACTCAATGAAATCTAAGTCAATTCATTTCATTTCATTCATAGGCTAGTGTGAACACCAATTATACTTATGATGTAGTTTAAGACTTTCATCGGGTTCGTTGTGCAATGATCAAGAATGACCTAGTGTCATTACTATAGTCTAGCTCACCTCCTGATTATCCAATGCTATCACCTTTGGTATCATTCATTTCATTATGTGAATCATTTGAGGCTGGCCTCATTCATTCATGGGGAACATTAACTTTAATTGATATAGATCATGTGAGCATTATGAAATCTAGTGTCTCCCCCACACTAAAAAGAGGTTGAATCACTGGCCAAAGTGACCCAAAAATTGCTAGTGTACATGGAAATTGAACACCGCAAGGTCCCTATATTGGTAGTATAGATTCGAAGACTAGAAGATATAAGAAGATCCTTACCCGGCATTCCGAACAGTCTCATCTCATGACAGTTACGTGAACCTCTTTCCTTCCCAAAATAAAACATCACCGTCCATAGCTAGTCTATTGGTGCTCAGTATAAAGTTCTATTACATTTATCTCATAGATCAATAGATGATTTCTCATGTCATCATTAGTTTTAAGTGTGTTAATTTAAATACTTTCATTCGAGTGTTCATAGACACTGGTCTCTTTATTAACTTTACACTCTTATAGGTGAGTACATTTTTGTAACGTTTACTTATGCACATTTGATCATGTTGTCACCACATTATTAAACTTTGGCACATTTGCTCTTCATTATTACTCACCCCTTGTTACGTGAATGTTCATTTAATAATATGCTAATGCACTTGGGCATATACTATGTTTCACACTCTTACTCTACTATTCTAGGGTTTCATCGTTTTGTTGTTCATTTCATCACTTCATTGTTCATTTTATCATTTCATTGTTCATTTCATCATTTCATTATGTGCCAATGCAATTGGCCATTTAGTGTGTTTTACGCTCCTACATGACCCTTCTAGGGTTACATCATTTCATTACATACATCTTAGGTTCACTTATTTTAAATGTATGCTAGACTTGTGGGTCTATACATACAAGCCATGAGGCTTCGTTCATTATTCGTTTAAGTAATTCATATCTTCCTAAGATTATGTGGTACGACACATATGCTTCTTGTATGTATGACAAGATCTCGATTTTGATTGAAGTAGGTATCCGGTTTCGAATCCCTTGGACAACACTTACATTTTTCATTTGTTTTATTATGGTCCACACGGCTTGGGGACCCAACATCAAGCCACAATGCCTTCATTTTCTTTTAATTATTTTTCTTTACATTTTGTCTTTCATGGTAAAGGGGTTGTGGGATCGAACCCGCACAACCCCTTTTTATTTTAATTTCTTTTTACATGGCTTCTTCGAGTGGACTATGAGGTTGTGGGATCGAACCGCCACAACCTCACTCTATTTGTTTTCATTTAACTCTTTTTTTCTGTATAGAGTTCGTGGGTTTGATTCACACGGCTCACACTTATTTTCTCCTCATTTTACCTTAACCTTGAAATAGAGGTAGTGGGTTCAAATCCAACTCCTCTCATTTCATATTTTCATACTTTATTTTCTAGCCAAGATCATGCTCCGAATCCCCTTCACCACATCCCTTTGTACCTACTTATTTTCATTATTTTAACATGGTGAGGTCACAGGTTCAATCCCCAGTGATCTCACATATTTTATTTAATTTTTCATAATATGAAAGTTCCTCCAGCTTGGCCGAAACTCTTTAACAAGATGCTGGAAATTTTTGCAGCCTATTTTCTCACTTCTTTAACATTAAATATTTAGACGTTTTAGGTAGTTTTTTAGTGAGTTTCATTAGGTGTATTTTGAAGATTATCATTCGATAAACAATTGCACTCAAATAAGCATCTTTACATCACATATGAACATCACGATTTACATAAACATGAATAAATGAAATACAAAGAACTAACTTAACATTTTACAGCCTTAAACCCAAGGATCATAGTCATGTTTCATTTTGCACACACATGCACATAGTTTCAGATCTCATAGGTGATCCTTCATACGATTTCAAACACACATACATGAACATATTCATCATGAAAACACAACACACACCTAATATCTACCAGCAAGCATACCCAACCTACTAATCATTGGCAGCTAGTGACAGGAACATGCAATGGGGAACAACCCTAATTTCAGATTCAACATACCAAACCTTAGGGGTCTCTTGGGAAAGGGACAAAGAGAAAGAGAACCCATACATTTTTGACGTTCAAACCTTGACTTGCTTCCTAAAAACTTCTCCAAACACATGTCCAACACTGAAATTCCAACACCCTACTCGACGGGAAACCTTCACTTTGCCTACGTGATTGATTAACATTTGTTTTTCTTATATTTTTGTGTGAGTTCTTCAAGTGTAAAGAACCTTGGTAAATTTTCTGTTCTTGAATGTTATTTGGTAGAGAGAAACGTGAATGGGAAAGAGAATGATCGTGAATGATAAGGAGATAGAGGTGAGAGAGTTAGAGTTTTATTAGACTTAGAACTCTAGTTTAGGACTTAAACAAATAAGGTTTTATTAAATGATAAAAAAAATCTTACTTTCCTTTCATTTTCAATCACTTAATAATAACAAATATTAATTAATTACATTAATTTACAAACTAAAACTAAAACAAAATTAATTCATTGCTTCCCCCTAGGTTCGAACCCGGGTAGAGAAAGACTTCACTCTAAGGGCCAATTTTTGCCCTCTCTTCCAAAAATTCCACTCCACCTTACTTAATTAAATAAATATTTATATTAAATAAATACTTATATTTAGGGTAATTATGATACTACCCCTTATCCATGAAAATGACCATTATACCCCTAGACCCTCCAAAGATATGATTTCCCCTTTTTAAGTCCGGTAAAGACTCATCCGAGTAAATCTTCATATTAGGGATCCCTAAATGGCCGGACCCAGCCTTTAATATCTCAAATAACTCCCCATGTTAGTTGGCTTGGCTGTTGTAAGGGTTCATAGGTTTGGTTCTATGCGCATCAATCGATGTGAACCCAGTCTAATCGTAGTAGGCATTCTAGGCACATTATCCCCCCGTAAGGAATTTTCATCCCAGAATGACACTACTAACTATTTTGCGTAATGCCGGTCAGATCATAACATAGTTAGTATACACAATCAAGAAATAGCAACAAAGAATTGACAGATAAGGAAACTTAGACTTTAAAGTAGGAAGTCTAACCTCAAGAGATGAAAAGATGGGGGTAGCGGGATCTTATATCGTCCTTGGACTCCCACGTAGCACCCTCAACAAGATGATTCCTCCATAATACCTTCACTGTGGCAATATCCTTGTTCCTCAGCCGCTTGACCTGTCTATCTAAAGTCTCAACAGGTACCTCCTCATAGGACCAATTTTCATTAACCCCCAAAGCTTCGACAGGTAGAATCGATGTTGGATCGCCTAGGCATTTCTTTAACATATAGACATGAAAGACTGGATGAATACAAGCTTGTTCCGCAGACAATGCCAACTAATAGTCCACCTCTCCCACATGCTGTAGGATCTCATATGACCCAACATACCTCAGACTCAACTTTCCCTTCCTGCCAAACCTCATCTCCCCCTTCATAGGTGATATCTTTAAATAGACATGGTCATCAATATCAAACTCTAAGGGACATTTCCTATTGTCTGCATAAGACTTCTGCAGACTCTAAGCTGTAGTCAACCTTTCCCTAATAATTCTGACCTTCTCTAAGGCCTCATGAATGATTTCAGGACCCAAAATGGCTGACTCTCCAACCACAAACCACCCAACTGCAGACCTACACCTCCTACAATAGAGTGCCTCAAACAGTGCCATCCTAATGATGGAGTGATAGTTTTTATTATACGAGAACTCTATCAAAGGCAGATGGTCAACCCAACTACCCTTGAAATAAATCATACATGCCCTCAACATGTCCTTCAATGTTTTAATTGTACTCTCTGCATGCCCATCAATAAGAGGATAAAAGGCAGTGTACTAAGCTTCACTTGCGTGCTTAAGCTCTTATGGAAGGATATTCAAAAATGGGAAGTGAACTGAGATCCTCTATCTGTAATGATAGACAAAGGAATCCCATCCCATCTCACAATCTCATCAATGTAGAGTTTCGCATAGTCCTTGGCTCTGTAAGTAGACTTCACAGGGATAATGTTGGCAGACTTAGTTATTCTTTCCACAATAACCCATATGAAGTCATGCTATCTCTTAGTCTTCGGATGACCAATCACGAAATCCATATTAATGGCCTCCCATTTCAAAGTCGGAACCTCAATAATCGGAGTAAGACTGCAAGGCTTAAGATGTTATTCATTAACCTCTTGAAAATTAGGTCACTTGTCCGCATAATCTACAATGTCCTTCTTCATTACATCCTACTAAATGATATATTTAAGATCACGATACATCTTGGTGGAACCTGGATGTATGGAGTATCTGAAACCATGGTCCTCTACAATGATCCTAGTCCGCAAATCATCCACATCTGGCACACATATCCTGTCCTAGTACCTAAGTTTGTCATCATCTCCAAAAGTAAAAGACTCATTCATCTTAACCAACACTGAGTCCTTCAGCTTCATCAACACAGGATCAAGATGCTCACCCTCCTTGACTTCAACTACTAAGGATGATTCAGAACTAGATTTAAATGAAACACCCCCACTAGAAGATTAAACTAACCCCACACCAAGTCTTGCCATTCCATGTATATATTTCACCAACTCCTTCTTCCCATCCTCAACGTGGTTTATATTTCACATGCTCATCCTACTCAAATCATCAGCTACAACATTAGCTTTACCTAGATGGTAGTGGAAATTCATGTCATAGTCCATCAACAACTCCAACCATCTCCCATTACGTAGATTCAACTCTCTCTGTGTGAACACGTACTAGAGACTCTTGTTGTCTGTGAACACATCGACATGCACCCCATACAAGTAGTTCCTCCTTATCTTTAGTGCAAACACCAAAGCTGCCAAGTCCAGGTCATGAGAGGGATAATTGTTCTCATGAACCTTGAGCAATATGGACGCATAAGCTATAACCTTACAACCTTGCATAAGAACACAACCCAAACAAATCCTAGATGCATCGCAATAAATAGTTTAATTCTAACCAAAGTTAGGCAAATTAAGCATCGGGGCTAAAGTGAGTCTGTCCTTGAGCTCTTGGAAACTCTTTTGACAAGTCTCCGTCCATTCAAACTTGGAATTTTTCTTAGTCAAAGCAGTTAGTAAGGTAGCAATGTAAGAAAAACCATCCACGAACTTGCGGAAGTAACAAGCCAATACCAAGAAGCTACGGATATTTGTGGGAGTAAGAGGTTTTCGCCAGTTCTTAACAACCTCAGTATTCTTGGGATCTACCTCCACACCTTTTTAAGACACAACATGACCCAGGAAGGTCACTAATCTAAGCTAGAAGTCACACTTGCTGAATTTGGCATAGAACTGATCTTTTCTAAGTACTTGCAAGGTTAGTGGCAAATGTTGTTCACGGTCTTCCTTGGTCTTAGAGTAGATGAGAATTTCATCGATGAATACTATGAATAAAGAGGTATGGTATTAATGGAAGACACTGTTCATGAGATCCATAAATGCAATAGGATCATTAGTAAGACAAAATGACATAACTAGAAACTTGTAATGACCATAACGGGCATGAAAGGCTGTATTAGAAACATCGTCATCCCTAATCCTAAGCTGATGGTACCCTGGACAAAGATCAAAATTCGAGAAGAAACTAGAATCTTTGAGCTGATCGAACAAGTCATCTATTCTGGGATGTGGATACTTATTCTTGATAGTGATTTTGTTGAGTTGTCGTTAATCGATACACATTTTAAGGGTTCCATCTTTCTTTTTCATAAACAACACTGGAGCGCCCCAATGGGATATTCTCGGGTGAATAAAACCCTTATTAGTGAGATCTTTCAACTGCAGCCTCAACTCTTTAAGTACAGCTTGAGTCATTCTGTAAGGAGAAATTGAAATTGGTTTTGTATCGGGTTCTAAGCAGATACCAAAGTAAATCTCTCGAGGGGAGGAACTCTAGACAAATCATTAGAAAATACATCTCGGAACTCATTCGTTAAAGGCATTAAGTCTATGGATGGAATGTCATGATCTAAATAAGTAACACTCACAAAATGACACAATAACCCCTTGGACATTATTTTATTTTCTTTAAGGTTCGAAATAAATGGATTAGGATGACTCTAGTTGTAACCCTCCAAGACTAGCTCTTCTTCATCAAGGAAACAAAATCTCAAAACCCTACTACGACAATCCATGCAAACAGTCTTACCACATACAACTATTAGGCTATCATTGTATATTGTATTAGTTATTACATTTTCCCCTAAAAGTGTGCTAACAACAATAGGATCATGCAGAACTTCAAGAAATATCTCAAAAGTGAGAGCAAGCAAAGGAGTTACAAATGAAAGCGTAGACCCTAAATCAATTAAAGTATAAAAAGAAGTTGAGAATACTTGCAGCATACATGTGACCACATCAGCGGACTTCTCCTACTCTTCCCTACCCTTTAGGGAGTACAACTTTTTCCTCTTAGGAGGCTTGGCAGCTGCTGCATCCTATGGATTATACTAGGTTGAGAATTACCTCCTGCCTGACCTCTTTTATATGGGAAGTCCCTAACCATGTGCCCGCTCTTGCCGCAACCGAAGCAGGCATTAGTGTCGTGTCTTCACTCTTCACTGTGACCACGGATACACTTAGCACAATCTTTTCTGGGACGCTGCATCTCACCTCCATTGCCCATCCTAGGATAAGGTTTTCTTACTCTAGGTGATGTAATCCTTTGAGAGTTAGAGTTCACTGAACTATTTGCCCCTTTTTGAACCTCGGCTTCTCACGGACGTAAAAATTTTTTCTGTGGCCTCCATAGCTTGGACCTGCCTGATATCTAGGCTTAGGCCTCCTAGAATCATGAATGTCCCTCTTCTTACGGTTGTGCTATACCTGTTGGACATGCACAATAAACCTGTATAGGTCCATGTTATAATAGAGCATCGTAGACCGACACTACTCCTTCATATATCTGTTGATTCTTGTGAGAAACCTGCTCAAATCATCACTGTTGTTAGATACAAGGGAAGTAGCATACCTGGATAGTTCAACAAACTTCAGGGAATGCTCCATGACTGTCATGGATCCCTGCTTATGGTTGATGAACTCCGCAACCTTGGCCTTCCTCATATCTCTAGAAAATAATCACTCCAGAAAGGTTGTCTTAAATAGCTCCCAAAAGACTCGAACTATGCCCAAAACTCGGCTATCTTTCCACATCTTGCACCAAGTCTGTGCAACATCCCTGAGTTGATAGGAAGCCAACTCTGCTTTCTTAATATCTGTGGCCCCCATAGCCACAAAGATCTTATGCACTTTATCCACAAAATCCTGAGAATCCTCTGAAGTCTTATACCCTATAAAAATAGGAGGATTCATCCTTGTAAAGTCTCTCAACCATTGATCCATACTAGGAACCGGTGGGTTCTCCCTCTTAACCGGTGGGCCTACATAGTGATGTCTTGTGCTATCTAGGATAGAGATGTCTGCGCCTAGACATAAGTGATCCAGCAGGGTTAATCGGCATAACTACTCCTTCACCTGTAGCATGGGGTGGAACCTGATTGTCCTCAACAGCTGCTCCTCCTCTCCTTTGACCAATTGTTCTCCTAGTATTAATTCTCCGAAAAGAACAAGGATTGATGTTATACACTCTAATAACATCAAAAAATAAGACATTAAGAAAGGCACGATAAGATTAGAAGAATGAAAATTTTCTTACGTATCATGCAGTCTGTATTTCAGGATAGTGGTGCACTTTACTACCATGAATTAGTAACGAGTCAATGTGTTTGATGTGAAATTATTATCCTTGGAATTAACCTAGTGTTGTTATACAAATATTGTCACAACTGGAATCTAGACCCAGACTAGACCGACGTGATTGACCTCTCAATGGTCGTAGACAAGCCTATATACGTCATTCTTACTTCATCTAGGTTAACTTTAGTGGAAAATTTGAACTTTTTGGTTTATTATTTCATGCTAAACATTTTAAACTTAAAATCATAGGCTTTCACAAATTAACAATCTAATGTAAAGATAATCAAATCAATATTATAGTTTATAATTTCATTAACGCATTTTTGCCAAAACTACTCCAATACAAAGTCTTAACAATAGTTAAAAGAAACACTAGTGGAACATGTTCCACTAGATATAGCCTACATATAGGACATATAATAACGATATACATCCTCGAAAGAATTAGTGCCTACCAAGTCCCGGATAAAAGCGCCACGTCCGGTTACGTGCAACGTCAACCTGTAAGCTCTAGCGTCCACCTGTGTCTACACCTAAAATTGTTGAATTGTATGATATTAGTGCACACTTGTACTAACTATGGGTATATGAAAGGACACACCAAGGACATGCATGATTAAGAACAGCTCTTACCTAACAAAATGATTATGGAAAGTCAAGTCAAAAGACTTGCCAAATCGGGATTAGGAAAGTTAGTGAGCTTTCAAAATTTGAATTAGGAAAGTCAGGGGACTTGCCCAATTTGAATTAGGGAAGTCACGGGACTTGCCAAATTTTGTTTAGGTAAGTCATGCCATGACGTTAACATGCATCATTATATGTATCATACTATACACAACACATAATATCTTACAAAAGTACATAACATATTAAATATAGCACAAAACATATTTCATATTATTCTTTCATATACCATGAGACCTTGGAATTGTAGATTTTACATCAAGACATCCTAAAAATGTGGTCTCAACATATGGAACCTCAACAAGGAAGCCTTCTCTAGCAGACTCAGAGTGTGCATCATTCATTCATACGTACTTTATTAAATTTCATTAAGTCTAGTGTGAACACCTGATATACCTAGGATGTAGTTTAATACTTTCATCATATTTGATGTGCAATGATCAAGAATGACCTAGTGTCATTACTTGAGTCTAGATCACCTCTTGATTATTCTATCCTAACACCTTCGGTATCATTCATTTCATTGTGTGCATCATTTGACGCTGTCCCCAATAATTCAAGGGGAACTTTAACTTTAACCGACATAGATCATGTGAGCATTATGAAATCCAGTGTCTTCCCCACACCGAAAAGTGGTTGAATCACCGACCAATGTGGTCCAAAACTTACTAGCGTACATGGGAATTGAACCCCACCAGATCCCTATATTGGCAGTATAGGTTCGAAGACTAGGAGATATAAGGAGACCCATAACTGGCATTCTAGATAGTCCCATCTCATGAGACTTACGTGAACCTCCGCCCTTCCCAAAAGAAGGCATCACCACTCATAGTTAGTCTATTGGTGCTCAGTATAAGGTTCCATTACATTGAACTAATACGTCATGGGAGTTGGCTTCCAATATGAGGACATCATAGCTCAATAGAGAATTTCTTATTTTATCATTAGTATTGAGTGTGTTAATCTCAATACTTTCATTAGATTGTTCATAGATAGTTGTCTCTTCATTAACTTAATCTCTCATAGGTGAGTACGTTTTGGTAACATTTACATAGGCTCATTGGAGATTGCTCTCATCTTTTACATTAGCCTCATATAATGTTGTCACCACATTCATTCGTATTAGCTCATTTGCTCTTCATATTTACTCACCCATTGTTACGTGACTGTTCATTTCATCATATGCTAATGAACTTGTCCATTTAAAGTGGTTCATCATTTTGTTGTTCATTTCATCACTTTATTGTTTATTTCATCATTTCATTGTTCATTTCATCATTTCTTTGTTCATTTCATTATGTGCAAATGAAATTGGTCATTTATTGTGTTTTACACTCTTACATAACCCTTCTAGGGTTACATAATTTCATTATATACATCTTAGGTTTCACTTATTTTTAACGTATGCTAGACTTATGGGTCTATACATACAAGCAATGAGGCTTCGTTCATAGTTCGTTTAAGTGATTCATATATTCCTACGATTATGTGGTACAACACTTATGCATCTTGTATGTATGTCAAGATCTCAATTTTGATCTAAGAAGGAAGCATTATTCTTGAATATTTATTTCACGTATGACTTATGTATCAATACGGAATTTGGGCAAGGGAACCCAGTTCGAATCCCTTGGACAACACTTACATTTTTAATTTGATTTATTTTTGTCCACACGGCTTGGGGACCCAAGATCAAGCACCAACACCTTCATTTTCTTTTAATTTCTTTTATTCAAAATTTTTCTTTCTTGGCCGAGGAATTATGAGATCGAACCTCCACAGCCCCTTTCTATTTTAATCTCTTTTTCCATGGCTTGTTCGAGTTGACTATGAGGTTTTTGATTGAACCCCCACAACCTCACTTAATTTTTTTCATTTTAACTCTCTTTTTCCGCCTAGAGTTCGTGAGATTGATTCTCATGCGTAACACTTATTTTCTCCTCATTTTTCCTTAAGCTTCAAATAGAAGTTGTGGGTTTAAATCCCACTCCTCTCACTTCTTATTTTCATACTTTATTTTTTAGCCAAGACCATGCTGCGAATGCCCTTCACCAAATCCCTTTTTACTTATTTATTTTCATCATTTTTAATATGGTCAGGTCACTTGTTCAATCGCCAGTGATCTCACTTATTTTAATTAATTTTTAATAGCATGAAAATTCTCCTAGCTTGGCCGAAACTTATTAAGAAGATTCTGGAAATTTATTCAGCCTATTTTATTACTTCTTTAACATTAAATATTTAGACGTTTTAAGAAGTGTTTTTTTGAGTTCATTAGGTACATTAGCAAGATTTCATTCGATAAAGAATTGCACTCAAACCTGTATCTTTACACCACTTATGAACATCACGATTTACATAAATATGTATACATGAAATACAAAGAACAAACATCACATTTTAGAGGCTTAAACGCTAGGGACATAATCATGATTCACAATGCACACACATGCACATAGTTTCAGATCTCATAGGGGATCCTTCATACGATTTCAAACACACATACATGAACATATTCATCACGAAAACACAGCACACACCTAATATCTACCAGAAAACATACAAAACCTACGAATCATTGGGAGCTAGTGACAAGGACATGCAATGGGGAACAACCGTTGATTTCGGATTGAATATACTAGTCTTAGGGGTCTATTGGGAAAGGGACCAAGAGATAGGAAAACCCATACCTGTTTGAAGTTAAAACCACGAACAGATGCCCAAAAACCTCTCCAAACACATGTCCAACACTGAAATTCCGATGCCCCACTCGACGGAAAACCTTCTCTTTGCCTAAGTCATTGATTAACGTCCATTTTTCTTATTTTTCGTGTGATTTCTTCAAGTGTGAAGAACCTTGGTAAATTTTATGTTCTTGAATGTTATTTGGAAGAGACAAA
Source organism: Solanum lycopersicum (assembly GCF_036512215.1). Lineage (NCBI taxonomy): Eukaryota > Viridiplantae > Streptophyta > Magnoliopsida > Solanales > Solanaceae > Solanum > Solanum lycopersicum. The sequence goes on along the minus strand of NC_090801.1, from coordinate 26,069,865 downwards.
CGTGAATGGGAAAGAGAATGTTCGTGAATATTAAGGATAAAAATGTGAGAGAGTTAGACTTTTATTAGGCTTAAGAGTCTAGTTTAGGACTTAGTCAAATAAGGTTTTATTAAAAGACAAAAAATATGAGTTAAGTTTTTTTAAAATCAGCTAATAATAATAAATATTAATTAAATATATTAATTTACCAAATTAAATTAAAACAAATTTAATTCAATGCTTCCACCTAGGTTCGAACACGGGTGGATCAAGACTTCACTCTGAGGGTCAATTTTAGGCAATCTCTCCCCCAAATGCTCCTCCACCATATTAATTAAATAATTAATTATATATTTAGAGCAATTAGGATACTATCCTTAGCCAGGAAAAGGATCATTTTACCCCTAGACCCTCCAAACTTAAGATATCCCTTTTTAAGTCCGGTAAAGACTCATCCGAGTAAATCTTCACATTCGGGAGCCCTACATGGTTGGACCCAACCATTCCTTGCTCAACTAACTCCCCAAGTTAGTTGGCTTGGCTGTCGTAAGGTTTCAGAGTTCTGGTTCAATGCTCATCAATCTGTGTAAACCCAGTCTAATAGTTGGCATTCTAAGCATATTAAACATTATTTAGCATAGCCATTTTTAAGGTTGTTATACATACGCACCCTTAGCATATCATAACGTAAGATAATAGAAAAATATAAAATTTAAAATTTCTTTTGAACAATATAATCAACATAAATTGCATAAGCAATGGTAAGTCTTTACTACACTTTTGTCTCAAACCATATATTCTCTTAAACAAAACTCTTGCGACACAGCCCATAAAGAGTACAAAACATAAAACAATAAGAAAAATGTATAAGTACCCCTCAACCTATGCCTGAAATCTCAAAGACACAATTATACTATACTAAAGTCATATAACCCCCCCCCCCAGAACCTATTTTATAAGTAATATTTTACCCCTTTCGGCGTACATGACACTAACTTGAAGAAAAAAGGTCAACCAACATTGGGCTCACAAGATAGTTCAGTGTAGGCTGAAAAGGGGTAGAAAATTATTAATAAAATAAGTTCAGGGAGATAATAAAACCTTTGTATAGTATAACCGTGTCTCTAAAATTTTGGCCATAGGTTGAGAGGGTACTTGTGCATTATCCCTAAATAATATGATGGGTTTGTCCTCGAAGATATGACGATTAACCAACTCTTAAACTATTCTTCCACCAAACGAAACCTAGCCTCCAAAGGAACTCAATCTATAAAACCTTACATTTAATAAAAATTTACAAGTATGAGTTAGTAAAAAAAGTGCTAAATATGAAATCTAGAACTAAGTCAAAATAGAATCTTAAATGGGTTTGTCAACACAAGAAATAAGCATAAGAGATAATAACATAGTCATAGCATATTCTCAGTCATAAGCATCACATAATTTTATGTCAACATAAGACATAGTTAATGAAAATTAGAGGTCAGTTAACATCATACAAAATAATTGAATCTTTGTACTCTAGACCATAATAGAACAATTATCAAGTAACCTCAAAAGCATATATGCGCAAAAAAAGAATAACATTTTATAATACTAACCAATCCAAGTATTCCATTAGGTCACTCTAATCACATTCTATATACATAGTAAACTCTTAAGCTTCTTTACCATAAGGGAACCATACTCCTAAGTAATCTCAAGGTACACTTGTGCAATGATTTAAAGCCATCCCACACTACCCTTCACACTAAGCATTACCCTGCATTCATCCTAGTCATATTTACCCTCATTTGGTCTTACTATTGGCTTACTAATTGTACACAATAGAACTATAAACATTAGTCAAACACTTATTGTAAGGTAAGTATAGTAACAACGCAAGTTAAAATACACTACATAAAGGAACCATCATACCTAGACATAAGTCACCCTTCATACTTAGCCTTAAGTCATACTTAGGCAATGTATCAATAGCATCACATACTACTATCCTCACTAAGTACTCATTTAGTACTAGGAAAGTGAATGAGGGTCGATTTATCTTTATCGAACACCACCCCTGGATGTCTTCAAAAGTCTGCAACACTCTACCTATCCTACTCACATTTTTACTAAGTATAGAAATACTTAAGGAAACAAACTTAAAACAATGAACAACACTTTACAGGAAACTCTTCCCAACATTATTTAATCTCAGAGTCAACACAAGGAAGGCTTCACAAATTTGTTCTAAGGCCAGATCAAGAAGGCTTTACAAATTTTTTCTAAGGCCAGATCAATCTCCCCTACATTTGACGAAATTTCCACCCGTTAAAATTTCTGCACATGGCAGTTACAAGCTACAATTACAAACGACAATTACAAGTGAAACCTGTTCAACACTTTTCATTAGAGGATTTAAACTAATGTTTCAAACAACTATATTTCTAACAAATAGAATATAATTTAAATTGCATCATTATCAACACGAAATAACAATATTCTAACACTTAGAATATTTAAGCCTATATTCAACCACTTAGAATATTTTAGCCTTCTTCCAACACTTAAAATATTTCAGCTGTCGTCCAGTATTAATTTTATTTCAGCAATCTATGTGAATGCCTTTGTCTTGCCATCGTCAAATCTGCACAACCTTTCCTTGTAAAGACAACACACTTCCTTTCCGATAACTCCATCCCACACATATGCCTTGCACGTCCAAGCTGTTTTGCCAACACCCAAGCACATTGAACCTTTATTGCACTATTTTTCTTAAATCCATGCCAAGACCAATGCCCAAGTCCTTGTCATGCCTGAACGTAGTTAGATCAACTAATTTACAGGTCTAGAAGACGACCCAAACAACTTGAACACGATGTACTCGTTGAGACTTTTTTGAGATAGTCATTGACTTGAGCATCGAACTACCATAAGTATTTTGCTTTCTCCCAAACTACATCTGTTGAACTTTTGCCTTTCCAATGACTCGAAAATTCTGTCTTTGTACTTTTATTCCTTGTGCCCAAAATCCGATGATCAACGATCTTCTCTATTTCAGCATCAAAATGTGTAGATACTAATGGAGGATCCCTCTTTGACCAGTTTCTCTCAGAATAATCTCATCTACAAGTAAGGTTTCAAGAAACTCACATGGAAAGTGCGATGAAATTTAAACCTTTTTTGGAAGCTTTAACCAATAAGCAACTTCGCCCACACATTTCACCACTTTGAATGTACCACATACTTAAGAGTCAAAACCTGATGTTTGTTTTCCTTACAATATGTTTACAGATTTGTGGAGTAAAATTCATCAATATTTGTGACCCACATTAAACTCAACTAAGCATGATGTTGATCATATACTTCTTAAATCGCCGCAGAGTCTTGCACATGTTGTCTTGTTTATCAGATAACATTTCAAGTCTGTCCCCTGCAACCCTGTACGCTGCTGGACAGTTTCCCTGATTTTTAGACTTAGCAACATCTAGTGGCTTCATAGGTTGTTTGCCTAAAACAATTTCAAAAGGGCCCATTTCTGTTGTAGATTACTTGGAAGATTATATCAAAATTGTGCAGTCTGTAACAATGCAACGCAGTTCCGTTTACTTGTTGTCACATAATTCCTCAAGTATCCTTCCAACAACTGAATTGTTTATGTCTGTCCATCTGTTTGTTGATGTTTTAAAGTAGAAAATAGCAACTCAGTTCCCATCATATTGAACAAACCTGTTAAAAACCTGCCAGTGAACCTTTTATCCCTATCACTTACAATATAAGCCCAAACACCAAAATGTCAGCCCAAACACCTAAGTATATAACCAGATATTTATTGATTAGATCATCCTCAATCTCATATGAACATAATTCAAGTTCACCAATCAAAACAAAATATTTTTGAAACATGTCAACCACTACCATAATGAATACTTCGCCATCTACCTTAGGAAACCCAGAAATGAAATTCATGCTTACCGACAATGAAGAACTTTCAAGAATAGGCAAAGGCTGCAACAAACCTACTTCTATCTTTTGTTTAGTCTTGTTTACTTGACAGACATGATAAGCTATCTTTGCATATTCCTCTATATCATTTTTCATCTTTTGATAGAAATAACATCCTTTCAACACCCGGATATCCTCCCAAAGCATAATTATATGCCTCTTTCATCAAGTGTTTATGCAATCAAACCTGAGTTTGTACAGCGATTCTCCCCCTGCCATTAAAATAGAGTAGATCCTTCTCGTTCCAATACCGTCTCATTGTGCCATCTTGCACTTGACCCATCCACTTAATATATAATGATTAATTTGCATAACACAACTTCATTCTATCAAAGAAATTATTTTCAAGTTAATATACTGCAGCAAATACCTATTTTCCACTAAATACATCAGCAACCTGGTTGTGTTTCCCTCGCTTATGCTCCCACATGAAATCATCTTCTGCCAAAATTTCTTGCCACCCTTTTTAGGACTCAATTTTTTCTGCGTCTTGAAAAATGTATTGGCTACATTATCAATTCTAATCATAAATCGAGTACCTAAGAGATAGACTCTCCATACCTGCAAACAGTGTACAAAAGCAACCATTTCCTTCTAGTCTTCTGAATATATCTGCTCAACATTATTCAATTTTTGACTTTTTAAGGCCATAGGATGACCTTCCTGCATTAACACGCCACCAATAGATTTATCAGACACATCATTGTGAACTTCAAATTGTAACTCAAAATCAGGCAATTTGAGTATTGGTTCGATTGCAATAGCTTTCTTTGAATTCTTAAATGTTTCACCACATCGTTCAGACCATACCGATTTAGTATCCTTCTTCAAAAAATCTGTCGAAGTTGCTAAGCTTTTTGAATAATCAGCAATGAAATCCTATAATAGTAATCCAACCCAAGAAACGATAAAAAATCCTTAACATGACGAGGTGCTTGCCAATCAAAAATGGCCTACACTTTCTTAGGATCCATTCAAACATTGTTTTTACCAACAATATACCCCAACAAATTTATCTCTTGTTGAGCAAACTCACACTTTTCCATCTTAACATAAAGTGTGTATTTTCTCAATTGAGACAGGACAAAACTTAGGTAATCAAGATGTGTCTACAATGTTCGACTACAAATAACAATATCATCTAGATAGAAAACTACAAAATCATCAAGATAGTCAAACAGTACATCATTCATCAAATTGCAAAACGTAGTTCAAGTATTAGTTAGCCAAAATGGCATAACAAGGTACTCATACTAACCATAACTAGTTACATACGTAGTCTTTGGTTCATCACTTTCTGCTATTCTAACCTTCCCAATAACCTACCCTGTGATCAAACTTAGTGAACTAATATGCCTTACTCAACCTGTCCATCAAATTCTATCACCAATGAAACTAAATATTTATTTTTCATAGTTGCCTTATTTAGCGCTACGAAGTCTCTACACATACTCATCGTCCCATCCTGTTTCTTTTTGATCAAAACATGGGCATCGTAGGGAGATTTAGATGGTTTAATCAAACCAGCATCCAACAAACCATAACTGTTTATGCAATTCAGCCAACACCTTGGGATCCATACTATAAGGATCTTGTGCAGAAGAAAATGTACCTGGCAGAAACTCAATATTATGATCAATATAACTTCTTGGTGGTAACTGCTTTTGTAACCCAGGCGGCATAACATCAGCATATTATTTCAACAATTCAGCAACACAATAAGGAACTTCTACCATAACATCAGTCTTCAATTTGAATAAGGCAGCATGTATAGTGTCATCACCCTTCTTCAACCCTTTGTCGATTGACATAGCAGACAACAACATTCCTTCTTTACTAAATTTCCCGAATGGATGAACACCCTTAATAAATCCAGCATTGCTTTCATTTATAACCATCACTACATCTAAATGTTGAAATGGAACAAACTAGAATTTTTTTACAAAATCAATCCCAAGTATGATCTCAAATTCACCAAGTGGCATCACCATCAAATTATGTTTTTCCACCCCATTTCAAGTCGATATAGACACTCCATAATTCTCAAAATGGCATGTGGCTTAGTATTGACTATTTTAACGTAGGAAGTGCTTTACTAAACTTTAGCCCCCATTTTGTAGAAATTTTCACATCCACAAATGTACGTGGTGCCCCCTATATCAACCATTGCCATCACATGTTGTTCTTTAACCCTCATTTCTATGTGAATTAGTGGAGCATCGGGATTTGAAGTATAGGACGTTCCTCCAACGTTATTAACCAACGTAATGTGATTGAAGGGCAATCCCAATGGATTTGCCATAGCAGTCACATTTTCTTCTTCCCCATCTCTTTGGTTCACACTCCCAGCAAGCAAAACATTAACTTTTCCCGGTTTTGACAAGACTTAGCCAAATGAGGACCACTACAAGTCTAACAGACCTTCGAATTACCATCTTTATTCTTTGGTCTGTCTTTACAATCCTTCAGTGGTGCCTTCCCTTTGACATTCGTATTGTCCTTACGATTATCCTTTTACCATTTACCATTCTTGTGGCCCTTTTTCTTAGTTTTTGAAGTAGAACGAACATCAGTCACAGGACTAGTCGTCCAGAAATCAAGTAACGAATCTGCAACAACAATTGCACTAGGAAGATCTTTAACATTCTACCTCTGATGTCCGTTTTGAGCCCAGCCTTGCATACCCGAAATGAAGTAATGTAATTTATTCTCATCGAATATATTTTGGATGTGTAAAATCACATAGGTAAATTCTTTGATGTATTCCTTCACCTAACTTGTCTTCTTAGTCTTTTAAACTTGTCCCTTGGGAGACAAGAGGCATTGCTATGAAGAAATTGATCGCACTTTTCTTTAATTATTTTATCCCAGGTATCAATTATGGGTCGTCCAACACTAACATCTCTGCATTTTGAGTCCCCCACAAAATTTTATCATCACCCATCAAGTGCATTGTAGTAATGTTTGACATTTCAGCGTTAGACACACTACAATAGTAAAATATTGTTCCATATCACAAATGAATTTTTCCATTTCTTTAGCACTTCTTATGCCACCAAAGCATTTTTGTTCTTGAATTTTTACATTAGACAATTCACCACAATTTGAACTCAATGTTGCCACGGCCTGAATCTGTACAACGATCCCTATGTGAAGATTTTCATTTTCGTTCTAAATTCCCTCCAGTTGTAGTGTAATTGCGTCACACACAACATTCGCTCTGAACTCTCTCAGCGTTCAACCTCAAATTCACGATTTGTGTCGAAAGACCCACAAATACTGGGTCTTCCGTAGTCTTATCCGTGACCCGAACAAAAGCTGAAATTTTGCGTGCCAATTCCAACAAGTCTAGAGTTCTTCACCACCATTCAACCGCACTCTGAAACTAATTGCAAGAGGTTCAATTTATTTTTATGGAACACCACACTAGGGAGTCTGTAAACGTTCACAACACTTTGCCTATCTCACTCACGGTTTTTATCAACTATAGAAATACTTAAGGCAACACACTTAAAATAATGAACAATGTTTTTCAAGAATCTCTCCCAACCTTTATTAATCTCAGAATCAATACAAGGAAGGATTCACAAAATTTGTCGAAGGCCAAAATCAATCTCCCTTGTCGTTGAAAAAATATCCTCCGTTTAATATTTATGCACATGGCAATTAAATGCTACAGTTACAAAAGGTAGTTACAAGCAACACCTTTCCGACACTTGTCATCAAAGGATTTAAACTAATGTTTCCAAAAACTATATTTCTAACAGATAAAATTTTATTCAAATAAAATCCTTATCCAAACGAAATAACAATAGTCTAACACTTCAAATACTTATAGCTATATTAAAACATTTAGAATATTTCAGCTGTCCTCAAACACTTAGTTTTATTTCAGCAATCAATGTGAATGCCTTTGTCTTGCAATCATCAAGTCTTCAATGTCTTACATTGTAAGGCAAACACACTGCCTTTTCGATTAATCCTGCCCACACGTAAGCATTGCACGTCCAAGCTGCTTCGCCAACACCCAAGCACCTTGAACCTTTGTTGCACTGTTTTGCCCCCATGCATGCAAAGACTAATGCCCATGTCCTTTTCATGCCTGCACTTAGTTAGATAATGTAGTTAACGAGTCCAACAGACCACCCACACCACTTGAACTCAATGTCCTCATCAAGATTGTTTTGATATAGTCATCGATTTGAGCATCAAACAACCATAAGTCTTTTGCTTTCTCCAAAACTGCATCGATTGTACTCTTGTCTTTCAAATGAATAAAAAATTTTGTCTTTGCATTTTTCTTCCTTGTTCCGAAAACCCGGTGATCAAGGATCTTCAAAATTTTAGCATCAAACTGTGTAGGTACTGATACAAGATCCCTCTTTGACCTTTTTCTTTACGGATCATCTGCATATGCAAAGTAAGGTTTCAAGAAATTCACATGGAAAGTTCGATTAATTCCTAACCTTTATGGGAGCTTTAAACTATAAGAAACTTCTCTTACTCGTTTCACCACTTTGAATGGACCATCATACTTAGGAATCAAACCCTTATGTCTAGTTTTACTTACAATTTATTTCCATATTTGTGGAGTTAGTTTCAACAATACTTTGTGACCCACCTTAAACTTAATTGAGCATGATGTTGATCAGCATACTTCTTCATGCCTGATCGTTGTGCAAGTTGTCTTATGCTTCAGATAACATTTCAAGTTTGTCCCTTGCAACCCTGTACACTGCTGGACCCTTTCCCTGATTTTTAGACTTAGCAACATCTAGTGTCATCATAGGCTATTTGCATAAAAATATTACAAAATAGCTCAATTTTTTTGTAGATGACTTGTGCAGATTATATCAAAACTGTGCAATCTCTAACGACGCAACCCAGTTCCATTGACTTGCTGTCACATAATGCCTCAAGTATTCTTCCAACAAGTGATTAATCCATTTAGTCTGTCCATTTGTTTGTGGATGATTTGCAGTAGAAAACTTCAACTCTGTTCCCATCATATTGAACAAAGTTGTAAAAAACCTGCGAGTGTACCTTGTATCCCTATAACTAAGAATGTCTATCAGAATACCAAAGTATTTAACATAATATTTATAGAATATGTCAGTAGCAATCTCAGATGAACTTAATTTTGGTGCAACAATGAAAATAGAATATTTTAAAAATCAACCACTATGATAATTGATGCTTTGCTATCTACCTTTGTAAACCCAGAAATGAAATTCATGCTTTCTGACAACCAAGGCCTTTCAAGAATAGGCAAAGTCTGCAGCAAACCTGCTTCCTTTTTATGTTTAGTCTTGTCTACTTGAAAGACATGACAAATCTTTATATACGACTCTATATCATCTTCCATCTTTGTCCAGAAATAAGTATGAGACAGTAAAGAAAACATCCTTGCACCACCCGCATGTTCAGCACAAGAAGAATTATGCGCCTCTTTCATAGAGTCTTTGCACAGTCCACCCTGATTTGGTACACGATTGTCCCCCCATTAAAATAGAGCAAATCGTCCCCGATCCAATACCGTCTCATTGTGCCATCTTGTACATGACTCGTCCACTTAATATATAATGAGTCATTTGCAACACACAACCTTATTCTATCAAAGAATCAGTTTCATGTTTTGAAATTAAATAGGCTGCAGAAAATACCTCTTTTCGACTCAATGCATCAGCAAACTGGTTGTGTTTCCCTAGATTATGCTCGAACATGATATCATATACTTCTAGAAATTCTTTCCACCGTGCATGTTTAGGACTCAACTTTTTCTGCGTCTTGAAAAATGTATTGGCTACATTTTCAATTCTAACCATAAGTCGAGTACCTAAGAGATACACTCTCCAAACCTGCTGACAGTGAACAACAAAAACTATTTCCATCTCTTCTGTTGAATATCTCTACTCAACATTATTTAATTTTCGAGCATTAGTGTGTATTTCAAATGGTACATAAAATTAGAAAATTTATGTATTGGTTTAGGTGCAATAGCTTTCTTTAAATTCTAAAATACTTCACCACATTGTTCAGACCATACCCATTTTGTATCTTCTTCAACAAATCTGTCAAAGTTGCTGCCCTTTTCGAATAACCAGCAAAGAATTCCTGTAATAGTAAGCCAACCAAAGAAACGACCGAAAATGTTTAACATGACGAGGTTCCTGCCAATCATCAATGGCCTGCACTTTCTTAGGATCCGTTCAAATTTTGTTTTTACTAAGAAGATGCCACAAAAATTTTATCTCTTATTGAGAAAACTCACACTTATCCGTCTTAACATAAAGTGTGTATTTTGTCAATTGAGACAGAACCAAACATAGGAAATTAAAATGTTCCTCCAACCTTTCTACTATAAATAAAAATATCATCTAGATAGACAACCACAAAATCATTAAGATAGTCAAACAATATATCATTCATAAAATTACAAAACATAGTCGGTGCATTAGTTAGCCCAAATGGAATAACAAGGAAGTCATAAGAACTATATCTAGTTACATAATTAGTCTATTATTCATCACCTTCTGCTATTCTAACCTCCGAGTAACCTACCCTGAGATCAAGCTTAGTGGACCAATATGCCTTACTCAATTTGTCCATCAAATCCTGCACCTATGGAACTGGATATTTGTTTTTTCAGTTGCCTTGTTCAGTGCTTTGTAATGTACACACATCCTCATCATCCCATCCCATTTCTTTTGCAACAAAGCAGGGGCACCATAAAGGGATTTATATAGTTGAATCAAACCAGCATCCAACAAATCATTCAATTGTTTACGCAATTCAGCCAACTTCTTAGGATCCAAACGATAAGGATCTTGTTCAGGAGCAACTGTACATGGAAGCAACTCCATTTTATGATCAATATCCCTTCTTGGGGGTAACTTCTATGTTAACTCAGGCGGCATAACATCTGTAGATTGTTTCATCAATTTTAAGCAACACAATCAGGCAATTCTACCATAACGTAAATCTTCAATTCGACCATGGCAGAAAGTATAGTTTCATCACTTCTCTTCATCCCTTTGTCGATTGACATAGCAGACGTCAGCATTCTGTTGTATCTCTTCATTTCCACTCTACTAAATTTCCCAAACGGATGAACACCCTTAAGAAATCCAGCATTGCTTTCATTCATAACCATCATTCCATCTAAATGTGGAAATGGAACAAATTGGAATTTTTTGAGAAACTCAATCCCAAGTATGTTCTCAAATTCACCAAGCAGCATCACCATCAAATTATGTTTTCCCACCCAAATTTCAGTCTATATAGACACTCCATAAGCCAGTACCACAACGTCATGTGGATTAGCATTGACTGTTTTGACGTAGGAAGGGCTTTTAGTCAACTTCAGCCTCAATTTTATAGCAATTTTCACATCCACAACTTCTTCTTCCCCGTCCCCTTCATTCACATTTCATGCAAGCAAATCATTAACTTTTTGCTGATTTGGACAAGACTTAGCCAAATGAGGACCACCACAAGTCCAATAACCCTGGGATTACAATCTTTATTGTTTGGTTTGTCTTTACAATCCTTAATTAGTGCCTTACCTTTGTCATTCGTATTGTCCTTAAATCCATGTGAATGCCTTTGTCTTGCAATCGTCAAGCCTTCACAACCTTGCCTTTTTAAGCAAACATACTTCCTTGCCGATGACTCCTACCCCCACGTAAGCCTTGAACGTCCAAGCTGTTTTGCCAACACCGAATCACCTTGAACCTTTGTTGAACTATTTTTCCCCATGCATGCCAAGATCAATGCTAAAGCCCTTGTCATGACTGCACGTAGTTAGATAAAGTAGTTTAAGGGTATAATAGTCCACTCGCACCATTTGAAGTCGATGTCATCATCGTGAGATAGCCATATATTTGAACATCGAACTTCCAGAAGTCTTTTGTTTTCTCTCAAAATGCATAAACGTCACTCTTTCCTTTCCAATGAATCAAAAATTTTGTCATTGTATTTTTCTTACTTGTGCCCGAAAACCTGATGATGAAGGATCTTGTCAATTTCAGCATCAAACTGTGTAGGTACATATGGAGGAGCCCGCTTTGACATATTTCTGTAGTTAGATCAAGTAGTTTACCGGTCTAGCACTTAGTCATAACACATGAATAAGACCAAGTCATCAATTTAAGTCTACTAAGGAATAGAAGCCTACTTCTTGACATTTTTAAAATGTCAATTTTTGATAATTAAATCAATATCAACAAATGCTATTATTGAGTGTAATAGAAATTGGTGACATTATCTTATGTTTTGCTAAATGTGAGTATTAGTCTAATGTTGATGCCAAAATTCATTAAACATTCCAGAATTAATCAATATAGTAAAGTTTTTCTAAAGACACAACTACATACATACAAATCATGCATTCAAAATTATCTTATTCCATATAAAGAAGAAATATTATATAAAGCAAATATATTTGAATATTATAATTAAATACCAAAATAACAATACAATATTTTTTGTGTAAACGTAAGAAATTTGAAAACAAATTATTTTTCTATCTCAATTAAACTGAGATCTAACTAAATGTAATAATATGAACATAAAACCAACTAATTAACTCCTAATTCAAATGAAATTAAAATCTCCATTAAATTTTCAATGAATCATCAATCCAAAAGTCAGGCATGTTCAAATCGATATTTTCTCTCATATTTCTTAAAAAGATTGCACAAGAAATGCATATATGAAAATTTATTACTATATAATAATACACAGATACCCATTAACTAAAATAATTTGGGATATAAAAATTGACTAATTAAATTTTTCTAAAAATAAGAAAAAGTTAAGAATTGATACAAAAGTAGTAATTAGTATGAAAAGAAAGATCTTATAGTTTTTTTTTTCAAACATACCTACTTCCTTTTATTTGTGCCAACTACGATAGTTCCTGTTTTCTTGATCATGTTAGCCTAAGAAAAAGAATTAAATTGATTATTTTGATACTTTACGAACAAAAAAAAATAACATTTTATTAAATATATTATTGCTTAAAAAAACATATGGTGTTATGGCACAAATACAAACATCTTATTATGCACCAAACAGTGTTATAGCACATGCATTGACATTATGCATGTCTCTGTTGATATCATCATACAAAAGCTTAAGAAACTACAGAAAACAAATTTTAAAGCATACAGTAAACAATATAAGACCTTACCGGATTTACATAAATAATTAAATTATTGCCTTTTCCAGAAGGAAATGACCCTTAAGGCCAGCTCCCCCAACCCATCAATAAGTCATCATCCACAAATATATATTCTTTTTTTGAATATAAAGGAGGAAGGGTGAAGGACCGTAGAAATCAAGATATAATCTATTAATTTCTATTACTGAAATGTGAAGACGTAGTAACAAGGTAAAAAAAAAGTAATAACCATAGTCCCCTCCAAAGGACTTTAACTCAATGGATCACTGCGAGAAAGATAAAATAGAAAAAGAGGAAAAGTAGGAGGACAAAATCTACAAGCATGTGTAATCTGTAGAACTAACCACCTCGTTTAGTCGCATGCAACAAGTTCATTGAATTGAACACATATCCAGTACATTATTACTCAGATCTTCATTTGTACTACATAAGCTTCAAATATAGTTGAACTACAAAAATATAATATAACAAAATAAACAGTTTAAGACCTTAAAAATAAGGTCAATAATCTAATATAAGGAGACTCATATTGCAAAAAATATTTTTATAATTTGTTCAAATAATAACTTGAAATGAGATATTCAACGACAACATGAATAGAATTCACCGTAACATTTTTGTTGTTACACATTATTAGTAACTCATTATTCAGATTGTTTTTATTCAGACACAAAAAAAATCTGAAAACAACTGAACAAAACAACATCTAAAATTAACTAGAAATAAACAAATTTATAGGAATCATGCAATTTGCATTGACTAATTTCTTGGACAAGGAAACAAGAGAATCAACAAATTAATTGAACCAAGCTCACTATTTTTTAGAAACATGACACTTGTGAAGCAGGGTAGCAATGTGCAGGAGGGTAAGCCCATAATAAGCAAAATAATGCCTAAAATGAGGTAATCCCAGAGCTTGCCCCTTATACTATTATACAATCCTTTGCGGGCAAGCTGAGGCATAATGAGGAGTCAAACATGGACTCAACAAGAAAAAAAGGAACAAAAATTAATGTGATAAGGTAAGACCTAAAAAACAAAATCCAGTCGAGTGATAGAAAAAATAATACAATATCACAAATATGCTTAAGGCAACAACATTATAAATAAGAAGAGCAAAATCAAGAGGAAGAACAATGGAGAACTCAAAAATAGAAGAATAAAAAAAACAACACAAACACATCATCAGTACAATAATAAATGGTTTTGATCTGGTGCCTACATTTTCAAAGGACTCCCAGTTACCAACCCCTATATCCCAAAATCCTCCCTGTATTCCTAATGTACTTTCAAATATGAAGAAAGAAAGAAATACAAAGACCTTTAAGATCACGTGTATTGACTCGATGCTCCCATTACCCCTCACCCCTTTATATAATTGTTGAACTATTGTGGAAGTTGTTGGAGTGCATGATGGCGGGTTGAAGGAGAACATTTAAAACTTGTTAGGAAGGGTATCCAAATTGGTTTTCTGTATCATGATGTACATGATATTTACATACTAACCCTAAGAAAGACCCTAGAGATTCTTCTACACCTTATCATCAAACCACATAAAAGATAACTCATCTGTTAGGAAAAGTTTCTGGTCAAGGACGTAGTACATAGAATGATCAATAGGGTAATCATAATACTTCTCATAACACTCGGAAAAGGAATCACAAAAAATATTCATTAGAGAATAAAGGAAAAAATATACAAAAAGGTGGGGCTCTAACTAAGGGCAAATTATCAACAACAAATCTCAGTGCAAACTAAGAAAATAGAAGAAAGATGCGATCAAAAGAAGACAACAACAAGCAGCAGTATCATAAGAGAATAAGGGGCAAGAGCTACACGTTCAAGTTGGTCAAAATGAGCATAGTAACACCTGAAATATATATTATGAAATGGTACATTCTTATTTCTTCTAATAGCTACATAAATTCGATTAGCTACGGATGGGTCCTTTTGGTTAAGTGTAATGTTAGATTTGGGTTTCGAGGCTTCTGTTTGGATTTTGTAGGATTATGCATTTTAGATTTTTATTTTTGCCAAAGATTAACTTGGTAAACATTCTTGGTAAATGTTCTCGAACTAGAATTCCATCAATGAAGCGTGGTGTAGCATGACCTTTGGTTTGATTTCCCATTTAACAGGGATAAGTACATGGCGTTTAGCATGTTTATGGTGAACACTATAAATAATATGATAAATTAACATATTTTATAATTTAACTACACCAACAGAAAAAACAACAACAACTAAATCAACCAACTAAACCACATCATCTATTTAAACTAATTTAAAAAACTAAGAAACTTTTTTAACTCTAACTAGTTGTGAGTTCATTCAATAAACTAAATCCACCAACTAACCCACATTATTTATTTAAACAACTAAACAACTTTAACGCTAACTAGTTTTAATTTAATTCCAAAACCTAAATCCACCATCAAAACCAGCTTATTTATCTGAACTTCTTTTAACAACTAAACAAGTTTTACAATAACTAGATTTATATTAATTCAAAAACTAAATCCACCAGCTAAACAACAATATTTATTTGAAATTATTTCAACAACTTAATAACTTTATAACTCTAACTAGTTTTAACTTGATTTCAAACACTTAATCCCCCAAGTAAAAAACATTATTTATTTGAACTTATTTTCAACTAAAGTATTTTTGACTATAAATAGTTTTGACTTAATTCCAATAACTAAATCCATTAACTAAATAACATTATTTATGTAAACTTTTTATATGACTAAACAACATTAACTCTAACTTGTTTTAATTTAATTCCAAAAATGAAATGCACCAACTAAACCACATTATTTATTTGAACTTATTTAAAAAATTAAATAACTTAACTCTAACTTATTTTGACTTAATTTAAAAAACTAAATCCACGAACTAAACAACATTACTTATTTCATACTTAATAAGGTTAAGTAAACTTGATTTGTACTTATTTGAAAAACTAAACAATTCAAAACTATTTAAAGCTAAGTGTCAAAACTATATACATCAACTATTGTTGGTACATATGCTTAACAAACACATTCCTTCAAATAAAGGCAATAAAATTAATACTAGATACATAGAAATCTATTTTGCAAGAAAATAAATTTTGTCTTCAATAAGATCAACAAGTGTTGGTAATTATGCTTAAAAAACACAATAATACATAATTAAATCTTAATATCAACACTAGATAGACTGAAATTGATCTTGCATGAAAATGAATTTTATCATCAATAGAATGAACTAGTTTTGGTACTTATGCTTAACAAACTTATTATTCCTAAAATAAATCATAATTGTAACATCTCACAAATTGAAATAGCTAGCAGGAAGCTTAGAAGTTGAAATAGTCAGTTTTGGAAAGAACGAAAATCTTGAAATTTTCTTAACCTAGGAAAACAAGTCAGATTTGGTCAACTTCAAACAGTCGTAACTTCTAGATAAGGGCTAGTTAGAGGCAGTTCTTGATTTTTTTGGAATTCCCTTGGAGATATCATTTCAAATCCGCCGAGTTTTCTCGATTTCAATATCGTATGAGTGAGTTATGTCTTTCGGAAGTTGGTGTGGTGGATTAAAGATAGTCCAATCTAGATTTGGGAAGGGAAAATTTGATTTTTGCTTACCAAATTATTTTATTTCATTTTTGAGTAGTAAATATGGGTCTAAATTGATCATATTCTGTTCAGGATTTTAGACAAAAAAGATAGGGATTTTAGAGAAGTGAAACGAATAGGAGAAAAGAGGACAAAGGAGAAGAGGATGCAAAAATGTTCAAGATTGTCGAAGTTGGACTAGTGGAATAAGTCAGGATTGATACCTAAAAAGGTATGTGTGACCTTTCGTTTTGGGTTAATTCACGCACACACCAAAAGATGTTTCAATTAAGTTTTTATAGAATTGGTTACATGATTAGAAGTGAATTCTTGAATAATCTTGTCGAATACCTATAGGTTGAGTTGATTGAATTTCCATTGTTGTTTATTTGTTATTCCAAAGTGTTGTTTATTGAGTTAGATCTACTGGATATAGAAGTTATTAATGATCCAAAGGGTTTGGGAATAGAACTATGGATGTTTTGGTGATTTAGGATCAGAAAACGAGAAAAGAAAGATGTTCAGACGTATTTAGGTAGTACCAGTCGCGGTGCAGCTCATCTTAAAGTTAATTGTATCTTTGCATATAAATATAAGAAAATCATTTTTTAAATAGATTTTCTATAAATTGCACATGTCTTCAAGCTGCAATAAAATAAAATGTGTTATTTTATTTATGAGTTGAGCAGATCCAAGTTCAGTGTTCCTTCTTACTCTCTGCAAGCTTAAGTTTTTTTACCATTCCAACTCGCACACTAGTACATTCAATGTACGGATATAAGCTGTCCTACATCGTATCATGATGTAGACACAGGAAACTACAATCTGCATTTGACATACTGTTGATCCTGTCAGCAACTAAGAGTCTCTTGGTGGGACTCTCTTTATTCTTGAGGACTTCTTTATCATTCAAGTTATTATTTTTAGTTTTTCAGTTGTTAGGATGTTTGAGGTGCCACCCCAACATCCCTCTTAATTTTAGAGGCTTCCTAGATAGACAGTGTTAGTTTATATGGTATTTTCTATTCACTTGTAAAGTATAAGACTTGAGTTTCCATTTTGTCTAACTATTTTTTTAAGTTCTTTCTTGAGCTATCTTTTGAGTTTAAGTCTTCTCCTTCGTCAAGAAAGTCATGCCAAGGGTTCGCTCGGGGCCAATTATTGTCTTCGAGTTCCAGTCCTTCCCAGAGTGTAGGCTTAGGGCGTAACAAACTTGGTATTAGAGAGGAAAGTTCAAGAGACCTAGGGAGTCTATGAAGCCTTGTTTGTAGAGTCCTAGTTATTGGTGTGAGGCACGCCACATCAACATATAGTAGGCAACAACATTTAGGAATATCTTCACTTCTTTCGTATTCATTTCCTGCTTTAAAGTTTGACCTCTTAAAATATCCATTCTAATTCATGATTACATGTGTTTTCGGAGAATCACACTGATGAAGAGAAGTCACAGGTCGTCCAACTAGGTGGAATGTTGAGAAACAAGAATCACCAAATTCACCTTAAGTGCTACTACAAGGAGAAGTTACTATTGTTGAGTTTTGAGTGGCAATTTGGAAGCAGAGTCAAGATGTCACTAATCGGGTTGGTCAACAATGAAGATCTCAACAAGAAGGGGCTGCCACATTGAGGATCCCTGAGTTCTTGAGGAAGAACGCCCAAGTTTTATTGGTTCGAGTAGTACTGCGGATCAACAAAACTTCACTGAGGAACCGAAAAAGATGTTCTAGCTGATGCATGCTGTTGACACCAAGAGAGTTGAGCTAGATATATATAAATTGAAGGCTGTTTGTAGGACTTGGTTATCATTGGAAAGAGGGTAGGGATAAAGATGCATCACTCGCGGGTTGGGCTTGATTTGAGGAGGCTTCTCGGGGCATTTCTTTCAACCAGAACTAAAAGAGGCTAAGGTAGGAGAATTCCTCACATTTAAGCAAGATTTTATAAGTGTTCATGAATATGTGTTAAAGTTCACCAAACTATCTCGTTATGCTCCAAAGAGTGTTCAAGACATAAGGAGTATAATGTGTTTGTTTGTTGTTGGATTAGACCGTCTATCAAGCAAAGAGGGTTTGGAAAAAATGTTAATTAGGTAAATGGACATTTCAAGTGTCTATATTGGAGAGCACCCCCAGACGTTACATGTGTCTTTGTCCTTAGAGAAGTCTAAGACTAGCCTCTTAGCATTCGTCATAACATATCATAGTTTAAAATGCAGAAAATTTAAAGCTTTTTATGTATTGAGGTTTACATAGACCTTTCACATGGTATTTAGGGAGTTTACTTAGACTCCTCGCATAGGAAGCTCACATAGTTTTCTTGTTTACACAATAGTACCAACAAAAAATAATTTAGTCTAATAAAGTTGTCTCACATTAAACCATTTAAAATGAAATAGAACATATGGGCATAGACCTTAATACAAGGAAAGTGAAGTCTATTCAAGAAAAGCTTCTAGCGGCACAAAGTAGACAAAAAGAATATGCAGATCGAAAGGTTAGAGACTTAGAGTTCATGGAAGGTGAACAAGTCTTGTTGAAGGTTTCGCCAATGAAAGGGGTGATGCGATTTGGTAAGCGAGGTAAACTTAGCCCAAGGTATATTGGTCCATTTGAAGTACTTAAGCGAGTAGGGGAGGTGGCTTATGAGTTAGCCTTGCCTCCAGGGCTGTCCGGAGTACATCTGGTATTCCATGTGTCTATGTTGAGAAGATATCATGGGGATGGAAATTACATTATCCGTTGGGATTCAATTTTGCTTGATGAGAACTTGTCTTATGAGAAGGAGCCTGTTGCTATTTTAGATAGAGAAGTTCGCAAGTTGAGGTCAAGAGAGATTGCATCAATCAAGGTGCAATGGAAGAATCGACTGGTTGAAGAAGCCACTATGCAAGAGATCATGATACTCGTCGTTCAACTACTGGATTCATGTTTAAGCTTGGAGATGGAGCAGTTTCTTCTTGCAGAAAAAGGCAGCCAACGGTGTCACTAACAACAACAGAAGTTGAGTATGGGGCAGCAACAGTAGCAACTCAAGAAAGTACATGACTTATGCTACTGATGAACGATTTAAAACAACCAGTTGGCTATGCAGTTTCCTTGATTTATGAGAACCAGTCAACAATCTGTTTCGCTGAAAATCCTATCTTTCATGCAAGCACTAAGCATGTTGATACTTTACCACTTCATCATAGAAAAACTATTACAAGGAGAGATCAACCTGGAGCATATTTAAACAAAACAACAAATAGAAGTTAGTTCATGCAACATCAGCATATTTGATTTAGTTTGACTAAGTCTTGCAGTAGCTATTTTCTAGAAGTTAGTTCTCACTTTGTTATTTAATTAGTTCCTGATATTTTTCTAGTGGTAGTTAGTACAAATTTTGTTCTCCTAAAGTTTAGTGCAGGTAGTGTAGTGGGATTATGATTTCACATATTTTGTAAGCCCATATTAAGCAACTCAACGTATTAAATAAAATATTAACAACTCCTTCTATGCAAAATAGTTTCACTGGTTTTCTCTTCTTTTCTTCTTTCATGTTATTTGTCGTTTGATTATTGAGATTCCTACTATTGCATTTAATTTATAAATGACTACTCATGATGCTATGTTATATGAAGTTAACATTAGTTATTATCTCTTCCCTTGTCTACTTGATTATATGGTGTTATGACACTTCACATGAGCATTGCACTTGAATGCTTGGGATGAAATTGTTGGTAAGGGTCTTATAAGTTATGATTAGATGAACTCTTGTACATGCTTTGTTGTTGTGAGATTAACTTGGAGTTACTTTGGTTATATGGTCTATATATGCTACTATTCGTATTGATGTGACTTTATGTTTATAATATCCATGTTGACTTGACTTCATTAATTGTGTAGGTCCTGTGTTGCTTATTGGCTTGCCTCAATTAATATGTCATCAATGGCTAGTATATGCTGTTATTTGTTCATCAAGGCTTTCGAAGGTGACTTAGATAGACTTTGAACAAAATGGCCTTTTAAGAATGATTTCAAAGATCATATATGCATATGTTTTATTCTTAGTACAATTGGATGTACTAACCCATATTCCACCCCTTTTCCCCCAAAAACAATGTAGGTTCGGGCCCTTGTGGTATCAAGGTTTCTTGCAAGAAGAACTTGACTTCTCCCCATGGCTTGCTAGGTCCTCTATTTTGAGAATGGTTCCACATACTTTACCTTATTATTATTTCTATAGTAAAAAAAACATCCATTTCTCTCCTATTGTTTAAGATATTGTTTAAGCCTTATGTGCCATTATAGAATCCCTCAAAAGGTCAGTACCCCAAGGTCTAACCTCGAATGCATCAAACCAACCAATGGGAGACCTACATCTCCTCCCATACAATGCTTCAAATGGGGCCATATCAGTACTTGAGTGATAGCTATTATTGTATGAAAACTCCGCTAAGGGTAGGAAGCTATCCCAATGACCACCAAACTCTATCACACATGCACGAAGCATATCCTCCAACACTTGAATCGTCCTTTCAGACTGACCATCGGTCTGAGGATGGAACACAGTACTAAGGTCTAACCTAGTGCCCAATTCCGCATGCAATGTTTTCCAAAACATAGAAGTAAACTACGTACCTCTATCTAATATGATGGATAGTTGAACCCCATACAATTGAACGATTTCTGAGATATAGATCTTGGCTAACTTCTCTGCATTGTAAGTCACCTTTACCGGAATGAAATGAGCAGATTTAGTTAACCTATCAACAATCACCCAAATGGAGTCATAATTACCCATTGTTCTTGGAAGACCAACCACAAAGTCCATTGTAATTCTTTCCCACTTCCATTCCGGAATGGGCATTCTCTGAAGTGTTCCTCCGGGCCTTTGGTGTTCATACTTTACTTGTTGACAGTTTGGAAACTTGGCAATATAGTCAACAATATCACGCTTCATTCTACTACACCAAAAGTGTTGTTTTAGGTAACGATACATCTTGGTTGCACCCGGATGTATAGAATACCTTGAACTATGAGCCTCTGTCAGAATAGTGTTGATCAAATCATCGACGCGGGGTACACATACCCTTCCCTGTATTCTCAAAACACCTTCCTCATCGATTTGTGTTTCCTTAGCCTCCCCTCAAAATACATTATCTTGGATTCGCCTTAGTTTCTCATCATAAAACTGTTTTCCCTTAATTTTGTCAAGAAAAGAAGATCTTGACTCCACACTAGCCAAAAATCCTCCCTTCTCATTTACTTCTAATCTCATCAAGTCATTAGCTAGATTCTGAACCTCTCTAGCCAATGGGCGTCTAGAAGCTTGCAAGTGAGCTAGACTTCCCATGCTTCCCACCTTTCTACTTAAAGCATCCGCTACAACATTCGCCTTCCTCGGATGATACAAAATAGTGATGTCGTAGTCCTTCAGTAGTTCCATCCATCTCCTCTGTCTCAAGTTCAAATCTTTCTGAGTAAAGACATACTGTAGGCTACGATGATCCGTATAGATCTCACACTAACCCCATATAAATAGTGTCTCCATTGCTTTAATGCAAACACCAACGCAGCCAATTCCAAATCGTGGGTCGGATAGTTACGTTCATGCACCTTTAGTTTCATTGAAGCATAAGCAATCACACTTTTCTCTTGCATTAGTACTGCACCCAAACCAGAATAGGATGCATCACAATAAACAATGAAGTTCTTACCCTCTACTGGCAAGGTAAGGATAGGTGCGGTAGTCAACAAAGTCTTGAGCTTCTGAAAACTTTCCTCACATTCGTCCGACAATACAAATGGAACATTCTGCTTAGTCAAGTTCGTCAATTGGGAAGCAATAGAAGAGAATCCCTTGACAAATCGGCGGTAGTAGCTAGCTAACCCAACAAAGCTCCTTATTTCTGACACTTTAGTGGGACTTACCCAATTCTTCACTGTCTCAATCTTAGAAGGATCCACCATCACTCCTTCCTTAGAAACCACGTGCCCCAAGAAGGACATTGCATCTAGCCAAAACTCACACTTAGAGAACTTGGCATAAAGATTTTTCTCCCTCAACATTTCCAATACCATTCTCAAATGCTCTTCATGTTCCTTCTTGCTCTTTGAGTATACTAATATATCATCAATAAATACGATCACGAAGAGGTCCAAATATGGCATAAAAATCCCGTTCATCAAGCTCATGAACGCAGCAGGGGCATTCGTAAGACCAAACGACATCACTACAAATTCGTAATGCCCATACCTCATTCGAAAAGCAGTCTTTGGCACATCCGTTTCCCATATTTTCAATTGATGATAACCGGATCTCAACTCAATCTTAGAGAAGACACAAGCACCTTGTAACTGATCGAACAAGTCATCAATGCGGGGAAGAGGATACTTGTTCTTTATGGTTACCTTGTTTAGTTATCTGTAGTCTATACACATTCGAAAACTCCCATCCTTCTTCTTCACAAACAAAACCGGAGCACCTTAAGGAGATGCACTTGGTCTAATAAAGCCGTTGTTTAACAAATCTTGAATTTGGGCTTTTAACTCTCTTAACTCCGCGGGAGCCATTCTGTAAGGGGGTATAGAAATGGGGCGAGTACCCAGTTCAAGGTCAATACAGAAATCAATATCCCTATCTGGTGGCATACCAGGAAGATCTGCAGAGAACACATCCAGAAACTTACGGACCACCGAAACCGACTCAATCGAAGGTACTTGGGTAGTGTCGTCCTTGAGATGTGCCAAAAAAGCTAAACACCCTTTACTAACCATTTTCTTAGCACGAAGAAAGGAGATGATACGCACCAGATTGGAAGTGTAGTCACCCTCCCAAACTAACGGATCTATCCCAGGTTTGGCTAACGTCACCGTTTTAGCATTACAATCCAAGATCGCAAATTGCGGAGAAAGCCAAGTCATACCCAGAATTACATCAAAATCATCCATTTCTAAGATAACCAAATCTACATAAGTGTTTCTCCCCACAAAGTTTACCAAACAAGACCTATATACCTTTTCAACTACCACAGACTCACCCACCGGAGTAGAAACACGAATAGGCATATCAAGTAATTTACAATGTAAATTTAGACCATTAGCAAATGAGGAAGATACATAAGAAAATGTGGATCCAGGATCAAATAATACAGAAGCCATGCAATCACAAACTAGAAGATTACCTGTGATGACAGCATCAGATGCCTCCGCTTCAGACCGCCCAAGGAAAGCGTAGCAATGGGCCCTCTCACCCGTCTGTCCGTTGCCCCTACCATGTTGTGATGTAGTGGCTCCAGGTTGCCCATCACCTCGGCCGTTCTGGTGACCACCATTACCTCGACCACCACGTCCTCCAGAATAACGACCTCTGCCATGACCACCTCTACCTCTAACATTTGGAGGTCTGTAATACTGTTTTGGACAATATCTCTTAATATGTCCAATCTCTCCACATCCATAGCACTCTCTGGGTTCATGCATAGGTCTCTCATAGAAGTGTTGACCGGTCGGAGGTGGACCCCTAACTACAGTCTGTAGTGAAGACTGAATGGGTCGAACTGCGTAACTTCCGGAACCTTGTCCTCTAGAGTAAGAACCATTAAACTCACCTCCCTTTCGAAACCTTTTTGATGTCGATGTCGAGGTGAAGTCACCGGGCTTCACTCCTTCCACCTCTATCACGAAGTCTACCACTTCTTGGAAGGATTTTGCTGTAGCCGCTACCTGTAAGGCTGAAATCCGCAACTCTGATCTCAACCCCTTCACAAACCGGCAAATCCTCTCTTGTGGACTGAAACAAAGTTGCGTGGCATATCTGGATATTGCACGAAACTTAGCCTCATATGCATTGACCGACATCCTACCTTGCTCTAGGCTCAAAAACTCATCCCTTTTCCTATCCCTCAAAGTCCGAGGGATATACTTCTCCATAAACAAGCTAGAGAATGAGGCCCAAGTCATAGGTGGTGCCTCTATCGGTTGACACTCAACATGTGATCGCCACCACATTTTGGCATTCCCTTGAAACTGATAACTCACGAACTCAACACCAAACCGTTCTACTATACCCATCTTGTGTAGTAGCTCGTGACAGTCAACCAGAAAATCATAAGCATCCTCCGATTCAGCACCCTTGAAGACTGGAGGTTTCAATTTCAAGAACATACTGAAAAGTTCATGCTGATCATTTGTCATTACAGGCCCTGTAGTCAGACGAGGAAATGTGCTTATTTCCAAAGGAACATCCATGCGGGGAGCCATAGTAGCCGCATGTTGTACCTCCAGAGCCTGAGGTGCTGGTGCAGAAAACACTGGGGTGTCTGGCCCTGATCAGATAACCTGCTAAGATAAGCCAGAACATGATTGATCATCTCTAGGGTAGGTTGGGGTGGCATTTCCTCATTCTGCACTTGTTCATTCTCCCCATCCTCCCCTTCTCTTACTACTTCTTCAGTCGGTGGAGGAGTCACCGCCCTAGTATCAGATGGGTTAGGTGCTCGTCCTCTTCCTCTAGAGGACGTCCTCCCACGACCTCTACCACGGCCTCTTGCCATTGCTCTTCCTCGAGCCACAGACCCAGTGGCTGGCTCAGACGCACCCTGTCCTGCTGGTGCTGCTGGTGGTGTTGGCGTAATCGTTGCTCTAGTTCTAACCATCTGCGAAAGAGAGTGAAGATGGTCAGATACCAATTTGTATCACCTAGATACCAATTGGATTCAAGTAGTAGCACGAAAGAAAGAAAGAAAGAATAGAATTTTCCTAAAGTCCTATAGCCTCTCAAAGAAAAGTAAAGGCGTCCCCCTACCGTTCCTCAAGACTCTACTAGACTCATTCTTGTGTGATGAGACCAACGAACCTAATGCTCTGATACCAAGTTTGTCACGACCTAAATCCGGGCCGCGACTGGCACCCACACTTACCCTCCTATGTGAGCGAACCAACCAATCTAAACCTTAACATTTCTATATAATATCAACATAAAGTAATGCAGAAGACTTAAACTCATTAATAAAATCAATAACTATTATTATCCCCAAAATCTAGAAGTCATCACCACAAGAACATCTACGATCAAATGACTAAACTAAGAGTATTCTAAAAGCTAAAAATACATAAGAAGCTAGTCCATGCCGGAAGTTCAAGGCATCAAGACTTGAAGAAGAAGATCCAGTCCAAGCTAGAAGCATTAGCTCACCCTGAATTTCCGGTATAGTAAGACTGGCTTGAATTACTTTTGAGTCAAAGGCGACGGCACGTTTGCTGCACTCCACAAATAAACAAGAAGAAAACATAAAATTAGGGGTCAGTACAAAACACGGGTACTGAGTAGTTATCATCGGCCAACTCAAAATAGAAAACAGTATATATTAGATAATACCATAAAATCAACTAATATCCTTAGCATGCAGCATTTACAATTACCATAACCCTTGGTTACAACATCAAGCACATCAATGTGGACTCACGCCTCCTCATCATACTCATTTGGGAAATCGGTTCATTAGATTGAATATATTAACATCTTTCAAGATTCATTATCTTTATTACCCTCGTGTCGGTACGTGACACTCCGCTCCTCAATATACTATCCTGGTGTCGGAACGTGACACTCCGATCCTCATTCTATCCTTGTGTCGGAACGTGACATCCGATCCACATTCTATCCTGGTGTCGGAACGTGACACCCGATCCATATTCTATCCTGGTACCGGAACGTGGCACCCGATCCATATTCTATCCTGGTGTCGGAACGTGACAACCGATCCATATTCTATCCTGGTACCGGAACGTGGCACCCGATCCATATACTATCCTGGTGTCGGAACGTAACACTCCGATCCTCATATACTATCCTGGTACCGGAACGTGGCACCCGATCCCCTAATCTCACTACTTTCGTTCATCAAGCCTTCTTTTATACCAAGGCATCATCATTAACAAAGTAGATTAGGGTTATCTTTCAAGATTTAGGATTCAATAGCTTTATCATGCTTATTTTATCACAATCATATAATCACATTCATGCAAGCATACAATTAAGCATATACAAGGGTTTACAATACTACCCATACATATCATTCGCTATTAAGAGTTTACTACGAATAGCATAAAAACAATAACCTACCTCCACCGAAGAATTGCGATCAACAAGCTATCTTCTCAAAATACTTGCTATCCCCTTCGTTTCTCTCTCTCTCTACTCGTT
Organism: Solanum lycopersicum; assembly: GCF_036512215.1. Taxonomy (NCBI): domain Eukaryota; kingdom Viridiplantae; phylum Streptophyta; class Magnoliopsida; order Solanales; family Solanaceae; genus Solanum; species Solanum lycopersicum. The sequence goes on along the minus strand of NC_090801.1, from coordinate 26,042,925 downwards.
CTCTTTCTTTTTCTGTCTCCCTTTGTTCTTTCTTATTTTTATTATTCCAACCCTCTTTCTTTTACCCTAATTAGTATATAATTAAGAATAAAAGATGGCAATAATGCCCCACTAATTAACTTAAGGTTACCTCTTTTAACCCCCAAGTAATTAGACTTATTAACATTAACCCACTAACTTTATAATTAAGGCAAGAATAGTCAAAAACGTCCCTTAAAACGTATCAAGAAATCCGACCCAGACTGGGATTGCGCAACCTGCGACGGCCCGTCGTGCCTGCGACGGTCCGTCCTACAGGTCGTCGCAAGGGTCAGAGACTCAATTTCCACTGAATAATCTGTGACGGTCCGTCCTGCCATTCCTTTACGAAGTTCAGAGAGTTGATTTTCAGTACCCAATTTCAGATTTTCTAAGTGTTTTGAAACGAGACCCTGCGACGGTCCGTCGTGCCCATGACGGTCCGTCGTGGGGTCTGTCGCTTCTGCAAGTTTTTCCAGAATTGAAGTCTGCTACTCAAAATGACTAAACAGGTCGTTACATTTTCGAAATTTAGGTAAATTTCAGTATGAGAGATAAAGGAGATTTATTTTCGATGATAAGGTAAATGTTTGTATGAGATATGTATATCATTTATTTTTAACATTCACGTAAATGTCAATGTGAATTATATGACAAGTATTTTTGACATTTAAGTAAATGTAGATATGACTTATGAAAATGTCTCTTTCACTTTCTTACATTTCGACTAAATGTTGGTAAAACAAATTTAAAGATACTTACATGGTTAAATTTATAAAATGTCAATTTCTGACACTTTAGTCAATGTCAACAAATGTTATTAATGATTTTCATAAAATTTATTGACATTATTTTATATTTTTCTAAATGTGAATAATAATTTAATGTCGCTGCAAAAATTCTTAAATAATTCCACAATAATCTATATAGTATAGTTTTTCTAAATACACAAATACATAAAAGCAATCAATGCATTCAAAACTATATTCTTCCACATAAGCAAGAAATATTATATAAACCAAATATTTTCTAATATTGTAATCAATTAACAAAATAACAATACAATAATTTTTGTGTAAACGTAAACAATTTGTAAAGAAATTATTTTTCTATCTCAAGTAAATTGAGATCTAACTAAATGTAATAATCTGAACATAAAAACAACTAATTAACTCCTAATTCAACTTGAATTAAAATCTCCAGTAACTTTTCAATAAATAATCATGAAATCATCAATCCGAAAATCGGGCATTTTCAAATCGATATTTGCTCCCATTTTTCTTAAAAAGTTTGCACAAGAAATGAATCAGAAAATTTATAACTATATAATGATAAACAGATCCCCATTAACAAATAATTTGGGATATAAAAAATGACTAATAGGATTTTTCTAAAAACAAAAATTCTAAAGAATTGATGCAAAAGCAATAATTAGTAAAAAAATAAAGATCTTGTAGTTTATTTTTCAAACATACTAATTTGTTTTTATTTGTGTCAACTACGGTAGTTTCAGTTTTCTTATTCATGTTAGCTTGAGAAAAATAATTAAATCTATTATTTTGATACTTTACGACATAAAAAACATAACATTTAATTAATTACATGATTGCTTCAACAAAACAAACATATGGTGTTGTGACACAAATACAAACATCTGATTATGCAACTTACAGTTTGATATTATTCATATGCATTCATATTATGCATGTCATTGTTTATTGTATGATATCATCTTACAATAAGCGAAACAAACACAAAGAATACAGATTATATTGCACACAATAAACAATATAAGGCCTTATCGAAATTATATAAACAATTAAATTATTTGCTTTTTCCAGAAGGAAATGACACTAAAGGCCCGCTCCCCCAACCCATGAATTAGTCATCATCAACAAATATATATTCTTTTCTGGAATACAAATATGGAAGGGTGAAGGGACCGTAAAATTCAAGATATATTCTATTCATATCTATTACTTAAATGTGAAGAAACAGTTACAAGGTGAAGCAGTAGCATGAATCACAGTCCCCTACAATGGACTTTATCTCAATAGATCACTTCAAGAAATATCATATAGAGAAAGAGGAAAAGTAGGAGCACAAAATGCACAAGTCTAATTTCTATAACTAACCACCTCTTTTAATCGCATGCAACAAGTTCATTGAACTTAAGACATATCCAGGTACATTATTTCTCAGATCTTCATTGAGCTTCAAATATAGTTGAACTAATGTTAAAAATATATTACCACAAACTAAACAATTAAAGACCTCCAAAACAAGGTCCCAAATCTAATGTAAGGAGACTCATACTGAAAAAATCACATCTATAATTTCTTCCACTGAAAAGTTGACACCGTGATATTCAACAACAACATCAATAGAATTCAGTGTCACATTTTTATTGTTTCACATTTTTAATAACTCAATATTAAGACTGTATTTATTTAGACACCAAAAAAACTTGGAAACAACTGAACAAAACAACATCTAGAATTATCTGGTAATAAACAAATTCAAAGGAATCATGTTATTTGCTTCGACTAATTTCTTGGACAAGGCAACAAGAAATCTACAAATTAATTGAACCATGCTCACTATTTTAGAGAAACATGACACATGTGAAGCAGGGTACTAATGTGCAGTAGGGAAAACCCATAATAAGAAAAATAATGCAAAAAATGAGGTAATCTCATATCTTGCCCCTTATACTATTATACATATTTTGTAGGCAAGTTGTGGCACAATGAGGAGTCAAACATTGACTCAACCGAAAAAATAAGGAACAAAAATTAGGATGATAAGGTAAGAATTGGAAGTATATGAAGTCGAGTGATAGGAAAAATAATACAATATCACAAACACACATAACACAGCAACATGACAAATAAGAAGAGCCAAATCAATAGGAACAATGGAAAGCTCAAAAAGAGAAGAATAACAAAAACAATACAAACACTTCATCAAGAAAATAATAAATGGTTTTGATCTGGTGCATACATTTTCAACGGATTCTGTGTTTCCAAAACCCTATATCCCAAAAACCCTCGCTTTATGCCTAATGTACTTGAATGTATGAAGAAAAAAGGGAATACAAAGACCACTAAGATCACATGTATTGACTCGATGCTCCCATAACCCCTCACTCTTTTAAATAGTTGTCATGCCCCGAACTACCCCCAAGACACTGACACGAAATCTAGGACCGCAGGTTATCCAAAGCTAACCCTGCTGACATGATCATGAGCTTACTAAAATTAATAAACTGATGCGGAAGCTAACTCAAAATTAAATATAAAATGATGGGGAATACCCACATTCTATAATCGAGATACTTTAAAATAATGAGTTTAATACAAAGGAAATGTTAACTCAATACAAAGCTGAATATAACTATGTCTGAAATAAGCCTCTTAACTGGACTAGAAATACTAGGACAAGCCTCAACTAAATCTAGAAAAAACTGACCACTGAATCTGCTGACTAGATATCAAAAATCGATCTATGTGTGATCTGGATGTTGAGAACCTTGACCCACATCATGAGAAGATGTAGAGCACATATGAGTCAGTACTTGAAAGGTACTGAGCATGTAGGATAGAGTAAAGCTGAAATAAAACATAACTGAACAAGCATAACAGAAAGTATAATATTGTGACATGATTGAGCTAACTGGATGCATTGACAAATTTATGACATGTTGAAACTGAAAACTGAATATAGTGATAAATCTGTGGGAGCTAGTAATAACGGTTAATAAAACCACATGAGCTAAATGTGGAGTCTGATGTATATGCCCCATCTAGAAGACCCAATATACCCAGCCAAAGGTATAAAGACATGCTGGTGTTATCACTAAACTTATTGCCCACAGATGGGACTTACAACCTACTGGGCTAGTAGTTCTAGGACTACTGGGTACGCTAAACCCAAGTCCAACTTGGTATTATCCTACTTTCATAAATTTTGTAGATTAACTAATTATGTCTGAGTTTCTGTAAATGCTAGATAGCTTGAAACTGAACATGCAAACTGCGAATGCAACAATTAATTTGGTAATTATGCATTTATAATTGAGGTATGTTTATCTGAAATGTCTGAAATATCTTACCTAGCATGTGTAATTTAAGAACTAACGAAATACATAGCTAGGCTTCTGAAATTCATACAATAAACTGAAGAATAAGATGATAATTTTATTTGGAACATATAACTAATAAGTTTATGAAGTTCTCTTGAAGTTCTAGAAATTTAGATCTAATCATGATATGGTAATCAAGAATTTGACTGAAAACTAGGGACCTAATGGGTAAAAAACCCACTAGTGAAATTCCACATACCTGGTGATGAAATCCATCGAAAAATACTTAGGTTTTGGGGCTGGAACTGCTGGAGCTTGTGACATTCTTGAACTAGGGTTCTTTAGCTTTTTATGCTCTCTTGCTTTTCTAATTTTCTATGTTTTGATTTAATGATTTGACTTAGGTATGTTTTTAGTTTTATATTGACTAAAATATGATGATTAAGGGTCAAAACGACGTATAATAATGTTTAAATGAAGTGGTAAATGTCAAAAAGACCCCTGGGAATGTTGTTGTCGAACCAAACAACGGCCAGGACGGATGGTCCGTCGTCTGACCGACACCCCGTCGTTGTGTCTGTCGACTGGGCCAATCGACAAGCCTTTACTAAAATAGGTATAAAATTTTACTTAGAGGTCTTATTTTAGTAGGGTCGGTGGCTATGGAGAAATAATTCCATTATTTATCTCTGGTTAGTTCATGGGACACCTAATTCATTTTATGGTAAAAGTTATGAGCATTTTAACTTGACCCAACTGCATTTACCCTTAACTGTCTTCAAATTTTCAACCTATGGTCAGAATTACGGACCGTGTTGGTCATCTATAGCTCTTGTCAGAGAGTAGGTGAATGGGGGTCCCGATTGACGGTCACGGACTACAGACTGTCGTCTGACCTACGGACCGTAAGTCCGTCCGTCTGCCAAGACTTAACCAATTTTTATGGCTGAGATTTTTTGGGAGTTTTTGATCTTATCGACAGTTGTGCAGGAAGGATCGTGGGTAAGGCTACGGTCCGTCGATGCCCCCGTTGGTTGCACGTGCAAATTTTATGTAAAGCTTGTTTTTGGTCTTCTTTGGCTACCGGGTGTTACATTATCTCCCCCTTGGGAACATTCTTCGTGAAATGAAGATTAAACTAGCTGGAATAGCGGGAGGTAGATACAAACCCTACTACTAAACACTGAGTACTGAGTTTCTGACTTAATTGAGTTCCCATAACATGCAAATACGCTTAAAATGCAAGTACAAACAGAGGGAACATTATTCTAAGACCGAATTCACCCAATGAATGACTGGGAACTTAAGAGGAACTATTACGTCAAGATGGAGTGGAATTGCAAGGAAAGAGGTGAGGATACTTAGCTTTCATGGCTGAATTTACTTCCCAAATAGCTCCTCTATGGACTTACTCCTCTCCAAAACCTTGACTGGAGCGACTTCTTTGTTTCTAAACCTTCTCACCTAATGTTTAAGAATCTCAACTGGTATATCCTCATAACAAAGACTATTTTCCACTGTAACACTCTCTAATGGAACTAAAGAGGCTGGATCACCCACACAATTCTTCAAGAGTGAGATTTGGAAGACCGGATGCACTGCTACTAATTCTGCTGACAGTTGTAACTCATAAGCCACCTTCCCAACCCTTTTCAAGATCTTGTAAGGGTCTTCATATCAAGGACTGAGTTCCCTTTCTTTCCAAATCTCATCACCCCTTTCATAGGTGAGACCTTCGGAAAAACCCAAACATCAAATTGGAACTCTAGTTCCCGTCTCTTTACATCTGCATAAGATTTCTGATGACTTTAGGTTGTCTTAAGTCTATCTCTAATGAGTTGCACTTTCTTCATAGCATAAAGGACTGAGTGTGGCCCTATCAAAGCTGCTTCACCTATAAACATCTACTCCTATATAAAGCCTTATAAGGGGCCATCTTAATGTTGGAATGGTAGCTATTATTGTAGGCAAACTCAATACGAGGAAGATGATCATCCCAACTACCTTTGAAATCGATCACAGAAGATCTCAACGTATTCTCTAAGGTCTGAAATGGTACACTCTACTTGCCCATCCGTATGTGGATGAAATGTTGTACAAAGGTTAACTTGAGTACCAAAACCTTTGTGAAATGACTTCCAGAAATGAGAGGTACACTGAGGACCTCTATTTGAGATGATAGACAAAGGAACCTCATGCCACCTCACAATTTCATTAATGTAAAGCTTTTCATAGTTCCTGCCGAGTTTGTAGTCTTGACTGCCAAAAAGCGAGAAGACTTATTCATCTTATCAACTATCACCCAAATTGAGTCATGTTGTCTACGAGTACCAGATAACCCTTGTGATGAAATGTATATTGATCACATCCCACTTACCAGTAGGAATATTGATCTCTTGAGTCATACCTCCAGGTTTCTAATGATTCTAGCTTGACTTGCTAGATATTGGGGCACTTACTCACAAAGTCTGCTATATCCCTCTTCATGCCATTCAACCAATAGACTTCCCGCAGATCATGGTAAATCTTTGTGGCACCTTGATGAATAGAATACCTGGAGTTATGGGCTTCTGCAAGAATATGCTATCTCAACTCGCCCACATTAGGAATACACAATCTACCCTGGTAGTGAAGTAACCCTCTCCCCCTTGAAAGAAAATCTCCACTCTGTTGTTACAGACTGCACCCTTAAGATCAAGCAAGATTGAGTGACTGTCTTGATTTTCCTTAACATCAAGACCAAAGAAGATTTCGCCCCATTCTGAACTGTTACACCACTATCTTATATGCTCATAAGGCGAACTCCTAAGCCAGCAAGCCTGTGAACATCCTTCAGTAGCTTATTCCTTTTTTCCTTAACATGGGCTACACTACCCATAGATAATCTACTAAGAGTATCTACTACTAAATTATCCTTACCAGGATGGTAATACACATTAATATCATAAGGAACTCTATCCATCTCCTTTGGCGAAGATTCAACTCTTTACCTACTGAAGGCTTTTATGGTCAGTGAACACATCTACGTGAATACCATACAAGTAGTGTCTCCCAAACATAAGTGCAAACACCACACTGCAAGCTCGAGTCATGAGTTATATAGTTCTTCTCATGAACCTTAAGTTGTCTAGAGGCATAAACTGTCACCTTACCTCGCTGCATCAACACACAACCTAGGACAACTCCAGATACATCACAATAGATCGCATAACCATATTAACACTCTAGTAGAGTCAAGATAGGAGCTGTAGTCAATCGTTATTTCAATTATGCAATGTTTTTCTCACAATCATCTTACCATTGAAACATGACCATCTTCTGAGTCAACCTAGTCAATGGTGAGGCTATGGGTGTAAATCCTTCAACAAACCTTCTGTAATAGCCTTCTAGACCTAAGAAACTATTGATATGTGTAGTAGAGGTAGGTTTGGTCCATTGTTTCACTACTTTTATCTTCTGTGAATCTACTCGGATCCCTTCACTAGATACAATGTGACTAAGAAAAGCAACAATTTTTAATCAAAACTAACAGTTGCTAAACTTAGCAAATAACTCCCGATCCTTTAGAGTCTGTAAAATAATTCTTAAATAAATCGCATGTTCTTCCTCATTCCTAGAGTAAATGTGGATATCATCAATGAAGACGATAACGAACAACTCTAAGTACTATTTGAACACGCTGTTCATCAAATCCATGAAAGCTGCAGGAGCATTGGTTAGTCCAAATGACATAACTACAAATTCATAAAGACCATACCGATATCTGAAGGTTATTTTTTTAATATCACTATCTCTGACTCTAAGCTGATGATAACCCGATCTAAGGTCTATTTTTGAAAATGGCTAGCACCCTGATGTTCGTCAAACAAGTCATCAATACTAGGAATGGGATACGTATTCTTGATTGTGACCTTGTTTAACTGTCTTCTGTAGTCAATGCACATTCTGAGTGAACCATCTTTCTTCCTTACGAACAACACTAGTGCACCCCATTATTTAATGCTAGGTCTGATGAAAACCTTATCTAGAAGGTCTTGCAACTGCTCTTTCAATTCCTTATGCTCTGTTGGAGCCATTCACTAAGAAGGAATAGGAATAGGTTAGGTATCTGCAAGGATATCAATTCTAAAGTCGATATCCCTTTCGGGAGGAACTCTGGGAAGATCTTCTAGAGATACTTCTAGAAATTCACAAACTACTAGAACTAATTCAAGAGTTGGGGTTTCAAGGCTAGAAACCTTAACCCGAACTAGATGATAGAGATAACCCTTGAATATAATCTTTTTGGCCTTAATATAAGAAATAAATCGACCCATAGGCGCTAAGATACTACCCTTTTATTCCAAGATTGGTTCATCTATAAATTGAAAATGATCAATCCTACTTCTACAATTGACTGAGGAATAATATGATTATAACCAATCCATGCCTAGAATGACATCAAAGTCAACCATTTCTAACTATACTATATCTACTGAGGCGACTTTCTTAGAGTCTGTGACAAGGCAATTTTTGTATACCCGTTTAGCTATATATACCTGTCTAGCTATACATGGTTACCGACTGGAGTAGAGACTAAAAAAGGTTCTGAGAGTGTTTTTGGACTAACACTGAATGGACTGCTATACTGAGTTACAAAAGACAAAGTCGTGTCTATTGTCTCCAATGAGTGAACCACATGTGAGTAACATGCTTGAGTTTGTAGGATGCCAATCTCACATGTCATAACAAGTTCCTTACATCACACCAAATATTTTCTTGACCTCATCAATTAACTTTTGTGGGTCCTTTTCAACTGGCGACCCTAAAAGCTTAGGCGAATTCATCGTAATAAAATCAATCGTAATAAAATCACAAACTCTGGATACCACTAATCGGTCATTTACAGTAGTAGGAACTTGAACCTTCTGATTGTTCTGGTTGGTCATACTCGGACAAAAAGCTGAATTGGCGTTCTGAAACTCTACATTAGAACTTCCTTATATGGTACTAGAGGAACTATATTAGCATTAAGTGCACTAGTATTCCATGCCTAATCTATATGAGAGTCATGATCTTAAGTGCACAAGGTCAAGTTAGAATGGAATTTGATCATACCTTACGCATGATAAGAGTAACAAGAAAGTGAAGTTTTTCCTAAAACACATTATAGCCTTCCTCTCATTAGATGTGGTGCACTTCACACCCATGGAAATGCCTCTACTTAGTGCGGCTTTTTCAGACATCCTAGGACTTTTGAACCTAGTTCTTTCATACCAAGTTTTGTCATGCCCCGAGCTACCCCTGAGACGTGGACACAGAACATAAGACAAAAATTTATCCCAAGGAAACCCTGCTAGCATGATCATGAGCATGCTAAAACTAATAAATTGATGCAAAAGGGAAATCATAATTAAATATTAAAATACAGGGAATACCCATATTCTATAAGTGAAATATTTGAAAACAATGAGTTTAATAAAAAGAAAATATTAACTCACTTGTAAACTGATGAAATAAGACTCTAAACTGAACTAGAAATACTAGGATAAGCACCAACTAAATCTAGAAAAAACTAAAAATAAATGATTAAAGAATGAAATGAAATTTTTAAATTTTGTCTTTGTTGAATGAGGACTCAAAATTGTATCTGCTGAACTAGAGATTGAAAATCGATCTATGCATGATCTGGATGTTGAGAACCTAAACCTACATCACAAAAATATGTAGTGCATGTATGCATTATTACTTGAAAGGTAATGAGCATGTAGGATAGAGTACACTGAAGTAAAACATAACAGAACAAGCATACCAACAAGTATAATAAACTTTATTCTTAGCTAACTTGATGCAATGACCAATTTATAAAATGCTAAAACTGAATACTGAATATACTGATAAATGGTGAATGTAGAGAGTCTGACTGATCTGTGGGAGCTACTAATAACCGATAATAAAACCACATGAGCTAAATGGGGAGCCCAATTGTTACGCCCCATCAAGAGGACCCAATATACTCATCCAAAGGTCTAAAGACATGCTAGAGTGATCACTAAACTGATTGCCCACAGAGGGGACTTACAACCTACTTGGCTAGTAGATCTGGGACTATTGGGTACGCTAAAACCTTGTCTAACTCGGTGTTATGCTCCTCCCACGAATTTTGTAAATTTACTGATTATGTCTTAGTTTCTGTAAATACTAGATAGCTCGAAATTGAACATGCAAACTAAGAATGCAGCAATTAATATGGTAATTATATTTTTATAACTGAGAGATGTATATCTGAAATGTTTGAATTATCTAACCTAGCATGTGTAATTCAAGAACTAAAGAAATACATAGCAAGGGTATTGAAATTCATACAATAAACTAAATAATAACATTATAATCTTATTTGGAACATAAAACTAATAAGTTCATGAAGTTCTATTAATGTTCTAGAAACCCTAAATCTAATAATGATATGGGAATCAAGAATCTGTCTGAAAACTAGGGACCCAATGGGTGAAAGGTACCCACTAGTGAAATCTCACATACATGGTGATGAAATCCACTAAAAAATACTTAGGTTTCGGGGCTGAAACTGTTTGAGCTTTTGGAGTTCTTGAACTAGGGTTCTTGAGCTTTTTCTCCTCTCTAGCATCTAGTTTTATAGGTTTTTATTTAATGATTTCATTTGGATATGTTTTAGTTATGTTTCTAGGCTTAAACAGACAAAATTTGATGATTTAGGGTCCAAACGACATAACTTAAGGTTTAAACAAAGTGGGAAAGGTCAAAAAGACCCCTGGGAAAGTTGCTGTCAGACCAAACGACGACCCGGACTAACGGTCCTTCATCTGATCAGCACCCCGTTGCTGGGTCCGTTTACTAGGCCTCTTTAATAGGATTTAACTAAAATGGTCATAACGTTTTACTTAGAGGTCTGATTTTAGCAAGGTCGGTGTATATGGAAAGATAATTCAATTATCTATCTGTGAGTATGTCATGAGACACCTAATTCATTTTTTTCTAATAGTTATAACCATTTGAAGTTGACCCAACTGCATTTCCACTAAATTGTTTTAAAAATTTTCAACGGACATTCTAGTCATCCGTAGATCTTGTCAAAGAGTGGGTGAGTGAGGATCTCGATCAACGGTCACGGACTACGGCCCGCTGTCCGTTGTTCAAGACATGACCAATTTTTTTGGCTGAGTTTTTTTTGGAGTTTCTGATCTCATCGACGGTTGTGCAGGATGTACTATAGGTCAGGCTACGATCCGTAGATACCATCTTTGATTGCGTCTATAGATTTTTTTGTAGAGCTAGTTTTTGGTCTATTTTGACTATGCGGTGTAACAATAACTGTTTAACTGTTGACGAAGCTGTTGGAGTGCAGAGTGAAGGTTTGAAGGAGATCATTACAATCTTTTAGGAAGGGGTATCAATATGGGGTTTCGCATTATGATGTACATGATAATTTACATACTGACCCTAATAAAGACCATAGTAATTCTACTACCACTTCTCGTCAAACCATACAAGAGAACAAACACAATTAACTCATCCATCAGGGAAAAAATTATGGTCAAGGACATAGTCAATGAATGATCCACATGGTAATCATAATACTTCTCATAACACTAAGAAAACAATCAGAGAAAAACATGTTCACTAGAGAGAATAGGAACATAGATTAAAAAATAGTGGGGCTCAAACTGAGGGCAAACTATCAACAACAAATCTCCGTGCAAACTAAGCAAATTGAAAAGAGAGGCGATCAAAAGAAGACAACAACAACCAGAAGAAACATAAGAGAATATGAGGAAAAAGGTACAAGTTTAAGTTGGTCAAAATGAACATAGCAACACAAGAAATACACATAATGAAATGGCTCATTCAAACGATGAGTATTATCAGGACATGAAGTTTTTGGTGCAATTTTTTTCATTTTTGAGGCTTAACGCGTGAAAGACTTAAGTTTTACCAACATCTGAAGATTATGATGTCTAATAAAGTTTTACAAATTCCATCAGCGACGAATGGGTCCTTTCGGTTTAGGGTAATGTTTGCTTTGGGTTTCTAGGCTTATGTTTTGAATTTGTAGGATTAGGCATTTTAGCTTCTTTTTTTTTTGCAAAAGTTTGACTTGATAAACTTTCTTTGTAAACATGTTGGGACTGAAATTCCATCATTGAAGTGTGGTATAGAATGACCTTTTGTTTGATACCCTAGGAAACAAGGATAAGTATATGGCGTTTAGCATGTTTATGGTGAATGCTATAAATAATATTAAAAATTAACACAGTTTATAATTTAACTATACAAACTTAAAAAACAACAACACCAGCTAAATCCACCAACTAAACCACATTATTTATTTAAACTTATTTCATTAACTAGGTAATTTTTAACTCTAACTAGTTTTGAGTTCATTCAAAAAATTAAATAAACCAACTGCCCACATTATTTATTTAAATAACTAAACATATTTTAAGCTTACTAGTTTTAACTTAATTCAACACCTAAATCCACCATCAAAACCACCTTATTCATTTGAACTTATTTAAACAACTAAACAACTTTTACTCTAAATAAATTTAACTTAATTCCAAAAACAAAATTCACCAACTAAAAAACATTATTTATTTGAACATATTTCAACAACTAACTTTTTAACTCTAACTAGTTTTGACTTGATTTCAAAAACTAAATCCACCAACAAAACGATATTATTTATTTGAACTTATTTCTACTAAAATGATTTTAACTCTAACTAGTTTTTACCTAATTCCAATAACTAAATTCATCAACTAAACAACATTTTTAATCAAAACATTTGAAACAACTAAAAAACTTTAACTCTAAATTGTTTTATCTTAATTCAAAATATTGAATCCACCAACTAAACCCCATTAATTTATTTGAACTTATTTCAAAAAATAAATACTTTAACTCTAAAAAATTTGGATTTAATTCAAACAACTAAATCCACCAAATAAACAACATTATTTAGGTCATACTAGATAGGGTTTAATTAAACTTCATTTGAACTTTTTTGAACAACTGAACAAGTGAAAGTTAAACTTAAAGCTAATTATCCACGCTAGATAGATCAACTATTGTTGGTACTTATTCTTAAAAAAACACATTATTTCAAATTAAAGCAATAAAATTAATACTAGATAGACACAAATCAATTTTGGATGAAAATCAATTTTTTCTTCAACAAGATCAATTTGTGTTCGTAATTATGCTTAAAAAACACATTATTTAGAAATTAAAGCTTAATATCAATACTAGATTGTAAAGACCTGTTTAGTCGTTTGAGCAGTAGAGTTTATTTCTGGTAATAGCTGTTTTGGTCAACGAATCCCACGATGGACCGTCATGGGTACGACGGGCCATCGAGCGGGTCTCGTTCCAAAACACTTAGACCATGGAAATTTGGGTACTGAGATCGACTCTCTGAACTTCACGACGGAATGGCAGGACGGACCGTCATTTACACGACGGACCGTCACAAATCTTTCCATAGAATTAACTCTCTGAACTTTGTGATGGGCCTGCAGTACGGACCGTCACAGTCATGACGGACTGTCACAGGCTGCGTAATTCCACCTAGGTCGGATTTCCGCTAAAGTTTTTAAGGGGTGTTTTGGAGTATTTATGACAAACTGTATGGAATTAGGGGATAAGTTTAATAACTTATTTACTTGGGGGTTAAAGAAGATAACCTTGAAATAAATAGTGGGTAACTTTTATCATCTTTTATACTTAATTATATGGTAATTAGGGTAAAACAAAGGGAATTTGAAAGAGGAGAAAATTAAAAAGAAAAGGGTTTGAATAAGGATAAATAGAAAGAGCAAAGAAAGAAAGAGAGAAACGAGCGAGAGAAAGAGAAGAACGCAGAGGAAAGCAAAGGTTTTGGGGGATAGCTTGCTTGATCACGATCCTTCGGTGGAGGTAGGTTATGGTTTATGCTATTTAATAGTAAACTCTTAATAGCGAATGATATGTATTGGGTAGTATTGTAAAGTCTTCTATATGCTTAATTGTGTGCTTGCATGATGTGATTATGTAATTGTAATGGATTGGAGAGATGAGGTTGTGAATCTTAAACCTTAAATCCACTTTGTTAATGATGATGCCTTGGTATAAAATAAGTCTTGATGATCTAAAATAATGACAATTAGGGGATCGGAGTGTCACGTACCGACACCAGGAATTAAGGGATCGGGTGTCACGAACCGACACGTAGTAGGGGATCGGAGTGTCACGTTCCGACACAAGGATAGTAGGGGATCGGGGTATCATGTTCCGACACTAGGATAGTAGGGGATCGGAGTGTCACATTCTGAAACCAGTATAGTAAGATGAATGAATATTGAGGGGATCGGAGTGTCACGTTCCGACACCAGGATAGTAAAGAGAATGAATATTGAATTATGCTAATATACTAAATTCCAAAGAACCTATTTCCCAAATGAGTATGGTGTGGAGGCTTGAGTCCTCATAGATGTGCTTGGTGTTGTTGCTAATGGTTATGGTACTTGTTGTTGTCACCTGTTAAGTATTTGGTTGGTTTTATGTTATTATCTGATATATATTGCTTTCTACTTTGAGTTGGCCGATGATAACTACTCAGTACTTGTGCCTTAAACTGACCACTACTTGTATGTTTCTCTTTGTTATTTGTGGGGTGCAGCAAACGTACCATCGACTTTGACTTGCCCTCAACTCTAGCCTGTCTTCATCACGTCAGATTTTAGGGTGAGGTATTGTTCCTTGCTCGGACTGGATTCTCTCTCATTCATGTCTTGATGTCTTTGAAATTCGGACATGGGCCATCTGTTTTTACTTAATTTGGCTGCCTAGACACTCTTATATTAGTAATTTGAGGATAGAATGTTCTTGTGGTGATGAATTCCAGATTTTGGGAATAATAAGTATTAAATTTTAGAAGTTATTTATTTGTTATAGTAATGAGTTTTAAGTCTTCCACATTATTTTCTGTTTATTATGGTTGAAATGTTGGGGTTTAGATTGGTTGGTTCGCTCACATAGGAGGGTAAGTGTGGGTGCCACTCGCGGCTCGTTTTGGGTCGTGACATAGATAGACTTAAATTTATATTGCATGAAAATAAATTTTATCATCAATTGGATGACTAGTTTTGGTTCTTATGATTAACAAACATATTATTCCTAAATTAAATCATAATTGTAACATCTCAAAAATTGAAATATCAATGAAGAAGCTTAGAAGTTGAAATTATCAGTTTTGGAAAGAACGAAAATCTTTAAATTTTGTTAAGTTAGGAAAAAAGTGAGTTTTTGGTCAGCTTCAAACAGTCGTAACTCCTAGATCAGGACTTGTTAGAGACAGTTCCTTATTTTGTTGGAATTCTCTTGGATAGATCATTTCAACGCCACTGCCACCGAGTTTAATAGATTTCAATATCGTATGAGTTAGTTATGCCTTTCAGAAGTTGGTGTGGTGGATTAAGTATAGTTCAATCCGGATTTGGAAAGGGCAAATTTGTCTTTTCCTTGCCAAATTATTTTATTTCGTTTTAAGTAATAAATATGGGGTCTAAATTGATAATTTTCAGTTCAGGCTTTCAGAAAAACAAGTTAGGGTTTTTAGACAATATAAAAGAAGAGGAGAAAAGAGGAGAAAGGAGAAGAGAAAGCAAGAACATTCAAGATCATCGAAGTTCGACTTGTGGAACTAGTCGGGGTTGATACCGAAAAAGGTATGTGAGACCTTTCGTGTTGGATTAATTCATGCACACACCAAAACTTGATTCAATTACGTTTTTTTAGAATTGCTTACATTATTACAAGTGAATTCTTTATGAATCTTTTTGAATCCCTATAGGTTGAGTTTTTTGAATGTCCATTGTTGATGATGTGTAATTTCCAAGTTGTTTTTTTGAATAAGATCTACTGGTAATTGAAGTTATTAATGATCCTAAGGGTTTGAGAATATAACTATAGAAGTTTAGGAGATTTGGCATCAAAAAATGAGAAAGGAGAGACGTTCAAACGCATCTAGGTAGCACTAGAAGCGGCGTGGCCCATCTTATAGTTAATTGTATCTTTGCGTACAAATAGTAGAAAATCATGTTTTAGATATATCTTCTATATATTGCACGTCCTTAAGAGACTATAATAAAACGTGTTATGTTACTTATTAGTTGAATAGAACCAAGCTAATGTTCCTTCTTACTCTGTTCAAGCTTAAGTGTTTTTAGCATTCCAACTAGCACACTCGTACATTCAATGTACTGATGTCAGTTGGCCTGCATTGTATCATGATGAAGACACATGTAACTACGATCTGCATTCAACATACTGTTTATCCAGTGAGCATCTAAAACTCTGTTGGTGATCCTCTCTTCATTCCGGAGGACATATTTATCATTCAAATTATTATTTTTAGTTTTCCGTTGTTAGGATGATTGTGAGTCCTTCCCCAACTTCCCTTTTTTGAGACTTTATAAATAAATAGTGTTAGTTTATTTTGTATTTTCATTTGACTTAACAACAATAAGACTTGAGTTGCCATTTTGGCTAACGGTTATTTTAAAGTTCTTTCTTGAGCTATGTTTTGTGTATAAGTCTTCTATTGAGTTAAGAATGCTAGGCCAAGTGATCGCTTGGGGACGTTAATGGTCTTCGAGAGTCACACCCGCCCATGGTGTAGAATCTGGCATGACAAACTTGGTATTAAAGAAGAAAGTTCAAGAGCCCAAGGGAGTCTATGAAGACGTGTTTGTAGAGTACTAGTTATCAGTGTGAAAGGTGCCAAATCTATAGTTAGGAGGCAACAACATTTAGGAATTTCTTCACTTCTTTCATATTCATTTTGTGCGTTAGAGATTGACCTATAGAATTTCACTTCTAATTTGTGCCTACGTGTGTTTTTAAAGAATCATGCCTCTATGAAGAGAAGTTGGAGGTCGTCCAACAAGGTGGAATGTTGAGGAAGAAGAATAACCACATGCACCTGAAGTGAAACCACAAGGAAATGTTACTTATGTTTAGTTCAAAGTGGCAATAAGGATGCTTAGTCAAGCTGTGACTAACTAGGTTGGTCAACAAAGAATAGCTCGACAAGAAGAGGCTGCCAGTACAAGGATTTGTGATTTCTTGAGGATGAATGCCCAACTTTTACTTGTGCGAGCACTACTCCGGATCAAGAAAACTTTACTGAGGAACCGGAAAAGGTGTTTAGGTGATGCATGTTGTTGACACCGAGAGAGTTGAGCTAGCTACATATCAACTGAAGGGTGTTTGTTGGACTTGGTTTGATAATTAGAAAGTGGGTAGGGATGAAGATGCACCACTCGCGAGTTTGTCTTTATTTGGGGAGGCTTTCTCGAGGCATTTCTTTCCCTTTAGGCTAAGGTATGAGAATTCCTCACACATAAGAAGGATTCTCTAAGTGTTCATGAATATGTGTTAAAGTTCGCCTAACTATCCTGTTAAAGACATAAGAAGTAGAATGAGTTTATTTGTTGTTTGGTTAGACTGTCTATCAAGAAAATAGGGTCGGTCACTAATGTATATTGGGGACATGGACATTTCAAGTTTCACGACCGGAGATCACCCCTAGACGTAACCGACGTCATTTTCTTCAGAGAGGTCTAACACTAGCCTCTTAGCATTCGTTATAACATATCCTAGGATAAAATGAAAAAAAATTAATACTTTTTATGTATTGAGGTTTACATACATCTCTCACATACTACTTAGGGAGTTTACTTAGAATCCTCACATAGGAAGCTTACATAGGCTTGTCGTTTAGACAATATAACCAACATATAATAATTTAGTCTAATAATGTCGTCTCACATTAACCATAAAAAATGAAGCCGAACATTTGGGCGTAGACCTTAATAAAAATTCATAATTGCACATAGGGCTTACAACAATAAGAGAGAAATGAATGTCTTTAAACTATAGAAATACTTATAAGGTAGAGTACGTGGCACCACCCTAAAACTAGAGGACCTACCAAAACTTGGGGAAAAATCCAAGTATTCTCGCAAGCAACGTTGATACCTCAACGACCCGACCCTACATTGTTTGGGGAAAAGGGAAATTATATAGGTTAGTACATCCACTTGTACTAAGTATGGAAACATATGGACATATGATCTTTGAACTTATTCTTAAAGGGACATTTTGTTCAAAGTCATTCTAAGTCACTTTTGAAATCCTTAATGGACAAATAAGAACAAATACAAGACATTGATCACACATTCATTAAGACAAGTCCAAGAGCAACACA